>NC_089583.1:42097377-42435525 GCF_019320115.1 Miscanthus floridulus | reverse complement strand
ATCAGCCAAACCCTAGCACTGTTTCTTTTTTTTCCTTCTCTCTTCTCCTCGCGTTTTTGTGTTCTTGGCAGTGATTAGCGTGTTTTTTTTTTTTTTTTTTTTTTTTTTTTTTTGTGGCGGCGAGTTGGTCGGCACTGGCAGCGCGAGTTGGTTGGCAGCGTTTAGCTTTGCTCGTGAGTTTGGTAGCCGGTAGGCAGTTGGGGGAGCCGCGACCGGGAGGTTCGGCGAGGACGTGGATGGCCCTTGCAGGTTTCTAGCGCCGCTCTTTCGCGATCTTTCGTTCCGGTCCTTGATCGATGATGAATCTATCATTAAGGTACCTTTTAGTTTTTGGTCCCAGAAAAACTCCGGAGCCGGCACAGGAAATGAACTGCGCGGAGGTAGCTGTGCAAAGAGATGATGGCGCATGCAAAGATGATGGCGCCGCTGGAGATCAAACATCTTTGTCCTATTCACTTGGCAGATAAGCCATGGCTGAAAGTACTGTTGACTAATTTGTTGTGAGAAAAAAATAATGTTTGTTAGCTGAAAAAATATGGCTTATAAAACAAGCGAATAAGGCACTTGTTTTGTTACATTAATTGCAAAGAAATGCAAAGATGATGTCATGGTCACACGGCAACCTAGGATTCGTTGATGGAGTGTGTGACAGAGGGCAGCAATGGCGCATGCAAATTAGTGGCATTTGGAGACTTTTAAGGCAATTTCCTTCCAAAACAACCATAACATTATTTACAATTAATGCAACGAAACAGGATCAAACATGGACATATTTTCATTTTTTAGAAAAAACAACATTTTCTAATTTAAAAATAGAATATTTTAGAAAATACCCGTTCTGCCAAACATTTTCCAAAAAGTTTTGGCTCCACTAGAGAAGCCACCCGTTCTGCCAAACGTTTTCCAAAAAGTTTTGGCTCCACTAGAGAAGCCACTTCTCTAAAGAGACTAGAGCTGCAGCTATTTTTGGAGGAGACGAAACCCCACCAAACTGACCTTGGTTCGAGGGTCTATCCTTTGAAAATCTCTTATCAGTCCATAGCCTACTACCTTGGCCGTCGTATTAGGATTGTTCAAACCTCAGTGGTACTCAGAGCTAACTATCTTATGGTCAAGCAAATGATGATGTGGAGGAGTGAAGAGAGAACAACTTGGCTCTCGTACAAGCAAGAAGTTGGGCACAGGAGCCAAAGCAGTAGTGGACCCAGACATAAACTGAATGTGAGAAAGATTAGGAAAGACAAGGTGAAATATGGGTAAAAGTAAAAATAAAAAATATAAATAAAATAAGAGATACCAATTATATAGTTTGACTCTTATAACTTAGCTAATAGTAAAATATTTAGCTCTATTATTGGGGTTGTTTTTAGGAGCTGCCAAATTGGACGATTATATAGATCGACGATTCAGAAGATGAGTAACTAGAGCTAGGTAAAATAAGTACAGGCCTACCACAAACTGCAAGCATACACAAAGAATTAGAGGAAGCAACATCAAAGAATCATGGCCCATAATACAAAGCTTAGAGCATCTCCAACCGTTTTCTTAAAATCACTCTCTAAATCCTCATTTAAAAGTTATTCTAATAAAAAACGATCTCTATTTCTCTTAATCTTTCAACAACTTCTCTGTATCTTGTTCGGTACTTTGGAAAGTTATATCTGTTTTCTATCTTTTAGCAAGCGAGAAATAGAAATAAAGGATGGAAATATTTAGAGATCTAGTTGAAAAAGCCACTAAAGGAACTTTTTCACCTAAATCAGGACGATCCATGTGTCGGTGCAGAAAGTGACCAACTAGTAAATATTTGTAGTTTTTGCTGTACGTTATAATCGGAGGTGGCCTAGCACTCAATGACACATGATTTTTACTGGTTCAGACAACGTGCCCTACGCACAGTCGGGGTCGGTCGGCGACATTATTCCTGAGCCCAGGTGCTCAAAGTCTGTAGTGGGGGTACAAACGAGAAGGAGGAAGAAGGGGGTGTACAAGAGGTTCGGTCGGCTCCGACCGGAAGGGTCGCGGTCGGAACTTGGCGGACCTGTGGTTGGGAGCGTTGATGTCGATCTAGTGAGTCTGAGCTTGAAGAAATCGATCTTCCCTTCGGGGGAGGGAGCGCATCCCCTTTTATAGATGAAGGGGATGGCTTTACAGGCGAGAGAAGGAGAGTACATATATTTCTAAGTCTTGCTGCCTACGGTGATGAAAACTGGATAACGGTTGAAGCCCCCCAATAGTGTCGATGTCGCTGTAGGATGTCGGATGTGCACGGGAGGTCGAGCTATCTTCTTCAGGAAGGATGACGACGGTACCTGCAAGATACTTCTCGATGCCTAGTGGTATGTGAGGAGCCGTGCTATGTTCACCCGGTATGGCAAATCCTGGAGCCCATACCGCAATTGATGTCTAGAGACACGCGGGGGGCTTACCATATGGGAGTTTCTAGCAGCCCCTACAATACTTTGTGTCAGGGTGGCTGCAGAGCACTGCCTCGTGCAGGGTATGGTCCCTGGTATAGTGGTGTTGACTTGTGAGCCATGCCTTGCCTTTCTCCGCACGGCTTCTGGTTCTTTCCGAGCGGGCGTCCCCGGTCGGATGGTCCCCAGTCGGTTCTGGCGCGCCAGTCGGAGAATAGTGATGGCGGTGTTTTTCTATGAATCCCGGTCGGAGACACGGGGTCGGAGTCGGAGGCGGTCCTCGGGTTAGGCTTTCCGAGTGGAGGCCGTACGGAGGCAGCCGGGGCCTGACGCTAGCGCTCCGATCGGAGATGCCGTTCGGAGCTGGCTTGAGCCTGAGCTAGTGCTCCGGTCGGAGAGATGGGCCGAAGGCGGCCTGGGCCTAAAGCGAGTGCTCCGATCTGTTGGTTTTAGATTTTCGGACCGGTCCAGAAGAAAGAAAGACCGTTTTCCTGGGCCGAGCCCTGGCGTGGAAGCCGGTCCCCGAGAGACCCCGGGTTTATGAACCCGACACCATGAATGGAAATATCAATATCAAAAGTTACAAAGAACCTCTTGGAGTTAGTATTAGAACCTTTTACGTCCTGAAGATCCTCTTAAGAGCAAGTACATTAGTATTGTCTCGTAGGTGGTCACATATAGTGCTATGTGATTTTAAGAGGACTTAATAGACGATATATACAATGGTTGTGTTTTAAGTTCTTATAGCAACTCACAATTCCTTAATTTATGCATAGTACAAAAGTAACTTGTGAGTTGCATTACAATAACAACTTATGCAATGGTACAATTAATAGTTCTCCCATCCAAATTCTTACGGAAATGCTATATAATGTTTTAGCTCCCGGGCACACACAATTTTTTTCAGCGAAACCGCCCATCCGCTAGCGCACGCGCCGTCGCCGTGCCAGCGCCCTCGCCTGCGTCCGCGCCAGCGCCAGTGCCCGGGCCCGCGCCCGCACCCGCACCCGCCTGTCCCCGGCCCGCACCACCGCCGCCGCCGCCGCACCGCTGCTGCGCCCCGCATCAGAAACCAACTCCGGCGAGCTTCTTCTTCCCCAACTCCGGCACCACGCTAAATTGTCTTTGTCCTTTGATAGAAAAAAATGTTACTTATAATCTATGATTTGTTACTTGTGATCTATAATTTGTGTCAAGAAGGAAGATGAATAGTAAAAGAAGATAGGAGGAAGATGAACGGTAACCGTGCAGAAAAAAATTAGGTGTAACCGGATGGTAAAACACACGGTTGATCGGAAGACAGACTCAATTATTATTCAGCGCGCGTGCGCTGCAGGCGCTAGCGACGCACACTTTCTTCTTTTGGCTTTTGTTTCTCTTTCCGTCAGGCACCTTCTGTTTTTGGCTTCCCTTTCCCTTTCGGTCATCCCGAGGGACACGCCGCCGGCACGAGGGAGGCACCTCCGCCACCGGATCTCGGCACACGCGCTACACCATCAGCCTTCGCTGCCCCTCCCCCAATCACCACCGGTGCACTCCGTCGACACTCGACGCAGCTCGTCCACCCCGTCACCTACAACTCCGCGTCGGCGTCGGATTGGTTAGGGTTTGAGGTTTCGGCAGCCTGCGCCAAATCCTGTCGCCGCTGCTCGCTCGATCGCTCGAATCCAGTCACGCTCGTGGTCAGGCGTCAGGCGGCCTGCGGCGGCGCTCTCCTCTCCACTCGAACGCGGCGCGGCGGCGGCCCCTCCTGCGCGCTCCGCTCCTGTCCTCTGTGCGCAGGGGGGCGACAGCCAGGCCAGCGGCCAGCCGGTGGGCGGCTGCCGGCTGCAGCTTGCCCCTAGGGCCTGGGGACCGCCGCTTGCCTTCCAGCCGCTGGCAGTTGGCGCCGGGGCCGCGCCGGCCTGGGCAGCTATCGTGTTTTCATCACAGGGCCTCTGTCGATCTCCAGCAAGCATGGCACTGACCAACTCTATCCCTTCGATTTAGGTATCTGGACAGCTCGTTTTCAAATCCTATTGCTCGTGGTCACCACCATTGATAGGTACTAACTAGCTTCTTCTATGTGTGTAAAAATTACAGTTTGGTCTAGGGCTGTAGATCTGCGGGCGGACAGAATTCTCTAGACTCCAAATTATTTTGTGATATGAATTGTCTAAATTCTACAGGTATGAATTGTCTAATTACTTCGTCAGACATCCTTAATACAAAAATGTGTTCTTTTATTCTGCTAGTTTTCATGCATAAATGAATTATTAAAATGACAGATTACATCAAACTTCTCGATATAGATTTTACAAATTCTTTTTAGTTGATCGGCTCCAATTTCTCTTGTTCTATAAACAAGCTTCATCTGAATTATTTATCTCTCTTTTCTTTTTACCAAGGTGCACAAGTTTTATACGTACTCCCTCCCATAAAACTTGATGTTATAGGATTCAAAAAAGTCTGAGAAAACTTGATGAATTAGCTTTTCAACAATAGATTAGGCTGATATCAGTTTGAGATTGTGGTCTGCATGCCCTCTACACATTTAAGTGGGCTGGATAGAAGTCTTTGTTAAAGACGACCAGGCCACAGTTTAATCAGTGGTATTTTTAGAATTGTCTCCGGTGCAATACTACATGGATATTTTTTCATGTTATCCTCTTTCTGCAACATTTATTTATCACATGATTTCCTATCCTTCTTGCATCAGCATAGGGTTTCCATTTGTAGGGATATATGAACACAGAACTTTAGATTTTAATAGTATCTAGAGGATAGTTTGGAGTAAGCTTTTCGTTCAGGAGATACAATGGGTGACTGCTGCTTCTGTTCATCAAGGGTGTCTGAGTCAGATAGAGCACCGGTGCATATCTATGTATGTATAACCTGCTTTGTCTTACTTTTGATGTCAAAATATTCCCTTAGTCCTCAGCAAGCATTTTTGGCACCCTTACCATTAACTGCAACGATAACCTAGTTTCTACCATGTCTCATAATTCACAATGCTAGAAGTTTAACGGCTATATAGAAGTTTTGATGCAACAGAAGGAATTATTTTCCCTGTAACGTGAATCTTCCTGTTGTTCTTATCAGTCCTTGGTAATCAGAAATACATACTCTGTCAATAATATCACGGTTGCTTTAATATACCTTATGTGATGGTCACTTCCATATGCAAAAAGGGAGAAAGAAAAGAACAGGACTGAAGCTGACTCAGCACTAGCTTTCTGTTTGCATCTAATCTTTTGTGCTGCAAAATTTACTTTCCTTTTGCATTATTCAGCATAGACAAAATCCCGAGGGGCATGAACCCTTGTCTTCAGCCTTTGATGGACCATCTGCAACTTCTGCTATAGTTGCAGTTGACACAGATCTTGGTACATCCTCACTTGCACTTACCGAGCACCACCTACACCTTTGCCTTATGATGTTTGCACATTAGCTTCCACATTAGTTTTCTATTGTTCGATATATGGAAAATGTTAGTAACTGCTCTTTCGGTGCTTCCACATTAGTTTTCTGTTGTGAGAAATCTTTGTGAAAAAATGACATACTGCTATTCGATTCATCGCTTCCTCATTTAGGTATTGGAAAAAGTCTACTTAACCCCCCACCTTTCATACATGGTCTACTTCACCCCCCCAACTATGAAACCGTCTGTTTTACCCCCTGAACTTTCCAAAACCGTCTATTTTACCCCCCTGGGCGGTTTTTGACAGCGGTTTTGCTACAGTATAAATTTCGTACTCATTGGACTATGTATAACTTAGTTATAGATAAATTCTAATTAATTACAGACAAAATTGGATTTTCCAATTAATCTAAAGCTACAAAAAAAAATTTGTACTAAAGCATACCGTATTATATATTCACTGTGTAGATCTACTCATGTGGAGTCCAATAAAATTAGATTTTTCATTTTATGATTTTTCAAAAATTCACCGAAAATAAATAAAAAACGCAAAACACCGACACTGCAGCAACCCACCGGTACTGTAGCAACCCGCTGTTACTGTGGCTAAACGCCGCTGAAAAACCGCCCAGGGGGTAAAATAGACGGTTTTAGAAAGTTGAGGGGGTAAAACAGACGGTTTCATAGTTGGGGGGTGAAGTAGACCAAGTATGAAAGGTGGGGGGTTAAGTAGACTTTTTCCTTTAGGTATTTACATACAACACTACTTTTTTGTAGTATGATGTCACATTTAGGATCAGAAAAGTACTGTTATATTTTCGTACTGTTGAGAGAAATGAAATTGACCTTTCAGTAAAATAGATTTAAGTTTTCCAACCTTATATAGTAAACTGTTGCATGTTGGGCTATAATGTTGAGAGCGCAGGAGAGCTATTTTGAATGTAGTTTCAGGATATGGCATGTGAAATGCATATGCTGATGTCTTTATAGAATCTTTTTCGTAGTTGTTTCGTAATGATATTTTGGCATTGCTTGATGGTCTATCTTATTTAAGTGCAGTTGCAACAATTATGTATAGAACAATGCTAAGGCCATGCATCTGGAGACAAATGAACTATAGGAAAAAATACTACAGCGCCCACGACCATTGGTCTAGATGAGCACAAAGTTTGGCTCATTTTGGTGATTCAGATGGATGGAAAGTGGCGTGCCTTGCCAATTTTTCAGGATTCAACAGCTAGCTATTCTATTAAAAGTTGGGATTATAAAAATAGCACTGAAATGACACTATTTTTCTCTGTCAACACAGCACATGAGCCACACGTGAGGATTGATGATCTGGAGTCAATAATTTGATCTTTTGTAATGCATTAAAATCATTGGATGAAGTTAAGAAACCTCTGCTTATCAGGTATATTCATGGCTTTCATTTCAACCTCTTATGCTCTTATGCAATTGCTCCAAATCGATGCTCTTATGCTCTTATGCAATAGGTACCAGGTTGCAACCACCGGTCTAGGTTGAATGTAAATGTCTTCGAGGGTTAGAAGTAATTGATCCATATGCAACATGAAGCTGGTTGCAGCATACAACTGTTGAGGTGATCTTCATTTTTCTAATTCTCTATAAAAAAGTAAAGTTTGAAATTACAAAGTTTCAAAGCTTGAAATACAAAATTTAAAATGTGTTAAGTCTAAAGTTCTTGAATTTTAAGAATAGAGTTTGAAATTACAAAGTTTTAAATCTTAAAGTACAAAGTTTTAAATGCGCTAGTATAAAGTTCCTAGATTTAAAATGTAAAGTTTAAAATTACAAAGTTTTAAATCTTTGAAATACAAAGTTTTAAATGTGGTTGTATAAAGTTCCTAAATTTTAAAAATAGTCTAAAATTACAAAGTTTTAGATCTTAAAGTATAAAGTATTAAAGTGTGCTAGTATGAACTTCCTGAATTTAAAATGTCAAGTTTGAAATTACAAAAATTTTAAAGCTTAAAATACAAAGTTTTAGATGTGCTAGTATAAAGTTCCTGAATTTTAAAAATAAAATTTGAAATTATAAAGTTTTAAACATTAAAGTAAAAAGTTTTAAATGTGCTAATATAAAGTTCCTGAATTTAAAGTGTAAAGTTTGAAATTACATGTTTTTAAATTTGAAACATAAAGTTTTAAATGTTCTAGTATAAAATTTTAAATGTGCTAGTTTAAAGTTCCTTAATTTTAAAAATAAAATTTAAAATTACAAAGCTTTAAATCTTTAAGTAGAAAGTTGTAAATGTGCTAGTATAAAGTTCCTGAATTTAAAATGTAAAGTTTAAAATTACAAAGTTTTAAAGCTTGAAATACAAAGTTTTAAATGTGCTAGTATAAAGTTCTTAAATTTTAAAAACAAAATCTAAAATTAGAAAGTTTTAAATGTGTTAGTATAAAGTTCCTGAATTTAAAATGTAAAGTGTGAAATTATAAAGTTTTAAAGCTTGAAATACAAAGTTTTAAATGCGCCAGTATAAAGTTTCTGAATTTAAAATGTAAAGTTTGAAATTACAAAGTTTTAAAGTTTGAAATACAAAGTTTTAAATGTGCTAGTATAAAGTTTTAAATGTGCCAGTGTAAAGTTTTTGAATTTAAAATGTAAAGTTTGAAATTACAAAGTTTTTAAATTTGAAATACAAAGTTTTAAAGGTGTTAGTATGTCACACTCGATTTTAAGGATAAAATGAGATGCATAAATCTTATGTACGTCTAGAGATCAGTCGCACACATAAGCTAACAAATTACAAAGTACCATCACAGTGTTTATTACATAGCGAACAATAATTCATTACAATAATATCAAGTCTATTATGAAAGCGAAAAAACTAGGTAACTACTCTCCACGAGAACCTCAAGCTTCATAGGGACGTTGATCGGTGAAGCACAAGTCTAGTAATCCTTAGGGTAGTCCTCATAAACATTGCCATGTGTTATCTATCCGGGATTTTTATTCAAATAAAAAAAATATACAAGCGTAAGTATATTTCGTACTCAGCAAGAATAACATGGTTTATGAAGCTCAGGATGCTGACTATGGTTTACTGCGGTTAGCATTTTAATAAGTCAAAGTTTTAGCACTATATTAGCATTTAATTGTGCTTTAGCCCCAATTAAACTACATGATCATAAACATGAATAATATTCATCATTAGAATTATCATCATTAATAACATCATCATCAAGTGATCAATTATTCCGTTAGTTTTTTGGGTCGCTCGTGTCCGTGAGCACGGTTAATATATCAGTTTTTAATACTCTGTAGAGTTTGTAAATCTTTACCCGAGAGCCGTGATTTATCTTTTCGCACGAGGTAGCTAATCTCTTGACCCCCTCCCTAGGGAGTTCGATAGGGTTCACTATGAAGTCTTTCAAAGGTTTCCCTAACAAAATAATAGCTGCTGGGTTTCCCCGGTAAGGGAATATAGAGCCCCTCTTTCGAATGGCACATTCCGCGTAGGCTTCCGAATGACACATTCTGCGTAGGCTATACACATAGAGACAGGCCGCACTATACTCAGCTCGGCAGGTCTCATTTGCGTCATTTCGTGTAACTACTAACAAGCTAGAAAAAGTCCTACTCAGCTAAAGCTAGAGCCATGTGGCACCCCCGGTTGTACTGTATGTCCCACCTTTTGCCAACAGATAAGTCCTTAGGCAGGGCCAAGAGCATCTTGTACAAAAGTCAATTGCTCTCTCGCCCTATCATTCAGTTGCAGAGAGCAAGTTTTACCATCCGTTCCATAGTACCATTAATTTCCATAGTACCATTAATCATCATTTAGATCATGTATAGTTAATTTGAGCGCTAGCAAACTACCCATATGCAGGTATAACCCATCGGAAATCAAGGTACAAGGTAATAATATCTTGGAGATCCTTACAGGTATCAAATTAGACATATGCACCTGACTTAATAATTAAATGGTGAATAGGACAAGGAGATTCCATGCTATATGTGCCTTGTTCAAAGTTTCCCTGCTGGCCCTAGTCGTCAAAATAGTACTCTATCACCCGCGAATTGCTCACCGTCTATACTCGATCATTATAGTAACAACTTGCATGCAGAGACAATCATGCAAAGCAAACAAGCCTATAATTAGAACAGTACACCAACAACATGAAAACAAGATGAAAAGTTTATAAAACGAATTAACTTCTCGCTGTGAACACATAGGCCTCATTCGGCAGGCAAAATTTTGGCTAAAACTGGCTGAAAACACTGTTCTGGCTGAATTGTTGTGGGAGAAAAACACTGTTCCGGCTGAAAAAAAGAAGCCGAACAAGCCGAATATGGGGTAAGCCTAACGGGGCCATAGACGCGAAGATCACGAAAATCGGAGCTAAAACGTGAAAGTTATGAATTAAACAAGATTTCCTATAGTAGTTTAATAGATTAAATCTAACCATGAATTTTAAAAGTGGAAAACATGATTAACAGTGTCATAAACATGTAGATTACTTAATTACGAACTTAACGCAACTTGAACGGATCAAATCGGACCTAAAACGTAGTTTTTATGAGCAAAAACAAGTTCAGAGGCAAATCTTTAATTAAACTGAATCGTAAATACGCTTTTAAAATTGAGAAGGCTCACTATAGATCGAAATAGAGGCGGTTTACGCTTTTAAAAAGGGAAAACGTAATTCAGGATTGCGCAAAGGACTACGGGTTCGATTATGAAAAAGCCGAGGGTCTCTTTACGGAAAGTGACCGGCGAAGGGGTACCGGCCATCCTAGGCCGTTGGATTTAAACTAAGCGGCACAGATAAGATCGGCGGGGGAGAGAGAGGCGCCAGCTGGTTGGAACAGTGGCGGCGTGGCCATGGCTGGCGGTGAAACCTCGCCGGCGTGAGCGAAAAAGAGCCCTACGGGCCACGGCTCGACGAACCGAGGGAATGGGGATGACGCGGGGGCGATGTCGATCATGCCTAGGCCCTTTACGCGTCCGGGGAACGACCCGCGTGGTGACTGCCATGGCCGGCGGCGAGAAATGCTCACCCGCGAGCGCGGAGACGGCCCTAGAGGCCACGATTCGAGATGGAAAGTACGCGAAACGAAAAAGGGGGAAGCGGGGATGCTCACCAAGGATGAAACGAAGGCGGAGACGACGGTGAGGCGGCGGAACGTCGCGGCGGCTCCGGCGACTCGCTCTGCTAGGGTTTACGGCGGCTCTGCGAGCTTGAGCGAGGCGGCGGCTGGCGCTATGAGTAGCATGGGGGCGGCGACGGCTCTTGGGGTCCCTTTTATAGAGGCGCGGGCGCACGTGGGATAAGGGCCAACGACCCCGCGAAGCACGGAAGTGACGACGAGAGGATAAGGGCGACGTCCGTTTGATTTGGCGGGAGGTTGGGGACGACCTCCTATAGGTGGGCCTGGGCAATCAGCGACTGCGGCGGACTGCTAGGCGTGGCTAGCGTGGCAGCGGAAGCGGGAGGAGGGAACAACAGCGGCGCTACGCCTTCGCGGTGCTGGGCTGGCCCAAGAGAAGGGAAGCGTGCACGCGGGCCTACGGGAAAGGGGAAGGGCGGAGGCAGGCTGGGCCAGAATTGGGCCAACAGGCCGGAATGGAGGGAAGAGAGGGAGAGGGAAAAGACTTTCCTTTTTTTTCTAAGTGATTTTACAAATCCATTTTCAAAAGATTTTGAATTCCTTTTTAATTTTGGTGAAAACCAATCATCACAAAAATAAGAGTGCAGCAGCATGAATGCATCAACATGTATCTAGCCTTATAGCTGATTTTAATTTCATAAAAAATATTTTTTCCCTGAGTTTGAATGCTCACAAAATGCACAATTAAATCAATTTCACTTATTTTGAAATGATGCAAATTTTAGGATGTTACATAGTATAAAGTTCCTAAATTTAAAGTGTAAATATTTGAAATTGCAATGTTTTAAATCTTGAAATAAAAAGTTTTAAATGTGCTAGTATAAAGTTCCAGAGTTTTAAAATAAACTTTGAATAAAAAGTTTTAAATCTTAAAGTACAAAGTTTAAATGTGCTAGTATAAAGTACCTGAATTTCATTATTTTCGTTCTCATACCGTAGTACAAAGTTTCAATGATGTAATCTTTTACTGGTTGCAGGACAATTTGAAGTATGAAGACGATACACTAGTTGATCGTTGAAGAAAAGTAATCGAAAAATTGCAGCAAACTTATGGTGCTGAACTTGCAGACTGTTCAAAATAAAATAGTTGTCTTTAGATTGATAGGTTATTTTTTTTTTACTTTTCAACCTGATATGGTGGTGTGTAAATAGATGTTAGTCTTTTGAAATCTGTATTTTTGTTGTGTTCTAACCATTCATCGTTGTATCTTTCCTTGATCAAACTATATACAAATGTAGTAAGCTCTCAATTCCAAGTGCAATAGGTTTTTGTGCAGTGATTACTTTGAATGTCTGTTTCTTTTTATTTATTTTCTTGTATCGGTTCAATCAAGCAATCTCATAGAAATTTTTTGATGTTGAAAGTTTTTAAACACAGTTTTTAGGTTCGAAGTGCAAAAGTTATGGTGCTGAGAATACAAAGTTTTTAGTGTCCTAGTTCAAAGTTTGTTCATTCGATGGAAAAACATTTTGTTCCAACCAGCTATTGCGTATTAAACGTTTTCTCTCTCTCTTTTTTTTTTCAAAGTTGATTTATGTCATTTTGTGTTTTAGCTTATTACTTCTACTTATATATGTAAATAAAACCATCCCCCGCCCATTTACTACTCACACACCAGCTATCCTGAAAGAGAAACAAAAAAGCTAGAGAAAAAATAGTGGCCCAAATAAACTAGATAGGAGAATTGACTCACGTAGAAAACTAGACTCTACAACATATCGCACATTTTCCATTTATACTATTTTCTTATTCTTAGAAAATTTTTTATGTTCTTTTTTTTTTTGAAGGATCTCGATTGAAGCATCTTGCACCTTTTTTAAGCATGAAAGATTCGTAGGTTTTTTCCTTTTACTTTTTTTCTTTTACTATAGTCTATTCTAGTCTATTCTCGTATTATTTTTCTCCCCCTTCTTGGATTCTTAGAAGCTAAATGAGGCTTCAGATGAAGCTAGACAGGAGAACCGGGCTCCAAAATCGATGGGCCGAGACTAAGGTGCGACTTGCACTCAGACTATCTTTAACAACCCAAACTCAAATACAAGACCCATTCTAAAAATTGGGTCACGCACAGTCACTGGGTTACCCACCCAAAATTTTCTTTCTTCAACAGCGAACCCAAAATATCTACTGTCCTCTTCTCTCTCTCCGTCTTGACTCTTCTAGTGTTCCCTTCCCCTCCCTCTCTCTCACCCTTGCTCGTTGTCCCGATGGCCGCGGCTCCTCGCCTGCCTGTGCGGCGCGGCAGCGCCCCCCCTCCCCCGCACGGCGCGCCGGCCATAGCACCCCCCAACTCTGCTCGTCCTTTCCCTCTCTTTCTATTTCTCTCTCGGTCTCTCCAAGTCTGTATCTCTCTTCTCTTTATTCTTTCTCTCTCTTTCTCCATTCATGACCTCTGAAGATTCGATCCCCTGTTGCCGCTTCCCCTCATCTCCATGATTCTCTCTCCCTACATCCACGAGCTCACACTGCTCTGCTCCCTATGTTTTTGGTTGTTCTTCTTGAATCCGACAGATATGCAAACTCGGTGGTTCTCTGATTTTTGCTCCATTCTCTCTCTCTCTCTCTCTCTCTCTATTCTTTCTCTTTCTCCATCCACGAGCTCTGAAAGATTAGGTCTAGTACACACTGCTGCCGTTTCCTTGTCTCCCCTCGATTTGATCCTCTCGATCCTCATCTCCAGATGATTTTAGCTTTTATTTGTCAAAGATTTTAGATTCGTTCTGTACTCTATCGCTGTTCTTCACTGCAATATATTTTGCTCTCTCGGATCTTACCTATTTCTTTCTTTTACGGTGACAGATCCTTGCATTTTTTGCTTTTATTTGCCAAAAATTTCAGATCCGTTCTGTACTATATGGCTGTTCTTCACTGCATTTTTGTTTGGTCCATCAGATTAAGCGCGCCTCCCTCATCTCGCGCTCCCGCGGCCGCCGCTTGTGGAGTAGGACCGACCGACGGCGGGACCTCCCGCGACCGCGGCTTCTGGAGAAAGCGCGGGCCGTCCCCGTTCGGCGGCGGTGGGGGCGCGGCGCGAATCTAGGGCCGCCCGCATCTTCTCCTTCCGGTCGTACCGCGGCGGCGGCGGCGCGGCATGCAACCCGACGTTGGAGCGGGTTCTTCATGTGGCGTGCCCCCCTCGATGCTGGCCACGGCGAGGCGGAGCAGCCACGCGCCCGCCGCGTTGAGCCGGCTCCGGTCGTGGTGGTGGGCCTGGCGCTGCGTGGAGAATCAAATAGACGGAGAGAGGACGCTTATTTACGTTCCACGTCTGCCTCGGACGTAAAATGGGTCATGTGCTTGCCTATTCCGTTGGAGGGTGTGTTTTTGCCTCTAAAACACTGTGCACCACGTATTTTGAGTATGGGTCGCCTTATGCGTACGCTGTTGGAGAGAGGCTCATGTAGCAGCTAGCTAGCTGCAGCTTACGTGCGTCGCTACCCATCCCTGTGCGCATGCGTTGCTATCGCTCGCCCGCCGCATAAGAGCGTTCCTAGACCTTGGCTCATAAGGCGGTTGTTTCGCAAAACAATGAACTCTTTTTATTTTTCTTCTCTTTCCTCCGCACCAATAAAAATCTTATATGGCGTTGCATGAGACGGAGTATGAAACCGCTAAGGTGTAGTAATGTCCTTACCCTAAGATGTTGTGGAAAGTATAAGGTTCTGTCTCCTTGACAAGCAACGTGAGGACATGAAGTGCGAAAATGAGCCACTGGATTGTGATAGCAACGTGATTTACATCTGTAACAGCCATGACTAGGATAGTATATACATAAATACCATATGTAATGGATTGAGATCGAGTAATATAGTACCCCACTGCAGACATTTTTAACATACCCTCCTATTGAGTAAAACATGCACATTTTACATTTGGACATTATTTTGCAGAAATGATTTTCTGTTGTGATTTTCAGGATTTGAAATGGTTCACCGTTTGAGTGTGTGACCAACCTTGCACTTGGGGCCAAGCGTTGGTTGGCACTTGGCAGCAAGAGTAGAGGATCATTCCATATTCGCATATAGTTGTGCGAGGTCACATGCTGACTAGTAAGCAGGCCAAGGGGGGAAGGGAAATCTTAGCCCTCTGAAAAACCCGTAAAATTCTCCAAGGCCTCGACCAATACTTCAAGTCAAGCTAGGCTAGAGTAAACAAGCTGGACCGTGGACTCGATGAATTGGTTCTACGGTGGCCACTATAACAAAATAAGCGCTACCTCTTCAACTTCAGTTATATTGTAATTTTTAAAATAGCTTATCTGTCAAATCGAGATTGTAAAAAAAAAAAAAAAAATTCTACAGCTGGCCTCCTCGAGTCCTCGTTCCTCACTCTCCCTTCCTGGGTGAAGACGATGTATATGTCCATGCTTATTTCATTCTCTACTTCCATGTCCCATCCATGGACCATGGTTTCTATCAAAAGTTACAGTAGTTTCCATTTGCGGGGCACAGTATTTCAAAAATGTACTCTACATTCCTGACAGAAAATCATTTAGCATTTGTAAAGCTAACTGATTTTTAGAGAAACATAGCAGAAATTTTCTGACCTTAAACTTTATAAGCATCACATGATCGTGATCTTCCATTCTCCCTTTATAAATCATAACAAATTAGTACATATAATCATATATGGGTGGGCGGGTTGGGTGGGGGGTGATTTTATCTGTAACAGTTTTTTTTTTTTCAACACGGGGAGGTTCCCCATTCCCATTCAATTAAGAACGGAAATACAAGCAGAGTTTAGAGTTTCGAAGAAGAAAGAAGCATAACAAACTGCGCTTGACCTTCAGCGCAAGAGAGTACCCAAGACTATCATCCAACCAAGCTAACCGAAAAACTATCGAAACGCTAAGACCTTCTTAGCCTAGGCAAAAGCAAACCGCACACATCACTAAACTACGAGAAAGTCTAGACATCCGAAACCAAGACAAGCTAGGAGTAACAGAACAACCATTATTACAGAACTGAAAACATCACATCAGAGGGATGCCTAACCAGCCATCCAAACGAGACTTCATCTCCAGATGACTTCTCCCACTCAGATAACCAGAAGCCAGCGAAGATCTTTTTTCGGATGTTGTCATGCAGGAGCATCATCGTCGCCTGTCATCTGGTCACCAGTGGCTCGGGATGACCTGCTGCGCTTGGACGCCAACAGACCCACAGCAATCTTCACCATCGTATTAATGCCTTCCTCCAACATCTCCCTGTCCATCTCTGCAAACAACCCTGTCCAGAATTTCATTAAGGACCCGGCATGACAAATGATATCTACTGGATTTTTAATCAGTTTTTTTTATCAAAACAAACTTTGTTCCTTGCTTTCCAAATTGCCCAACAGATGGCCGCAACCCCCCAGACATGAACCTTCCTGCCTTGGGGAAGCCACCTGTCTAACCATAACCAGCAGTGCTTAATATCCTTAGGAATGTCATTTGCCCCCACACATTCTGCCACACAAGCCCATACAACTCTAGCCACAGAACAGGAAAAGAACAGATGATTGATGGATTCATTATGGTTACAAAAATAACATTCAGGACTACCCTTCCAGTTTCTTTTTATCATATTGTCTTTAGTCAATAGCGCGTCATTTTCCAACAACCACATAAAGAATTTCAGTTTGGCGGGGATCTTCCCCTTCCAAATGTGCTTAAAATGCCTTCCAGACTCAGCTTTGGTCAAGGCCTCATAAACAGATTTCATAGAAAAGGTTCCCTTCTTGCTGAGTCTCCATCCAATCTTGCCTGGAATATCAGATAATTGGAACTCCTGAACCTTAATCCAGACCATGTCCCAAATGGTTTGCAAATCTGCATGTAACCATCTTTTAAAAGTAATCATGGACACCCCAGATTTGACATCAGCTACACTAACTCCTTTCTGCTCACACAGAGTGTAAAGCACTGGAATTAAGGTGCAAAGAGGACTATCAGATAACCAAGCATCTTCCCAAAACCTAACAAGAGCTCCATCTTCAATCTTAACACATCTGCCCTGTAGGTAAATGGACTTAACTTTTAACAGATCTGTCCAGATAGGTGAATCACCTAACTTGTGGGAAACAGTATGGATATAATCTCTTGAGAGGTATTTGTATTTAACTATATCCTGCCATAAACCCTTTTCATGTTCTAGTTTCCACCACCACTTACTCAACAAACTGATGTTCATCTTTTCAATGTTTTTAATGCCAACCCCACCTTTCTTTTTACTTTTACACAGCTTAAAGCATCTCACTAAATGATATTTCCTCTTGGTCCCACCCCCTTGCCAGAAAAAAGTCCTTCTGAGCTTATCAATCTCTTTAAGTGTGGTTTTAGGTAACAAGAAAACAGACATATGATAAATAGGTGAGTTATTAAGACTGGAACATATAAGAGTGGTCCTCTCAGCCATAGTCATGTTGCCCCTTTCCATACATCAAGTCTCTTATTACACTTTCCAATCAAAGGTAACCAATCTATCAAATGTAATCTACTAGGGCTCACTGGGACTCCCAGGTATTTGACAGGAAAAATGCCCAATTGACAGTTAAAAATCTCAGCATAATGCTTGCCCCAATCATCCTCATCATTGATCATCAAGATCTCACTTTTGTTAAAGTTGATTTTCAGACCAGAGAGCATTTCAAACAAATACAATAGCATTTTCATATTTCTAGCCCCATCAAGGTCATGTTTGAGGCAGATTATGGTGTCATCTGCATATTGCAGGATAGTCACCCCCTGGGAATGATGTTATCGACTAAACCAGAAAAGATATTATTTTCTTGTGCTCTAATGACCATTCTGGTGAGGCAGTCAGCTACAAAATTGAACAAAATAGGGGACAGTGGGTCACCCTGTCTTACTCCTTTAAAGCTCTTAATATATGGCCCAACAGAATCATTCAGTTTCACACTAACTGTCCCACCAGAGACCACCTGTTTAATCCAACCACACCATTTGCTATCAAAACCCCATTAAACTTAGACAATCAAACAGAAGCTTCCAACTTACCTTGTCATATGCCTTCTCGAAATCAATTTTAAACATTATTCCAATTTGTTTATTTTTTTGGTTTCATGAAGAATTTCATGTAGACACATGATTCCAGATGTGATGTTTCTACCTTTCATGAAGGCAGTTTGGGTTCTGTGAATGAGTTTATCAGCAAAATGTTCTAGTCTCAGAGTAAGAGTTTTGGTGATAAGCTTGTATAAGCAGTTTAACAAATAAATGGGTCTAAACTGTTGGATTTTTTAAACCTCTTTGACTTTGGGTAAAAGAGTTATAATTCCATAATTGAGCCTACAGATGTAAAATCTATTATGATGAAAATCATCAAACAATTCCATTATATCATCCTTCACAATGTCCCAACAGTATTGATAAAATTCAATTGGGATCTTGTCTGGGCCAGGGGCCTTATTTTTTTTTCCATTTGAAACAATGCTACCTTAACTTCAGATTCAGAGAAGGGCTTGCAAAGGATTTCATTATCACACTCTTCCAGGCTTTCAGTATGATCCCAAATTGAAGGGTCCAAGCTGATATCATATTCAGTTTCGGGGCCAAAAAGCTCTCTGTAATATTCAGTTGCATGTTCCATTAACTGTTCATCACCCTCAATTACTACACCTTCTTTCTCTAAGGTAATAATAGTGTTTTTCCTTTTCCTGCCACTTGCACATTTATGAAAAAATTTAGTATTTATGTCTCCCTTAAGAAGCCAATTCTCTTGGCTCCTATTATACCAATAAAGTTCTTCCTGCTCCAGCAGGTCAAGATTTTCTCTTTGAAGCTCAATCTTTCTAAAAAATTGTTGAGGTAAAAGGTCTCCTTTTTCCTAACTCTTCTAGCTCACATAACTCCTCTTGAATCAACTTTCTTCTTTTCCTCAGCTCTCCCTGAAGATTAAATCCTCAACCTTTAAAAAATTGTTTAAACAACTGAAGTTTTTGCTGAATTCTATCAAGAGCAGTTTTAGCATAACATGATTTATTCTAGATTCTGTTCACTTCTTGTTTGAACTCAGGGTTGCCCAACCAATTGAGCTCAAACCTGAATTGAATGTTAGAGGGCTTCTTCATGATGCCACAAGAGATAATCAGAGGGTTGTGGTCAGAAACTTTTGTGGATAGAGATCTTCCCATCCACTTGTAACCAGGATCCTATCAAGCTTTTCCAGAGTGGGTGGGTCTTGATTATTGGACCACAATCCACCAGTCATTGATATTTCTCTAAGTTCATGAAAGTTAATCAGAGCATTAAATAAACCAGAATGTCTGTGTACCCTAGTATTTGTGCTCCTCTCCCTAGTATATCTAATAATGTTGAAATCTCCCCCGATGAGTAAAGGGTCAAGACTCTTGGAACAGAAATTGGACAGCTCAGTTAAGAAAGGAAATTTTCCTTCTTCTTGAGCATCTCCATACACAATCAACAAATTCCACTTAAATTTTAACTCCTTATCCCACAGATTCATTTGGATCATATAATCCCCTTGCTTTAAAGATCCTACATCAAAAAATTCTACTCTGAACCCTACCAAGATCCCCCCAGACCTGCCTCTGGATGGGTTCCATAACCAGAGATAATCATTTTGAGGGTCAAATCTCCTAATGAGAGAGTCATCACAATTTTCAATCATAGTTTCTTGCAATCCAATGAAATGGAATTGATGTTGTTGAATAAGAGTTTTTAAGAAAGTAGAGGTCCTTTTTTATTCCAAACTAACCCTTGCAGATTCATGACTTATGTTTCTTTTTTTCCAATCCTTTTTCCCAAGTTAGGAGCTTCCTGTACTTGTTTGCCCCTAACCTTTAGGGGAGTAATCCTCTTTGCTTTTCTGGTGCCTTTCGTTTTTTTTCCTAGATTGAGCAAAAAAGGACTCATTTGGCTCAGATGATTCCTCCTGAATCCATTCAATTTGTAAATTTGGTTCTTCAGGTTCATCAACTACTTCTTCAATAATCAAGTCGGAATTGATTTGTTGTTGTTTTATGAATAAATTGGATCTAGCAATCTCTAACTCTTTCAAAATATCAAAAGAAGTGTTATTATCACCCTTCATCCTAATTCCCATTTTCTTAGAAATAGAATGCAAAGAAGCCTGTGGTAATTCAGGAAATAAAGACTGGGATTTTGTAGTACCTTCCAGATTTCTCTTCTTGGCAATAATTTCCACCTTTTCTTGAGTAGTCATAGCAATATCTTCCTTCAGTCTTTCACTGCGCCTCCTCTCCTGATGAACTTTCTCCATTTTTGATTCCTGCCCCACTACCTGAGCATCAACACCAGTTCCATCTTGTATTTGCTAAGAAGGTTGAGTATTGATTTCAGAAGCCACACTCTACTGGGTGTTAATGATGTGATCATCCGGCAGGAACACCTCAGGAGAGACCGTAGTAGGCTGCACTATTTCATTTTTCTTATTGACCTCTTCCACAAGATCAGGGATCACAGCAACTGTTTTTATAGCATCAACATCCTTAGATGCTACTGTATCCAAGGTCATGTCAGTGTTACCTTCCATGCGCCATATCTATTGTTGCTCAGTTATGTCACCATCCTTAGAACAACCCTGACCACCATTTTCATATAGTCCAATCTTGCGAAGCTTATCACTGAGTGTTTCACTGTCAGTGTCAGATTCTTCAAAAGAATCTGGAATGTGTACTTTATCATTCCTCCCTTCATCCACATGTTCCTTTCTGTAAGATTTCTGAGCATCATCCATGAATTTACTACCAGAGGCAGACTTAACAGTACTACTCTTGGGAGGAGCAGAGGAAGAAATGTATCTCCCCTTTTTATCAAGTTGATCTCTCAGAGCATCAGATTTACCAGTATCTTTACCCCCCTTGGGGGCATCATCAGTAGCGGAGGGATGATCTTGTACACTCCCCCCTTTATCCTCAGTTTGCCCAATGCCCATCCTCAATCCTGGAAAACTTGCTACTAGATTTCCCCCCCTTGAGTATTTGAGCTCTGCCCATTAGTGTCATCAGACTTGTACCTTTTTGGGGAGGTTGTCGACGAAATCTGGTTGGCAGTCTACCGAGGGGTATGTCCACGGTAGTAGATGAATCGATGGAGGTGCGCGTAAGGGAACCGGATGGTGACACAGAACACGAGAGACAACGATTAGACAGGTTCGGGCCGTCGGCTTGACGTAATACCCTACGTCCTGTGTCTTTGTGGATTGTATTGCGTATGATCAGATCAAAACGAGGGGATCCCTACCCGCCTTATATAGCCTGAGGGGTAGGGTTACAGATCGATTGTTTCTATCCTGATCGGCTTACAAGATAGGAAGTTACAGATATCACGGTAATCTAGCATATCCGAGCAGATTTCCTAGATCGTCGAGGATCTTCACGCAGTCTTGCGAGGCACGGTGACTTACGTCGTACTTCACGCGGCGTCGTCTTGCACGCTGGGCCTCGACTGGCGGCGCGGCCCCTACGTGGTCTCATGGGCTGGACATCCCCTAGCGGCTCGGCCCATGTGCATCCCTATGGGTATTGGGGGTTATACCCCCACAGCTAGTCCCCGAGCGCCTTGTATCCGTCGAGCAACGCCATCTTTAGCTTGTCCGAGCAGTCTAGCTAGTCGCCGGTTGTCAAAAGCAGCCGTCTGTCCAGATTGACTAGTAGCCGAGCTGTTGAAACAGGCGTCCGAGCTATTGAATACGTCATCCGAGCTGTTGAACATGGCGTCCGAGCTGCAGAAACGGATGTCCAAGTGTTTCAATCTGGGAGCCGAGCTCGGGCTCACTTGAAGCTTCAAGGTTTGACGGCAGGATGTATAGAGCTCAAGTAAATTTTTTCTGAAGTCTCAGCCGCTGAAGTGTACACACTTAAGTGCCTATTGCGATGGCTCTAATGACGTGGTCATCAGGGCAGAGCAGAGACATCAGATGGCATACTTGACGAAGTCGAAACACCGTGGGAAAAAAGCAGTACATGTGCATTGTACACTTGTACACAATGTAGTCCCCGAGCCTGCTGGAAGATGATGAAGGAATCTTGTAGCAGGGTCAAAGAAAAATATCTAGACAGGGCAATCAGTACATTCACCGCTAGGTGAAGTGTACACACTTAGTCCCCGAGCCTGGCACTAGGTGAAGCAGTCTCGTGGTGCCAGGATCCACCAAAGAAGCACTCTGCGGGTGCTGAACCCGTTTCTGTCTTAGTTGAGAAAAACATTACAGTCATCGCAAGATGACGTGTACACACATAGTCCCTGAGCCTGCTGGAAGATGATGAAGGTATCTTGTAGTAGGGTCAAAAAATATCTTGACTCCGTTGAAACGACGCGTAGCATTGGTCTCCGTTTCATCACTCCGCATTCAACGTAGTTTGACGCGGCGGCCTATAAGGCCCACTCGACGGCCCAATGACCCGCGGAGGTTTCAGGGGAGAATGCGGCGAGGGAGGCGCGGTTTCCCAAAAACCCTAGAAGGCGAAGGGTCAGGGGTCGAACCGTTATAAGAGCGGCGCAACCCCGGCGCACATTCCCCACCTTTCCTTCGCCACTTCGTCTTCTTCCTCGCGCTCACACCGCATCACCCGGTAACTGCTCCGCCATCAAAGTAACCACAAGCTTGTAGTCTCCTCCAGGCCACGGATCTGTTGGATGGCGCCCAAAAGAAACCGTAGTAGCTCGAGTAGGGCATCGCGCAAGCTCAATCACGCCGAGGAATGGGTGAGCTCCGTCAGCAATGAGGCGACGCTCAACCAGTTGGTGGTGGACGGCATGCTGCCCGATAGGGTGACGGCGGGTGGCGTTCGGCTCGTGGTGAGAGCTTTCCCACCCCTAGCGATGATGAATTAGTGGTTTTTGAAGATTACTTTTATTGCGGATTTGGTGTTCTGATCTATCCATTCCTTCGTGGGTTGATTGACTATTATGGGATTAGTCTCTATAATCTAGGCCCAAATTCCATCCTTCATGTTTGTCTTTATCCATTTCTACGAAGCCTATCTTGGCATTCTTCCACATTTTGATCTCTTCCGCCACTTCTTCTATTTGAAAGCTCGAGGGGGATCTGGATCTAGGATAGTAGGTAGCGCATACTTGTAGCTTTGGGATGGGATGGTTGGCCAGTACATCGCTACCCCGTTGAACACAAACATGAAGTATTGGGCGTAGCGGTGGTTCTACATGCCATAGGGGGAACACCATGTGGCATGTGACATTGATTAGATTCCCGTGAGCAACGCCAAGTGGTCGGAGAGACCTGGTGTCAATGGAATGGAGCAAGTGAAGGAGCTCTTGACATTGATTAATCAGAGAAGGGTGGATGGGGTCATAGTAGTGACGAATTTCACTTTTCGGCGATGCCAGCCCAGCAAGGAGAGGGCACATCCCGCGAATGAATTCCGCGGGAATACTGATGGGACCCGAGAGGTGCCTGAGCCAATTGACTGAGATGAAGTCATGCGGCAGGTTGGGGTGTTGTTTAACCTCATGGGTCGTCGTAAGATCAACGACCAGCAGAGGGCCTTCAGTGTAGGGAACCTCCCACCACGGGTAAAAGTCTTATTTCTAGTTTTGTTTGATTCTTTTTTTGTTGCAGCATAGTCATTTGTGCTCTTGAAGATTCATTGGCAGGACCAGGTGGGGTACTTCTCGGTAGTGCCATTAGCTGACTGGCCGAGGGGTGTTGATGCTCAACCGAGTAGTCCCCAGCATCGGGCCAACTCAAAAGCGGGTGGGGACACGTCGGATGATCACGATGACGGAGATGGAGGTCGCATGTCCATGAGAAACTCCAAGGGAAGCGGCCTATGGGTGAGGAGCCATCCCCAAAGACAAGGAAAATAGGAGGGTCGTCCCATCAAGAAAAGCGGCCGGTGAGCATCGGTGCTCCCACTCAGCACCGGAGGTGGCAAATGGTGGTTTCGAGCTTGTTGGATGACAATGGGCTAATGGCACCACCTTCTCCAAGGGTTGGGACACCCCTACCAGCCGTGCTAGCTAGAGCAGAGATGCGTGAGATGCCACGGATGAGGGAAACCACGGCGGCGACACCTGATAGTGTTTGGGTGACTTCGACGGCAACAACTCGTGTGGCACTAGAGGCAACTGCTCAAGTGGCCACTGGAGTCCCTGACACCACAATTACGCCCCCTGTAGAAGCAACGTGGGTGACCATCGTAGTCCCTGAGACCACCCGGGCGACTCCGATGGCAGCGGTGGAGACGCCGAGCGATTCGACTATCGGATAGATTGGTTCTAGGCAGGGGCGCTGGTTCTGGTCTACACAGTGGGAGTCCTAATTGTGAGTGCCTTATCTTATTTGACGTATTTCTTCAGCACGGTGGTTTATTTCTTGATAATTTTTTTTGTGGAAGTGCAGAATCGATGGAGGACCTGCAGCCTTCTGCTGCCAACGACGAAAGGCGCGTGGAGGAGCCACGAGCTCCCCATGCCGAGCTAGAGTTGGCCAGAATGGATCCGGTTGCCCCCACCACGGAGAAACTGATGGTTGCAAGGCCGACCGCCCCTACTATGGAGGAGCCCTCAGCAACTGGACCGACCTCGCCTGGTGGCGGATTGCACGACGAGGGCAATCCTGGTGTGGAGGAGGTGTGGGGTGCGGTGGCGATGTCAAGTGGCCTTGCCGGAGTAAGTATGGAACCCATAGGTGATGCATCAAGTGGTGTGGTGCGAGGCCCACCTATGGTTCCTGAACAAGTGGCGATGACGGTGGAGGCGATGCTCGGACACCCTGTTTGAGCATGGCAGCAGCCGAGGAGGGCGCCTTTGCTGGTGGCCGCCGTTGAAGTCAAAGAGATAGTACGGGAGCCTACCCCACCTCCCCAACTTCTCCAGACGGTCATTAAGCATGGCGAAGAGTTTAAGATGCTGGAGGAGGAGGATGCGAGCGTGGAAACAAAGAAGCTGAGGGCCAATCTGACGTCAATGATTGGTCGTATTGAGGTAATCTTGAAGAGATCTTTTTTGTTCCTTGAAGAGCACAGTCTGTTAATCTATTTGTCCTCTGTAGAATGTGATGAAGGTGTCCGAGCAGCGTTGGTGGCAGCTGGAGGAGATGACTCCAGTACTAGAGGAGAATAAGAGTCTGCAAGCATTGGTGAACGACCTCCAGGCGTGCCTACTCTAAGAGCGCCACCGCAAGGAGGACCTAGAGGTGAAGGTTCTAGCGTTGGAGAAGGAGCATCAGCAAATGGAGGTGGAGGGCCAGTCGATGGCTGAACAACTTAGCCATAGCACTAATCGACAGAAAGGTATGTCTCGTAACTTTGCTTTGCTAGTAGTCAGCGTTGTGAAATGTCTGCCGATTACATGCAGCACTAGAGACGGAGCTTGGCCTTTCCCGGGAAGCCTTTGGCCAGTTTCTGGAGGTGAAGGAGAAAGCCAAGAAAGCCATTGAAGATCTTCAACGTGAGTATTTTTCACGCTATTTTGACTTGTGTGGTGTTAGGCGCATGCTTAGCATATGGCTGTGTTGTTTGCAAAGTATCGACACTAGGCCTAGGCATAGTTCTAGGTGCTCTTGGAAAAAGTGAAGGCACATGATGATAAGCTAGAGATGATGATCGCAGGAATCTAGCCCATGCTAGACTACGTCAGTCCTGAGCAACCCAAGGGGGACGTCTGCCTAGTGACGGGCCGTACGGATCGATCGTGGATCATTATCGAACAATGTGGACGGACTTCAAGGAGTTCGCACACAGTGCAGCCCATGGAGCCATCATCCACGCGCTCATGTAGCTGAGGTCACACTACCCTTTGGTGGATCTCCAATGGATGGCGACCGGATACGCGCAGGGCACGAACATGGAGAAGATTGCCAGGCTAGAAGATGACGCGAAGGAGCCAGTGAAGAGGTTGGCCAAAGATGTCGAGTTGTTTGTTGATAGGGAGAGCAGTGCTCCATATATTAGGAAAAACTCATGTTGGGTACTTGGAAATTTTTTTTGAACACTTGTAGTTATGGTATGTTTATGTTTATATTTGATATAAACCATCCGATCAATGGTGTGTAGCTGAGTCCCTAGCCCTAGCTAGTCTGTTAACCATAACGCGAGGCGTTGGGGCTGTGTGCATGTGGGAAGAATAGGGCGTCACTAAGGAATCGCTACCGACCACCCATGACACAGAGAGCGGATGACCATGCACGTGCAGGGAGAAGTCGGAGACAGGGTCATTTATGTAGGTGTCCGAGCGTCAATGTGTTTGATTAGGTATTTGCGTTAGGTGTAGTTGGCATGTCATCTTTGAGATGTTGTACATAGAATTAGAATCACTTAGTGGAAAAGTGTGGAGAAAACAATATGGAGAAATATCAGTGTAAAAAACTTTATTGAATACTTAAATATGAAAGGTACATATCTTTGACATGAACGCTTCAGGGGTAGAAACGTCTAACTAGGTCGATGTGCTAAGAGTTTGAGACGTCTCTTTCATCCATATCACACAGTCTATAGGACCCTGGTTGGGTGATCGCCTTGATGATGAAGGGGCCCTCCCAAGGTGAGGAGAGCTTGTGCATCCCATCTGTCTTCTGTTTCCTATGGAGTACTAAGTCTCCGACCACAAAGAATCGATCGTTAACATTACGGTTGTAGTATCTTCACAAGCCATTGAGGTATTTTGCCATCTGAACATAGGTGACCAGATGTTCCTCTTCTAAGCTATCTACTTCAATGAGCCGATCTAGGTTGGAGTTCTCCTCATTGTAATTCTCCACCCTGGGTGCTCGAAAGGCGACGTCAGCAGGCAATATCGCTTTAGAGCCAAAAACCATGAAGTACAGGGAGACACCGGTGTTATGACTGGGCTGGGTCCTTAGTATCTAGACCATGACTAGTAGTTCCTTAAGCCATTTGCCTGGGTGTTTCTGTTCCTTCTCAAGGAGCCATTTTTTTAATGCATCTAGGATCATACCGTTGGCGCGCTCATCTTGGCCGTTGGCCCTTGGGTGTGCCACGGAGACATACTTGATTGAGATGTATCTTTTGTCATAGAAATCCCACCAGTTGCTACCAGTGAACATGGACCCCAGGTCGGTGATGATGCTATTCGGGAGGACGAACCGGTGAATTGTGTTGTCAAGTAGCTTGGCTGCTTTCTTCGTTGTTGCTTGGACCAGGGGTTTGTATTCGATCGAGCTGAAGAATTTGTTGATACAGACATAGACCCAGTGGAAACCTCCTGACATAGGCTTGAACAGGCCCGATCATGTCCAGTCCCTAGCATGCGAAGGGCCATGATGCAGGGATCGCTTGCAAGGCCTGAGCTAGGACATGGATTTGTTTGGTGAAAAACTGGTAGTTCTCGTATCGCTGAACGAGTGCTTCAGCATCAGCTATGGCTGAGGGCCAATAGAAACCATCTTGGAAAGCCTTTCCGACCAGTGTTCTAGAGGCCACATGGTTACCGCAGGTGCCTGCATGGATCTCCTTGAGTATCTTCTTGCCTTCTTCCACGGAGATGCACTTCTAGAGTAGCTCCCCTTTGGTGTTTTGGTGGTACAACTTCCCTTCGACTAGGATGTAATGCTTACTACGGTGGGTAAGGCATTCTCTTTATGTGTTGTTAGCCGGAACATCTATAGTGTGAGGTATTTGATGAAAGGTTGCCTCCAATCACTGCTTGGCCTAGGGACCGTTGTGACTATCTGCTCGGCAGGGGGTTTCTTCAATGCCTTCTTATTCCTGCTTGATGGAAGGGGCCATAAGGTCCTAGATGAACACTCCGGCTAGAACTTCAGCTCGGGTTGATCCTATCTTTGATAGCTCATCAGCTGCTTGATTATTGGCCCGGACCACATGGTGGTATTCAATTCCATAGAATTTGTCTTCTAAGTTTCTTCTCATGGTGCAGTAAGCATCCATCTTCTTGTTGATGCAATTCTAATCCTTGTTGAGCAGATTGATTATGAGTGCTGAGTCACCATACACCTAAAGGTGTTTAATGCTGAGCTTGACAGCTATACGGAGACCATAAAGTGCCACCTCGTATTCAGCGGTATTATTGGATGCTCGAAAGTGTAGGTAGAGGACATAGCGAAGCTTAACCCCAATGGTGAGATGGCCTGCCCCACCACCGTTGAGGTTGGGAGACCCATCGAAGTACATGGTCTAGTGCTCGGGGTGGTCGACCGGGATAGGAGTTTGCATATCCATCCACTCGGTGATGAAATCGGCGAGCGCCTATGACTTGATCATGTGGCGAGGCCTAAAATCAATGGTATAGGCACCAATCTTGACCGCTGATTCAATAATGTGGCCACTAGCTTCCTTGTTGTAGAGGATGTCATCGAGCGGGTACTCAGTGACTAATGCTATGTGGTAGGCATCAAAGTAGTGGCGGAGCTTCTGAGATGTGATTAGGATGGCGTATAGCAATTTTTTGACCTATGGGTAGTGAGTCTCAGACTCGTTTAGGTCCTCATTGAATCGGTAGTGTAATCTATCCTAGGGGTAGGGATGCCTTTCCGAGAACAATTCCCTAGAATGGCGAGTCCATGGGAATGAGGTCTTCCTTCTTGAGCCCTAGCTCCTCCATAGATCCGGCAAAGAGGATGTTGAGGGCGCTCCCTCCATTGATGAGGACCTTCTGGAAGCGCACATCCTTGAATATGGGATCTTGGACAAGTGGGAAACACCCTGGATATGGGATGTCCGACGACTAATCGGCCCTAGAGAAGGTGATTGGATGCTCTGACCAGTCAAGGTACTTGCGATCAGCGATAGGGCCGTCATATGTAGCGACCGACATGACGCATCGGGCTACAAGCTTATGCTCCTGCTTGTCTTTGGAAATAGCTCTCCCACCAAAGATGGTAGTGACGGTCTTGGTGGGGTCCTGGTAGGTTGGGCCCTTGTTCTTGCCTCGTTCTCCATCCTGACCGTCTTCGGTCTCATCATCATCACGTTGTGGCTTCTTCGACGGTTCACCACCGAGCGCTATCTTCAAGCCTCTACACTCTTGCATAGTGTGCTTGGCATCCTTGCAGATAGGGCATGGGCCATCCAGCAGCTTGCCAAAGTTAGCATCATAGGTGCGCTTGGCTCGAGTATTGGCGGTGTTGATCGAGTTATCATGCCGATGACGGTGGCCTTGTCTGCCCCTTGAGCTCTCTGGGTGGTCATCACGCCGGAGATCACGGTCGTCTTGGCGGCAGTTACGGTCGTTGCGGTGGTCATGATCATCATGGAGGTGGTCGTGATCGTCGTAGCTCCTATCTTCACGTCAGTCATCGTTGCAGCGCTGGTGGTAGGTGGAGTGGGTAGCCCGTTCAACTTCTTTGATGTTGGCATACTCGTTTGCTATTTGTATTAGTTCACCGATGGTTGTGGGCCTCTTGTGGTACAACTTTCCATGGAGCTGCTCATGCCGAAGCCCTTTGGTGAAGGCGGCGATGGCCTCGGCATCGGTGATGTTGGGAACGAAGTTTCTTGTCTCCAAGAAAAGCCTAATGAAGTCACGCAGGGACTCCTTGGAGGACTGATGAAGCTTCTCTAGGTCGTACTTAGTGCCAGGCAGCTCGCACGTGGCCATGTAATTATCGGTGAATACTTTCTTGAGGTCATCCCAAGATTAATGGAGTTCTCCCGTAGGCTGAGGTGCCAGTTGTTTGCAGACTAGTTAAGCATGGTAGAAAGATAATTCACCATGATGTCTTCATCTCCACCTATAGCTTTCACAACAATCTCATATAGAGTTAGCCACTGATCGGGGTTGGCCTTTCCATCATAGGTGTTAACACGAATGACCTTGAAACCAACAGGCCACTGGATGGCTCGGAGCCTTTCGGTGAAGGGGCGAAGTCCTGATGCGCCGGTGGGAAGTGGTAATTGATGGGTAGTAATGATGAGGACATCACTACTTCATCGCATACAAGCCAAGTAGAGGAGGAGGTCCAGCATGGGCGTCCAATTCATCTTTTTCGTGGTGGAAGCCGAGTCCAACTCAAGTTCGAGTCCGGTTCGGGCTCCAGGACCAGTCTGCCTTAAACTGGTCACCCAGGATGCATCCAGACTCCGTTTTCAACGATCCACATATGGATGGAAAGCTAATTGGATAATGAAACTAACCCAATTGGTTTCACGTCAAAAGGCCTTCGGAATCAACAGAAATCATCGAAACAAGTCAGCATCCAGAATCTGTTAGGGTGCTACGACACCGTCTTTTGGTCCATTGGACCGTGTATCGTGTTTGGGCCCATTAGGGGCCGCGTCCAGGGGGTGATGCCCAAGACTCTATAAATACCAGCCGTCGCTCTCCTTAGGGTTTGGGTTTTGTTTAGTTCTTGATTTCCTCGTGAAACAGACATCATTTTGCTGCAACTGTCGCCGCCAAGGCCGCTTGCTGTGAACCAGGGCCCCTGTTCTTGATCTTGTTCGCCTATGGCGATTAGTCCTTTCGAATAAAGACTTGAACTCTTTCTTGTTATCATAAGCCTCATATTTATTTGCAATTTCAGATTGTGTTCATCCCGTTCTTGCTTGTGTTCTCGATTCGCTTGCAGGAAAGCCTTCTCGGCGAGGTCAATCGCGTTCGCGTGGTTGATAACCAACGGAGCAGTGGTGTAACGGTTGCGGGGGTCCAAATCAATCTTGGTTCGAAGCCTAGATCGTGAATGTTGAGTCTCCACCAATCGACGCTATCATACCTTTTAGAAGATCGGGCCTAGTCTACATCAAGTAGTATCAGAGCCCTTGTTGCCTGTTAGGTATAACTTTATTTCCCCCTTTAGATTATTACTGTTTTTGCATTACCTACAGTCCACAAAAAGCCAAAAAAATATACATCGTCACATATTCCCTGTCCTATAGCCTCATTGTGCCGTGCAAGTTTGTCTCTGATTTGCGTTGTTCAGTTTGTGCCCTAGGTCAAATTCTTGTTGCTGGTTTCAGATCGTTTTTTAAGTCCAGTTTGTGTTTTCCCTTTGTTTTTCATCATAATCCGTGAACACCTTCAAATATTGCTGTGATTCCTTTGTATTCATCAAACCCTAGTCCACGCCATCTTATTTGTTACACTTGTCTTCACTGTTTTCATCAAATCCTTGCTGTCGTGACCAATTTTACGCACATTGTTCCTGTTTTGTCCTCTAATTCGGAGTCCGTTCTTAAAACTGGTCTAGTTTTCGCATACGAACTCCGTTTTTGACGTTCCATATATGCAAATCGATCAGAAATTTTTTTTGGATCCGTCCATCCCCCGCTTTGTTGGGGTTCGAAAATTTTAGATTGGTCAAAAAGTGGTCACAAGACCCTCTTTTTGTGGTCATAAGGTGTTTGTCGATTTTGAGCACGTCTTCTGGAAATTCCACAGGCCACGTCTTTCACTTGTTTAAGCTCAAATTTTCTGTGGTTACTTCTTTTGTGCTCCTAAGTGAAGAAAAAATATCAAAAAAATAAAAAGAAAAAGTCAAAGAATCCCAAAAAACAACGACAGCCCAAAAATAGAGAAAAAAGAGAGGGGCAAAAGTGGAACAATATCTAGAGGAGCACATAGAGAGCGCCATTTGAGCTGTATTTGCGTGTGCTGATTTCTACCTTGTTCCTAATCATATTCTTGCTGTTCACATCACTTGATACATCTGGTACTTGGAACGTGAGTAGGCCAGCAACTAAGACAAGTACTTGGGATACTTATTCAGCTTTGATATTCAGTTGTGAATTTTGTTATTCCTTGCTACTATATTGTGCCTGTTCAAGCTCCACTTTCTTCTAACCAAGTACAGGTTCGCCTTGCAACTGTTACACTCAAGCTACAACGGTATCACAGTCACCGACCGATTGCACCACCTGTTGCTTTGGTAAGAACACTTGTAAGACCATGGTAAGACACTTGAGAGTTGAGTGCCTTATTTTTCCTTGTCCACAACCTAAGTAGTTGGTAGGGATAATACTATTTGTGTTGTCTTTTTCTTTCTACTAACCATGTCAGGAAAAGCCGTAGGCAGTGGCCAAGGAAACGAGGATGCACCTATAGATTTTAATGACTGTGTTTCTAAGAATGAGCTCCGTGCCGTTCTTGATGACAAGTTCAATGAGATCCTTCAACAAATCACCAATTTGGCCAAGAGGATTGAAGATGTTGAACAACGACATCCAGAACCACGTCCTGAAGATGATGATGATGATCTCTCTGAGGAGGATGATGGCGACGCGGAGGCTGAAGCCGAAGCTCAACGACGTGCTGAGGATGCATGTAACCGTAATCGGTTGAACTTTAACCGACGCGGTATGGGAGGTAACAACCAAGGTAATAATGATCCTTTCTCTAAAACCAAGTTTAAGATACCTCCTTTTTCTGGTTCTACTGATCCTGAAGCATATTTAGATTGGGAGATGGCTGTAGATCAAAAATTTAGCTCCCATCAAGTACCTGAAGAATATAGAGTTAGACTTGCTACTAGTGAGTTTACTAGTTTTGCTCTTTTCTAGTGGAATGATATTTGCAATAATGCTAATGCTAATGCTAATGCTCAAATATCTCAAACCTGGACTGTACTTAAACGACGAATGAAATCAAGATTTGTTCCTCCATACTATCAGCGTGATCTGTGATTAAAACTGCAACGTTTAAATCAAGGTAGTAAAACTGTTGAGGAATATTATCAGGAGCTTTTAATTGGTCTAGCACATAGTAAGATGATATGGATAAGTGTTCTAGATTTTTTGGAGGTTTACGTCGTGAAATACAGGATGTTCTTGACTATAAAGAATGGACTAGATTTTCCCAATTATATCATTATGCTATTAAAGCTGAAAGAGAAGTACAGGGATGACAACCTAGGCGATCCATGACTCCATCCGCGACTCCATCCATTCCTTCACGTCCAACCGAGGTGAGTAAATTTTCTAATGTGCAGGTACCACCAGCGCCTGTAAAGAAGAATTCTCCTATCACACCTTCTTCCAGTGGATCTGCTACACCTTCCTCTAGCAGCTCTTCTAAAGTTGTGTGCCACCGCTGCAAGGGCATAGGACATATTGCTAAAGAATGCCCTAGCAAACGCGCATATATTGCTACTGATGATGGTGGGTATGCTAGTGCTAGTGATGAAGAGAATGAATTTGCACTTGCAACTGATCTTTATGCAGATAAATTTGTGGATAGTGCTGAAGATCCTGATGAGGTAATTGATAGTGTGGCATGCACTGCAGACTACAAATCAATCCTTGTTCAACGTGTTTTGAGTACACAAGTTGAGCCAGTAGACAAGCTACAACGCCATAATTTGTTTCAAATGTTCCTCATTGTCAATAATTTTCGTGTTCGTGCTATAATTGATGGAGGGAGCAGCAATAATTTAGTAAGTTCTGAGCTTGTCAAGACTCTTAGTTTATCTACACGTGCTCTTCTACATTCATACCATGTTTAGTGGTTCAACAATAGTGGTAAGGCAAAGGTAACACAATCTGCTCGTGTGCAATTTTCTATCGGGTCATACCATGATTATGCTAATTTTTATGTCGTGCCTATGCAAGCTTGTTCACTTTTGTTAGGCCACCCTTGGCAATATGATAATAATGTTGTACATCATGGTAGGCAAAATAGATATACTTTTATGTTTAAAGGAAAGACCATTGCTTTACTTCCTTTATCACCTATTGAAATTGTGCAATATGAAAAGGAACCTGCTGAAAAGAAAAAGAAAGGCCATGATAAAGACTTTAGCAAACCAACAAATGAACCATCAAGTAACATGAAAGAAGTTTTATTTGCTCTTAAATCTGTTCTTGTTGATCATGATGAACCATGTTATGCTCTAACTTGTACATCACCGATATGTCCACTTGGTCCTACTCCTAGTGCTATGCCTCTTGTTGGTACTAACCTTTTATAGGAGAAGGAGGATGAATTCTCAATAGGGAAGCCACCATGGCAGCCACCTTTGCGAAGGATGGGGCGCCAAGATGAACGTCTTCTTCCGGAACCATCGTTGCTGTCATCCAATGGAGGAGACGATCTACTTCAGTCGAGGACGACTTCAATTCAAGAAAGGGAGGATGATGAGGACATCACTACTTCATCGCATACAAGCCAAGTAGAGGAGGAGGTCCAGCATGGGCGTCCAATTCATCTTTTTCGTGGTGGAAGCCGAGTCCAACTCAAGTTCGAGTCCGGTTCAGGCTCCAGGACCAGTCTGCCTTAAACTGGTCACCTAGGATGCATCCGGACTCTGTTTTCGACGATCCACATATGGATGGAAAGCTAATTGGATAAGGAAACCAACCTAATTGGTTTCATGTCAAAAGGCCTTCGGAATCAATGGGAATCGTCGAAACAAGTCAGCGTCCAGAATCTGTCAGGGTGCTACGACACCGTCTTTTGGTCCGTTGGACCGTGTATCGTGTTTGGGCCCATTAGGGGCCGCATCCAGGGGGTGACGCCCAAGACTCTATAAATACCAGCCATCGCTCTCCTTAGGGTTTGGGTTTTATTTAGTTCTTGATTTCCTCGTGAAACAGACATCGTTTTGCTGCAACTGTCGCCGCTAAGGCTGCTTGCTGTGAACCAGGGCCCCAGTTCTTGATCTTGTTCGCCTGTGGTGATTAGTCCTTTTGAATAAAGACTTGAACTCCTTCTCGTTATCATAAGCCTCATATTTATTTGCAATTTCAGGTTGCGTTCATCCCGTTCTTGCTTGTGTTCTCGATTCGCTTGCAGGAAAGCCTTCTTGGTGAGGTCAATCGCGTTCGCGTGGTTGATAACCAACGAAGCAGTGGTGTAACGGTTGTGGGGGTCCGAATCAATCTTGGTTTGAAGCCTAGATCGTGAACATTGAGTCTCTACCAATCGACGCTATCATACCTTTCGAAAGATCGGGCCTAGTCTACATCAAGTAAATCCCTCAATGTTCGGCGTCGAATTGCCGACGACGTTCCATCTCTGCTTCATAGCGTGCAGACCTACTATTTTTGATGTGGCCTTTGACATCTATGCCGATGTTGATGTGGCCGCGAAGGTCGCGGGAGAGGGATTGATTGACCTCCTAACTATGGTTGCCACCCTGACCTCCCTGGTGGCGAGGCAGGCGGTCATCATGGCGTGAATGAGCTTCATAGTTGCCTCTGGATCCCCTATAGAGGTAGGGACCTCCAGCCAGAGGTCGGGGGCCATCGGCACCGTGTTGTTCACCTCCTGCATCATGGCGAGAGCGGCGGCTATGAGCTAACGCGATAGAGTAAGACAGGGCATCATTTTGGAACTCATTGCCTTGGACTTGCACAGCTATGTATGTGCTCGGACCTTCTCAACCTCTGGAGTGTGAGGGAGTTTGTTGAGCTCATTGAAAGCGACAGCTAGATTGGCGCTCGAGGTCTGGTAGACTGGCTGGTCGCCCACCATGTCGAACGCTTCTTCTAGATTATGTTGATTTTGGGGCAGGCTGCGACCATCCTCATCGGCCACTTGGGCTACTTCTGCATCTCAACAACATTGGCGATCAGCGCCAGACGAGCTTTGCGCTCTTCAGCGGTTTCACCGTCTTTGGTGACGCTATCATCGCTGATGTGGAAACTCATGCCCCTAAACCCTGGAGGGAAAGTAGGGTAGCTTGGCACGGTCTGGGTTGAGCCGTCAGAATAATCGTTGGGGGTCTCATCCAGAATGTTGTGGAGAGACTCAATCAGAAGATCAGAATCACTCGAAAGCTGGCGAATAGTCACCATGTTGACCACGGGCCCAGGCTAACCGGAGTCAGTTGGGTCGATCATGTAGAGATCGGTGGCGTGGTCACGCTCAACGTGGCCAATGAAGATTTGGTGGATGGCGTGCTGGTACATAGATCCCGCACCCTCCAGCCCAAAAGGATAGGGCCTCGGTGAGTTCTCTGTGAGGGCATCGTAGTTAGCCAAGCGCAGGCTATGCGCCCCTCTGGAGTAGCCATGATGACCAGATTAGAATCTGGTCGCCTCAAACGATGTGGCCGAGCAGGTCACTCGGTCGTAGCGGCTTGGTGATCTTAGAGTGTAGGAAAATCATCACCCGCTCTGGATTGGTCTAGGACCTAATCCACGAGGAGCTGACATTCCGCTAGGCGGTTAGTGACCTAATCGATGGATGTGATCAGATCGTCACTGCTGATAGATCTCCTAACCCAGCGGTAGGGCACCGAGATTAGAGATGTAGTTGCAGGTGTCGGCATGGTCGGTGCATGGTGATCCTATGTGGCAGAACCACCCAAAATAACACACTTTCGGAGGTGCTTGTCTTCCACTAGGCACCCCGGAAGTGGCTAAACCAAACAGTTCCGTCAAGCCCACCCCAAGGGAGAACTCAAAAATCCACATTTTTTGTCAGGATCATAAATGAGAGGATAAAGCTTACAACACTCTTAGCCATTTCTTACATCACTTTATTACAACATCAGAGTACTTGGACCAGTTGAATGCAATAGCAGAATTAAAATAGTTTACATGTAAGCACCTATGCTACTTTTAAGCATGTGGTAAGCAATCAGAACCATTTTACCATCTTTCATATTCTAGTTCTTACTACGGTGCTAGACCATAGCCAAGTCGTACCGTCTCATAGAAACGGCAATTCGTGAATCAATGTATCCCAGCTGGGTACCCCAAAACACATGCCTCGCTTGTACTTCAGGCACAAACAAGACCAACCCATTCCACTCCTGTCAAGGGGTCCTGGTCCCCGTCCAAACTTGGACTCCAAGCCCCCACACTTGAGACCCAGTCTCAATATGGTGCTTAGACCTTCACCTTTCCCCGCCTCCAATTAGTCGGTCCAAAAAGAGCCGGAACCCACATCAAGAGCGTAACGAGCCTTCCCGCTCCCATAAGAAAGTATGTGCTCAGGATAATAAGTCTGTGACCTGACTACCATCCACAGCAATGGATGGTCCTCAATCAACACATGCGGAATGAGTGCAACCAGAGCCTCGCTCGATTGCTCAACACAATCCAATTTCAAATCCAAAGTATAGTTCCATCCGGTCTCCAATTATTATCCATTCATATTCCATGTGATGATAATAGTAACAATAATATCTTTTCCTATCTCTCGTGAGTGATAGGTAATCACTCGACTTCTACTAGAATCCTATAGCATAGCAATCTACATGATCTTGTCATTCTAGTAAGACTCATAGGATAATGATATATATATGCTAGTGGATTTCATTCAACTCGTTAAAGCTTAATACACAAGCATAAGATAAAGTGCAGAATAATAGGGGGTTTGCACTGTGCGCGCGTTGCGATGGCCCAGCACGGCCGAAGGCCGAGAGGCCCGCACACTGTGGTGGCTTTGCAGAAAGGCCCTCGAGCTTTTAGATATTACTACAACTACTATGCGCACTATTCCTACCGACATCGGTTTTGCAAACAAGTCCCCAAACTCTCATGTCTTCACAACAGGGTGGTCCCCGATGCCTCCACGCACGACGATGCGGTGACCGTTGGCAAACTATGGTTACGCTGGCCACCAACAAGGGTCTCCGATGACCTATGATGGCTGAGCATCTAAGTTACGACAGCGTGCTCCAAGAGACAGTGGTTAGAGACGTGGAGAGGCACTACAGCATAGCCGACCATGGTGGCGGCTGGGTTAGCGTGTTTTGTGTCGGCGGCAAAGATGTTCCGACAAACCTAAAGACTCATGAGATGGAAGAGGTTGTGGGGGGGGGGGGTAGAAAGGGCTTACCACGAAGCCAGCCATGCCACCGGTTGAGATGGGGAAAGACCAAGGAAGCCCGGCCATGTGCTCTCGCACCACTCGGCGACGCTTCGAGGCGGACACCGTTGCGACATCGCACCTCCGGTGGAAACTCAGGCCAATCTAACATGAGCACTAGCTAGAGGGGATCAAGACGAGTCTAGAAACACAACCAATTGAGTTTTTACCTTCGGGTCATGGCATACCCCCAAACCCCTAGTCGTGGCGATGCTCGTGGCCGACGGTAAGAAAAAATTGAAATTGGCCATAGACAGACCATGGCTAGGCCCGATGAAAATGGGGCGTCTAGCTAACTTCCCATGCTACTCACTAGCATGAGGAATTGGGCTAAGGAGCCATGAGCTAGTGATTATGAAGGAAGAGGGGAAGGGTGCATTACCACTACCACATTGTAGAGAGTGGCAATGACTTAAGTGGCCCGGCCAAGACCCGACAAGACCACGGCAGCATAGGGACATGACCACACGAGTGAGGGGCAGGAGGCGTGTCGGTTAGTGCTCAAATGGAGCCATAAAGGTGTGCTTGCATGTGGCCACATGCAAGCAGGAGCATGGCATCACGACATGGTAGGCCATGCAACAGATTCGAGACTAGGGCATGGTAGGTGGGTTGAGAGGCAGAGGGCGAGTGCTACAGCGGTCGAGGTGAATTGGAGGGCGGGGAAAATGCCACGATGAACGAACGACGGTAGCCGCAGCCTTGCCTTGGTCCTACGCGTGGCACAATAGCTTGGATAGCAAGAGGGCAGGCGAGGTGGGAGGCACGTCGTGGCATCATCTCGGTAGGCGACACTGGTGAAAGCTCTAGTTTGGTTTTGATGAATTGATGAAACCCTAAGCGCTAACCTAGTTTATCAAAGTGATTATGAGATAGATGGCACACTCCAAGTGGTGAAGCAAATGAAGATCATGACATGATGATGGTGATGTCATGGTGATGATAAAATGCTTGGACTTGGAAAAGAAGAAAAGAAAAACAAAAAGCTCAAGGCAAAGGTGAAATTGATAGGAGCTTTTCGGTTGAGTGATCGAGACACTTAGCGAGTGTGATCACATTTAGGATCGATAGCCATACTATTAAGAGGGGTGAAACTCATATCGAAATGCAGTTATCAAAGTGCCACTAGATGCTCTAACTCATTACATATGCATTTAGGATCAAGTGGAGTGCTAACACCCTTGAAAACATTTGTGAAAATATGCTAACACATGTGCACAAGGTGATACACTTGGTGATTGGCACATTTGAGCAAGAGTGGAGAAGTTGGCGAAATGAAGGAAGTGATAGTCATTGAGATACAGTGATCGGACACTGGTCACGCAGTGATCGGACTCTGACCCAACGTCTGGTCAGTGGCGCGCAGTGAAGGCCGCCCTCGGTCACTTGACCGGACGTAGGTGACCGGACTCTGTCTGAACACTATTTAGCGTCTAGTCATGCTGATGTGGTCGCACATAGAGAAGAGGGTGAGTGATCAGACGCTGGGCGAGTCCGGTCGGGGGTGACCAAACGCGTCCGATCGTGAATGTAATCTTACTGGAAATGACTGGACGCCAGTGATGGTGCGTCCGGTCACTTTGAGCAGCGCGTCCGGTCACAACTTAAATGCACTGATGACCGTTGAGATCGGGTGATCAGCATTTGAAGCAGGGGACACATGACAAAAATCTGAGGACCGGGCACTGGGGTCCTACATCCAGTCAATATGATCGGTGCGTCTGGTCGCCCTGATTTTTTAGGGAACACAGAGCCAACAACTCTATTCATGGGGGCTCTCTATTTAAGCCCCATGGCCAGCTCTAGCTCACTCTCTTAGCCATTTGCATTGACATAGCAACCTTGTGAGCTTAGCCAAAGCCCTCCCACTCATCTCCATCATTGATCCATCATCTGTGTGAGATTGGGAGAGAATCCAAGTGCATTGCTTGAGTGATTGCATCTAGAGGCACTTGGTGTTTGTGTTTCGCTGTAGGATTCGCTTGTTGCTCTTGGTGGTTGCCACCACCTAGATGGCTTGGAGCAGTGGAGGAGGATTGGCACGAGTTGGTGATTGTTCGTGGCCATCTCCAATGATTGTGAGGGGACTTATGCCTTCCTCGGCGGAGTGCCGAAAGGTAACCCTAGTGGATTGCTCGTGTCATTGAGTTACCTAACTTGTGGGTAGGTTCTTGTGGTGTCTAGTTGTGTGGATGAGGTTCATGCAACACCTCTTAGCCACCGAACCACAAAGTGTTGGTCGACACAACGGGGACGTAGCGTGTTGGCAAGCACGTGAACCTTGGAAGAAAATTTGTTGTCTCTTGCCCTTTGGTATTCTCCCAATGATTGAGTTAGTATTCATCTTGTGATTGGTTCACTCCTCTATGCGGCGGTATAATCACCTTACTTACTCATTTACATACCCGCAAACTAGTTGTAGTAAGCTCTTTAGCGTAGCTAGAATTGAGAGCGTGCTTTGTAGCTTAAGTTCATCTAGTGGACCTCTTTTGTGTAGCAAGTGTGAGAGCTCTTAGTGAGTAGTGACTTAGTAAATTGTGTGTCTAGTGATCATAGTAACTAGAATTGTTGGATATATGTCTTGCAACCCTTGTAGAGCTAGAGCAAGTTTGTTTTTCGCTATTTGTCATACTAATCAAATTGCTCTAGTTGGTTTGTAGATTTTTAAATAGGCTATTCACCTCCCTCTAGTCATATTAGGACCTTTCAATTGGTATCGGAGCCGTGGTCACCGTTTGATTGAAGGCTTAACATTCTCGGTGTCAAATTATGGCTCAAGTTATTTTCAACCATGTGGGGGGGGGGGCAAACCACCGTTCTTGGTTCAATCAATGATCAAGTATGGGATGTGACCGAAAGTGACTATGTTATCATTGATCCCGACAATCTCACCAACCAATACAAGACCAACAAGCAATGCAATACAATGGCTCTCAACACCATATACAATGCCATTGATTCTAAGGTGTTTGAGCAAATCAAGGATTGTGATAGAGCTAATGAGGTGTGGAAGAGATTGGAGGAACATATCAAGGCACACCGGTGGTGAAGAGTGCCAAGTTGTATATTCTCAAGGACAAGTTGATAAGCTTCAAGATGAAAGAAGATGAGAGCATTCTAGAGATGTTCCATCGATTGCAAGTGATTGTCAATGATTTGAAGGCATTGGGTGAGAGGATCAATGATGATGATGATGTCTCTTATCGGTTCTTGATGTGCTTACCTCCAAGATTTGAGATGTTGAGATTGCTTATCATAAGATGCAATTTGAAGGAGATTACCCCTAACCAAGTACTAGATGATGTCATGACACAAGAGACATATCGTGTGGAAAGGGAAGGGGTTGATAAGGATGACAAGAAGGAAGACAAAGACAAGAAGAAGAAGAGTGTAGCATTCAAGGCTAGCTCATCATCCAAAAACAAGGGCAAGTCCAAGAAAGAATCAAGTGATGATGAGGATCTTAGTGACATTGATGATGAGGCCATGGCTCTATTTGTGCACAAGATGGGAAAATTCATGAAGAAGAAGGGCTATGGTGCAAGAAAGAGAAGAGATCACACAAAGAGCAAAGAATATGTGAGAAGATGCTACAATTGTAAGAGCCCGATCACGTTGTAGCGGATTGTCCCTATAATAGTGACAATGATGGGGATAAGAAGAAGAACAAGAAGGAGAGGAAGGAGAAGAAGATGACCTTCCAAAAGAAGAAGGGTGGAGGCTATGTGGTCACTTGGGATAGTGATGGCTCTAGTGATGATGGCAAGAAATCTATCAAGAAAGCACTAGCAAGCATCGCCATCAACAACAAGCCCTCCATCTTCGACACTCCATCGACATGCCTCATGGCAAAGCCTACCAAGGTAAAATATGATGTGAGTGATGATGATGAATGTGAAAGTGATGCTTGTAGGAGTGATGATGATTAGGAGGAGTACACAAAGGAGGAGCTCATAGACATGTGTGGGCAAGTGCACACTTGCTTTTAGATGAAGAGAAAGGAGTGCAAAGAATTGCACAAGAAAGTCAAATTTCTTGAGCAATCTCTTGATGAGCTCAATGCTACTCATCAGAGGCAATTAGAAGCCCATGAGAAGCTTGGCAAAGCTCACTCTAAGCTTGAAAAGGCTCACTCCTCTCTCATCGAGCAAATCAAGAAGGAGCAAGCCAAGAAGGCGCGAGTGATTGTGTCTTGTGATGTGGGACTAACATGTGATATTATTGATGAATCTTTCTATAAGCCCATTGTTGTTGCTCCCACTAACCCTTCTTGTAGCACTTCTACTTCAACTTCACCTTTGAGTGATGGTTTCACTTGTGATGCCTCACTAATGGTGGAAAATGAGACCCTCAAGAAGGAGGTGAATAAGCTCACTCATGCCTTAGGCAATGACTATGGCGGAGATGCCCACTTGCTAAAGTGCTTGGGTAGCCAAATGTTTTCTCTCAACAAGGAGGGATTAGGCTATACCCCCAAGAAAGGCAAGGCGGCCTTTGTCACCCCCAAAGTTAGCTTTGTGAAGGGCAATGGTCGGTTTTACAATAGATGCATGCAAGTTGTGCATATAGAGCAATATTGCAAGACTAACAAGAACAAGCAACCTAATGTATCCTCAATTAGATTTGATTCTTATTACATGCTTGTTAAGGGTGCCAATGGTGTGAAGGCTAAGTTCATTGGTACACCAATTGTGGGCCCAAAGAAGAAGGCCATTTGGGTACCAAAGACCTTGGTAACTAACCTTCAAGGACCCAAGCAAGTTTGGGTACCTAAAAAGAATTAATCTTCTTTTGTAGGTCAATTATAAAGCCAGAGGAAGGCATTGGGTGCTTGATAGTGGGTGCACACAACACATGACCGATGATCCAAGAATATTCGATTCAATCAATGAAAATAAGAGCAATGGGATTGATAATATCACATTTGGTGATAATGGCAAAGGCAAGGTCAAAGGGCTTGGTAAGATTGCAATATCCAATGACTTGAGCATTTCCAATGTGCTACTAGTAGAGAGCTTGAACTTCTACCTATTATCGGTAGCTCAATTATGTGATCTTGGTTTCAAGTGCATATTTGGTGTGGATGATGTAGAGATCATAAGTGTACATGGCTCTAACTTAATATTCAAAGGATTTAGATATGAGAATCTATACTTGGTTGATTTCAATGCTAGAGAAGCTCAATTGTCAACATGTTTGCTCACTAAGTCTAGCATGGGTTGGTTATGGCATAGAAGGCTTGGTCATATTGGAATAAAACAATTGAACAAGTTGATCAAGCATGACTTAGTTAGAGGCTTGAAAGATGTCACATTTGAGAAGAATAAGCTAGGTAGTGCATGTCAAGCCAGAAAGCAAATTGGCAACACACATCCTAAGAAGAGCATGATGAGCACATCTAAGGTATTTGAGTTGGTGCACATAGACTTGTTTGGACCAACCACATACACTAGCATTGGTGGAAACAAATATGGATTTGTGATTGTGGATGATTTCACTAGATACACATGGGTGTTCTTTCTTGTTGGCAAGAGTGATGTGTTTGCAACCTTCAAGACTTTCATCAAGAGAATTCATAACGAGTTTGAAACAACCATCATGAAAGTGAGAAGTGACAATGGAAGTGAGTTCAAGAACACAAGAGTGGATGATTTTGGTATTAGGCATTAAATTTTGGCCAAGTATACTCCACAATCAAATGGCCTAGTTGAAACAAAGAATAGAACTTTGATTGACATGGCAAGATCAATGTTGAGTGAGTACAATGTGAGTCATTCATTTTGGGCCAAAGCAATCAATATGGCTTGCTACTATAGCAACCGACTCTATTGTCACCCCATGATGGAAAAGACACCTTATGAATTATTGAATGGAAGAAAGCCCAACATAGCATACTTTCAGATTTTTAGTTGTAAATGCTACATATTGAAGAAATGCACTAGATTGAGAAAGTTTGAAAAGAAATGTGATGAAGGTTTCTTGCTTGGTTACTCCACTACTAGCAAGGCATATAGAGTTTGGAATTTGGCTAGTGGTACCCTTGAGGAGGTTCATGATGTGGAATTTGATAAAACAAATGGTTCCCAAGAGGAAGATGAGAATCTAGATGATGTCAGAGGCACTCAATTAGTTAATGCAATGAAGAACATGGACATTGGTGATATAAGACCTAGAGAGGTGATTGATGTTGAAGATGACAAGAATCAAGTGCTCTCTAACTCAAATGTACAAGCTAGTGGGTCTCAAGATCAAAGTCAAGCAAGTGCTAGTGTTAACAAAGTGCAAGATCAACAACAAGTGGCTAGTTCATCATCTCAACAAAATGATCAATCAAATGCAAGCAATCAAATGCAAGTGCTCCAACCAACCAATGTCGCAAGAGATCATCCTTTGGACTCTATAATTGGTGATATTTCTAGAGGTGTACAAACAAGATCTAAATTGGCATCATTTTGTGCACATTTCTCATTTGTGTCATCTATTGAACCTAAGAAGATAGATGAAGCATTGAAGGATGTTGATTGGGTAAATGCTATGCATGAAGAATTGAATAACTTCACAAGAAATCAAGTATGGGAATTGGTAGAGAGACCAAAGGGACACAATGTGATTGGAACCAAATGAGTTTTTAGAAACAAGCAAGATCAAGATGGGATAGTAGTTAGGAACAAAGCAAGATTGGTAGCACAAGGATATACACAAATTGAAGGTCTTGACTTTGGAGAAACATATGCCCCGGTTGCTAGATTGGAAGCAATTAGAATCTTGCTAGCCTATGCTTGTGCCCACAACATCAAACTCTATAAAATGGATGTCAAGAGTGCATTTCTCAATGGTTACATAAATGAAGAAGTATATGTTGAGCAACCTCCCGGTTTTGAAGATGAAAAGAAACCCAACCATGTTTACAAGTTGAAAAAGGCTTTGTATGGATTGAAACAAGCACCAAGAGCATGGTATGAGAGATTGAGGGATTTCCTATTGTCTAAGGGATTCAATATGGGAAAGGTTGACACCACTCTCTTCACCAAGAAGCTTGGAAATGACTTGTTTGTATTGCAAATCTATGTTGATGATATCATATTTGGATCAACAAATCAAGATTTTTGTGAGGAGTTTGGCAAGATGATGGCAAGTGAGTTTGAGATGTCCATGATTGGAGAGTTAAGTTACTTCCTTGGTCTTCAATTCAAGCAAATGAAGAATGGCACATTTGTGAGTCAAGGCAAGTATATCAAGGACATGATTAAGAAGTTTGGCATGAGTGATAGCAAAGCCATTAGTACACCAATAGGAACAAATAGCAACTTGGATAGTGATGCAAGTGGTAATATGGTAGATCAAAAATTGTATCGGTCTATGATTGGAAGCCTACTCTATGTGACCGCATCAAGGCTGGATGTCAGGTTTAGTGTTTGCATGTGTGCAAAATTTCAAGCCTCACCAAAAGAAAGTCATTTGAAGGCTATAAAGAGAATATTGAGGTACTTGAAGCATACACAAAATGTTGGTTTGTGGTATCCGAAAGGAGCAAAGTTTGAGCTAGTTGGTTACTCCAACTTGGATTATGCGGGATGCAAGGTTGAAAGGAAGAGCACTTTGGGCACATGTCAATTATTGGGAAGATCACTTGTTTCATGGTCATCAAAGAAGCAAAATAGTGTTGCATTATCAACCGCCAAAGCCGAATACATATCCACCGATAGTTGTTGTGCACAAATACTTTGGATGAAGGCCACCTTAATGACTTTGGAATCAAGTTCAAGAGAGTGCCATTGCTATGTGGCAATGAGAGTGCAATTAAGTTAACCAACAATCCGGTTCAACATGCAAGAACAAAGCACATTGATGTCTGCCATCACTTCATAAGAGATCATCAACAAAAAGGGGACATTTGCATTAAGAGTGTAGTCACCAAAGATCAACTTGCCGATATCTTCACCAAGCCACTTGATGAGAAGCGGTTTTGCAAGCTAAGGAATGAATTGAACATACTTGACTTCTCAAATATGTGTTGATGCACCCCCCACTTATATGACATGCCTGTCCTTCAAGCAATCCAAGGTAAAAGTTGATTAGCATGGCATACATCCTTGCTAAGGACATGTTTAGTGCATCTAGTCATTCCTATAATGTCCTAGGCTCATTCATGAAAGTCAAATGATTTTGATGTTTGTATGGTACCACTATTGCTTCTATGCTTAATTTGGTCTAGTGGTAGCATATGACATGTTTGTGGGCTTGTAAACCTAGTGTTTGATCTAGAAAATGAACTCTAAGTATTTAACTCAACATGGTACAAGATAACCCTTATTTGGAGGTGTGAAGAAGCTTGTCCTTGGATCAAACCGAGTTAAATATCTTTTGCAAGTGATCTAGATTGAACCAAATTGGGAAAATGATCCTCACTTCACATGGTTTCACCCCAACCTATATAAAATTTGAGCTCGCCTTTCTGTGCTAATTGTTGACAAAGAGGGAGAGAAATTCACAAAGATAGTAAGATAGGGGGAGCAAACAAATGAAATGACATTGTAAGGGGATCAATCAAAATTGTACACAAGTAAGGGGAGCAAGCTCACAAACTTGTATGTTGCATTTGAATGTGCATTTCATATATTTGCTTGTTTTAATTTCAATATCCATGCTTGTGTGGTGTATTCTAGTTGTAGGTTTGAATGATGAAATGAAAAACTAGCATTCAAAGGTTAAGTAACTAGACTTATGTTCATTTGATGGAAACTAGACCCTTGCTTCTAATATTGATCTCATGGGGTATTCTAGTCTTTGTGTATGTCTAGTTACTAATGGTGCTAAGGATAGTATATTGGTGCACTCTGATTTGTATCACGCTTCAAAGGTCCATCTCTTATACCTTAGCATCATTTGGTAGACATTGTCTCCTATATTTCCTATCTAAGCATATGTGCAAGCTACAATCCAAACCCTTAGCACATATGTAGGGGGAGCAATTGCTACCATATGGGATTCATGAAACTTGTCCATATCCTTTTACACATGGTAAATGTGCTTGGGCAAGCAATATGGATTCAATTAAAATTCAATTCATATCTTTGTGTAAGGGTTGTCATCAATTACCAAAAAGGGGGAGATTAAAAGCTCTAGTTTGGTTTTGGTGAATTAATGAAACCTTAAGTGCTAACCTAGTTTATCAAAGTGATAATGAGATAGATGGCACACTCTAAGTGGTGAAGCAAATGAAGATCATGACATGATGATGGTGATGTCATGGTGATGATAAAATGCTTGGACTTGGAAAAGAAGAAAAGAAAAACAAAAAGCTCAAGGCAAAGGTGAAATTGATAGGAGCTTTTTGGTTGAGTGACCGAGACACTTAGCGAGTGTGATCACATTTAGGATCGATAGCCATACTATTAAGAGGGGTGAAACTCATATCGAAATGCAGTTATCAAAGTGCCACTAGATGCTCTAACTCATTGCATATGCATTTAGGATCTAGTGGAGTGCTAACACCCTTGAAAACATTTGTGAAAATATGCTAACACATGTGCACAAGGTGATACACTTGGTGGTTGGCACATTTGAGCAAGGGTGGAGAAGTTGGTGAAATGAATGAAGTGATAGTCACTGAGATACAGTGACCAGACACTAGTCACGCAGTGACCGGACTTTGACCCAGCGTCCGGTCAGTGGCACGTAGTGAAGGCCGCCCTCGGTCTCTTGACCGGACGTAGGTGACTAGACTCGGTTTAAACACTATTCAACATCTGGTCATGCTGATGAGGTGGCGCACAGAGAAGAGGGTGAGTGATTAGACGCTGGGCGAGTCTGGTCGGGGGTGACCGGACGTGTCTGATCGTGAATGGAACCTTACTGGAAATGACCGGACGTTAGTGATGGTGCATCCAGTCACTTTGAGCAGTGCATCCGGTCACAACTTAAATGCACTGATGACCGTTGAGATTGGGCGATCATCATTTGAAGCAGGGGACACGTGGTGAAAATCTGATGATCGGATGCTGGGGTCCTGCGTCCGGTCAATACGACCGACGTGTCCGGTCGCCCCCATTTTTTAGGGAACACAGAGCCAACGGCTCTATTCGTGGGGGCTCTCTATTTAAGCCCCATGGCCTGCTCTAGCTCACTCTCTTGGCCATTTGCATTGACATAGCAACCTTGTGAGCTTAGCCAAAGCCCTCCCACTCATCTCTATCATTGATTCATCATCTTTGTGAGATTGTTAGAGAATCCAAGTGCATTGCTTGAGCGATTGCATCTAGAGGCACTTGGTGTTCGTGTTTTGCTGCCGGATTTGCATGTTGCTCTTGGTGGTTGCCACCACCTAAATGGCTTGGAGCAGTGGAGGAGGATTGGTACGAGTTGGTGATTGTTCGTGGCCATCTCCGGTGATTGTGAAGGGACTTGTGCCTTCCTCGGCGGAGCGCCAAAAGGTAACCCTAGTGAATTGCTCATGTCATTAAGTTACCTCACTTGTGGGTAGGTTCCTACGGTGTCTAGTTGTGTGGACGAGATTCGTGCAATAGCTCTTAGCCACCGAACCACCAAGTATTGGTCGATACAACAGGGACGTAGCGTGTTGGCAAGCACGTGAACCTCGGGAGAAAATTGGTTATCTCTTGCCCTTTGGTATTCTCTCGGTGGTTGAGTTAGTATTCTTCTTGTGATTGGTTCACTCCTCTACGTGGCGGTATAATCTCCTTACTTACTCATTTACATACCCTTAAACTAGTTATAGTAAGCTCTTTAGCGTAGCTAGAATTCAGAGCGTTCTTTGTAGCTTAAGTTCATCTAGTGGAGCTCTTAGTGAGTAGTGACTTAGTAAATTGTGTGTCTAGTGATCATAGTAACTAGAATTGTTGGATATGTGTCTTGCAACCTTTGTAGAGCTAGAGCAAGTTTGCTTTTCACTATTTGTCATACTAATCAAATTGCTCTAGTTGGTTTATAGATTTTTAAATAGGCTATTCACCCCCCTCTAGCCATAATAGGACCTTTCAACTGGCCTATAGGGAAAGGCCACGACTAGCCCTAGGCCGAGCCCGGTGCCAGCTGCGCACATGCGTGAGGCGACCGTGCCCATGGGGCCAAACGAATGAAACGGTGACACGCACGCTTATTAAAGTGGGCAAAAAACTACTTACTAACTCGATGAAGGCTCAACCAACTCCATGAACCCAAAGTCGATACTAACACCTAGCTGGCAAAGCAAACCTCATGTCTAGAGAGTGACCAGAGAGGGAGATAGAGAGGTGCCAACGTGGGTTCATCATGCTGAGCGCTGGTTCATGAGCGGAGTGCCAACAACATGGTCATAGTGCGTTCTAAGGAAGTTTGAGAAATTTTTAAGAAAACACGTGCCACTCAACACCACTACAACCTATACAATGCCCAGGTACCCACTTAGAGGCAATCAATAGTGCAAGAATGTGAAGCTAGTGTTTAAACATTTTAGTTAGAATTTAAATGCCAAAATAGCATTGTCTACTATCCTTTTTAGACTCAGAAAAGGGCAAGGATTCAGTTAGAACTAAACAACCATTAGCACTTTTTTCACAATTTTTAAGAGGCCTAAACCCTATCAATTCAACCAACAAGTATTTCACGCAATAGTCCATACTTCATACTAACCCATAGGAACAAAATACGTAGGCACTATTTAACTATTTTGCTCAATATAATTCACCAAAAATGACATTTTAACTACAATTTCAACTTCTTGCCGATTCAACGAAAAGTTCTATTTATATTTTGGATTCGATTTTTGAGCTCCCAAAAATACTAGTTAACAATATTCACTTTCCAAAATTAAAGTTGCATTCTCATGTTCACTATTTGCTCATCATCTTTACATAAGCGCCATACATAAGCCATATTTTATTTTTGTTTACAGAAATTGTTTTCCGTACCAAACCATTAAAACTACTTATTTTATTCTTTTTATTAGGATTTTCATTTCACGTGTGTTTTAAAATCTTAAAACTCAAAAACTTATTTTGCTAGATTCTCCAAGGCCTTAATTTAGGTGCTAAGCAAGCTCATAACACCCGAGGTGTTACAGCCTTCCCCCTTAAAAGAATCTCGTCCCGAGATTCGGAGCAAGAATTAGGAAGGGAAGTGCAATTACATTTCGTACATCTGAAATTACACAGGAGATTGCACGACTTTGGATACTAAACCACTTAGGGATTTAAAGATACACTGTTTAAGAACAAACCCAGTACAACCAAAAACTTACTCTAGAAGTTGGGCTAGATGGGGACAATAGAGAAACAACAAGAAAATGATCACACAAAACATGGCATATGTCCAAAAGATCCAGAAACAAGAGAGTGAGAACTCGATCATCGTGAACCCTAAAACCAGAACTAACCAGAGGTGGACTTGAACTTCTTCGATGAAAACTAGATCCCTTCTTCTTCTTAGGTTACACAATCACCTCTTACTAGTGACCTAGTTCTACGAGCGACGGCTAGATCACGTAGCTCTGCCTCCAACTGCTTCTTCCCCAACTCAGTTGCTTCCCGAGCTACTCTGACCTGTGCACTGATGAAGGGGATTGATCCTACAAGCACTGCTTCAGATTTGGGGGGTGAAGGGGAGGTGCGCAAGGCGGCATCTTATAGCTTGGTGGACGGAGGTGGTGGTGCAGCGCACCAGGAAGTGGAGGCAGAGTGGAAGGGAAACACTAGCGGGTCACGAGGTAGGGAGAGCGTCGGCCATGATGCGCTCCCTACGCGAGCTTGAGTGGAGAGAGAAGGAGGGGAGAGGGGGTTCGCTCGACGAGGTGTAATGCCCCCAGAGTCCAAACGGCTCAGATCCACTCTGCACGCTGAGCAAACCACACCTACCACCATCCCACTTACGCTTTCGTCCTCGCTTCGCGTAAAAGGATTAACCCGGGGATGGTGGGATAGATTCTAGAAGCCTTATATGTTGGTCTATCCCACCTTTAACAACTAAGGTGGGACTAAACTCTCCACAATATCTCATTAACATGCACATGGGCCACTATGGGCCAAATTCCAAACTGGGCCGGATGTCACATACACCCCCTCAAAGGAACCGACGTCCTCATCGGCCCAACACACCCACAACCGGGCAAACGATGACCAGGAACATTCCCTCTTAGCACACGCAACCGTGCGCCCAGTGCCGGCACATGTGCCATGCCGTGCACCCCGTAGGGCTTACACGTGCAATGAACCCCATGTCCGCGCCCCTGGCCCGCACGCGCCCGTTACCGCGAAGGTCGGCTCTGATACCATTTGTAATGCCCCAGAGTCCAAACGGCTTAGATCCACTCTGCACGCTGAGCAAACCACACCTACCACCATCCTACTTACGCTTTCGTCCTCGCTTCACATAAAAGGATTAACCCGGGGATGGTGGAATGGACTCTAGAAGCCTTATATGTTGGTCTACCCCACCTTTAACAACTAAGGTGGGACTAAACTCTCCACAATATCTCATTAACATGCACATGGGCCACTATGGGCCAAATTCCAAACTAGGCCGGATGTCACACGAGGAGGTGTGCGAGCGGCCGTATCCCCAATAGAAGAAAAGAGGAGGGGTCCGGTATGGGGACGAGGGCGAGGATCGAGAGCCGATAGGGTGCAGAAAACAGGGAGAAAGCGCACTGTGTGAGTGCACAAAGCAAGTGCGCACAGCCAAATGAGAGCGGAACACAAGTGGGTCCCGGTATCGATAGCGTCTGCAGGGCACGCAGGGACAGTAACTCGACGGGCATAGCACGGTCAAACCAGACACAAGGATTGGGACATGACATTAACTCAGGCGCTTCAATCACTCCAGACTACTCGAGTACTAACTTTTCCTTATTGCTCTCCTCCTTCAAAAATCATATTAACTCAGTCACTTCAAAAGAGCACTACTCCATCAACCCGTTGTGGATCTCCTGTTAGAACACAAAGATATTTTTCCCAAGGAGAATATTTTGTTGCAAGAGCGGTATGGCGGTGTAACTTGGTAAAGGTGCTTGGTCAACAACCTCGATACCAGCACGTGCCGAGCAACGTCACCATGTGGCAGCTATTCCATAGGGGCCCTCGGTTTCATCGTGGCACCATAAGCTATTAACTAGGCAACTATTACCAACTTACATGCAATGAAGGCAGTGGGGTCATAGACCATAGAATTAGAGGAGTATTGCAAGGAAAGATTCAGGCAACAAGGGTTCCTTTCACAACAAGGGACAAGGAAATCAAATCCCATAATGGATTTAATTTAAATAAATGCAAACGTTCTGCTGGGACATCCACAATTAGTTGATACAGTGTCCTCTGTTATCCAATCAGGGCTGGTCTGCATGCATCTGAATGGTCGCCTTTCTTGTAACCCACTGGATGTCATCTCAAGAACCCTAAGCAAGTCTAACAGAACCTAAGGGTAAATTGACGTATCAAACACAACGGAATAAACAACATGCACGTTCCAAACGCCCTTATACTGGTACAACGTACAAGCACTTACTCTCCCACTCTCGACACATTGTGTGCCTGCTACGGCTAGATGATCTCAACAACTACGGTTGAAATACAACGGAAAGATTACAACACTAGAGGACAGCTATGAAAAGCACTACTAACTATGGGTACATCTCCCCTAGGACAACTAATCTACTTCATGGGACCACATAGCTTCATTCCTAGGCTCGGTGGATCATTCTACTACCCTAACTATGGATCTGCCTCCTCTCTTGATGGTGGATGATTGAGGGGAAGCAAGGTCTCTACTTTTGATACCTCCAAGGGTGGAGGTGCTGGTGGTACTGAAACACCGATTCTCCTTCTTTCTGATGGGTGGATAGGGATTCCCTCCAAGACCAAGGAATCCTGCCTTTTAGCGACAAGCGTCCTATGCTTGGCCCTAGTGACAAGGTAGGCATCCTCCAGCTGCTGGGTGTGCCGATCTTCGGCCTCCTTTAGGGCTTCCGCCATGGTAGTCTCATGTCTTTCGGCGTCTGCCACATTGGAATGTGCTTCAGTGAGCTGCACTTGGAGCATCCTAGAGAAGATCTCAGCTTCCTCGGCTTGGTGGAGGCACTTCCTTAGCTCTAAGGCCTGCCAGTCATACTGCTCATCCAAAGCAATCAAGTACGTGATCAAGTGCACCATGGTTGGGCTATTTTCTTACGCATCCTGCCCTTGCAAATCCTCCATGCGAGCTCTCCATACCCGTCGATTATTGTCCACAGGTGGAAAGAACCTCATGGGGGTACAAGCATTGGGCTCTTCATAGATCTAGCAAAGATGCCACAAGGCTTTGTGGGCCACAACTTGGTAGGTGTCGATGAAGCGAAACCCGGTTGCGGTCACATTCTAGGCTTCAGTGATGTCGGGGAACTCTTCACTCTTCCCAATATAGACGGTGACCTCACATCGCTTAGTGCCATGTTTCTCATACTCACGACCCTCATACTCGGGGCGATCTTTGACTCTGAGTTTTTGTAGGTTCGCATGCATAATTTTGGGAAAACCCTCAATGTTCAGGCAGTAGTTGCTAACCCAGGCTCTTGCCATCCCTGGTGGGTGGTTGCAAGGGAGGATTGAGCCAAAAGCTTGCTCAAAAGGAAGGGCTTGGTAAGCTAGAATGCATCGAGTGGTGGTACCAAGTGGCTAGGCTAGGCCCCTTTTTTAATGGCAAAGCGGTGAGTGGTCCTAGCGTAGTCCACCTTTGGGTCTGGCATAGGGACCACTAAATGAAAAGCAGCAGGATTTTCACACGAATGAGGCAAGCGGTGTTCGAGGCCATAAACAACTAGTATGGGTGCAGGGCAGAGGTCCGACAAGAGTGCAGAAAAGGGGTATGGGAAATGTGAACCTCGGTGGCTTGAACCATAGGTGAACGCGAAATACGAAGCCATAGTACAACAGTAACTCCCAAACTAGGATTGGTCGGCCATGCACAATTTGACACGCGTGACACCTATTAATGACGCACCTGCAAGCAATACTGGCACAACAACTGAGGCAATACCAATGCGATGGACTTAAAGATCGTATACTGTGCAAGAATTAGCTCTCCAGAGAAAGCCTAGTTAAACCTATTCTGAATACTTAACCATAACAATAGGGCTACTTATATACTTTGTATACAAACGCCCCAACTTTTTTGCAAAAATAGGTTATCAAATTTTAGTTTAGAAAAGGGTTTTGAAGCTTTATTTCCTTATTTATGCTCTGATACCACTTGTGATAGAACCGTCTGAAATAACATACTTTTGGAGGCGCTTGTCTTCCACTAGGCACCCTGAAAGTGGCTAAACCGAACAGTTCTGTCGAGCCCACCCCAAGGGAGAACTCGAAAATCCACATTTTCCGCTAGGATCATAAATGAGAGGATAAAGCTTACAACACTCTTAGCCATTTCTTACATCACTTTATTACAACATCAGAGTACTTGGACCAGTTGAATGCAACAACGGAATTAAAACAATTTACTTGTAAATGAGTTTATACATTTTAGGTTCACAAGTTTTATCTTGCAGCAAAAAATAAACATATGATGAGAGTTACATCAGAAATAAAGATTAATTTACTGACATGGTGAAGCATTAACATAGTGGCAATTTATTTACAAGATATGCTAACAGATTTTACATCTTTTCTTATAAAACTTTTAGTGAGGGTTATAAGTGAACACTACGATTACAGCATGAAAGGAATTCTCTCTAAGCCCACCAGGAGGTATCCACACACAAGAGTTAGCTCTAGCATTCACCTATCACCTGCAACAGGGGGATAAAACCCTGAGTACTCGATTATACTCAACAAGACTTACCCGACAGGAGGAAAGTAAAAGACTCCAAGGATATGCAAGGCTTATTTGGCTTGCTAGTTTATTGCATTTGCAGGAAGCATTACTAAACCTGCGTCCTTATATTCAATTTTATTAGGAGTCATCATTAGTTCATTAACTAACCATTCTATGTAAGCACCTATGCTACTTTCAAGCATGTGGTAAGCAATCAGAACCATTTTAATATCTTTCATATTCTAGTTCTTACTACGGTGCTAGACCGTAGCCAAGTCGTATCGTCTCACAGAATCGGCGATTCACGAATCAATGTATCCCAGCTGGGTACCCCAAAACACACGCCTCGCTTGTACCTTAGGCACAAACAAGACCAACCCATTCCACTTCTGTCAAGGGGTCTAGGTCCCCATCCAAACTTGGACTCCAAGCCCCCACACTTGAGACCCGGTCTCCATATGGTGCTTAGACCTCCACCCGGAAAGAGCCGGAACCCACGATAAGAGCGTAACGAGCCTTCCCGGTCCCGTAACGAGCCTTCCACGAGTGACAGGTAATCACTCAACTTCTATTAGAATCCTATAGCATAGCAATCTACACGATCCTATCATTCTAGTAAGACTCATAGGATAAGGATATATATATGCTAGTGGATTTCATTCAACTCGTGAAAACTTAATGCACAAGCATAAGATAAAGTGCAGAATAATAGGGGTTATGCACCAAGGCTTGCCTGCGTAAGATATAACCAAAAGTTAGCATTCCATCATGGTGACATGATCATCAAGGCTCCATCTTTTCCGCTACTCCAATCATCTCCACGATCCATCGTTGTTCCTATTATGACATACATGGATGCAACGCAGAGACACAATTAATCAACGGTAACCGCAACTCTTAAAATACGATTATGCCTCTCAAGCTAACGAGCTAGCTCTAATGACTAACGTACTAAGCTACATATCCACGTTGTCGAGTAAGGCGTCGTTTACTGGAAAATGTTCTAGTTTTACAATCCGAGGGTGTTTTGGCATTTTATCGATTAAACTTATATATATTTGAACTAGAACTCATTTAGCTACCTTAGCTAACTGATTATTCTGGAGCTACAAAAATTACTGTGAGCACCTAATAATGTTAGGAGTTTACTGTCAAAGTTTTAGAGCCAACACTATCACCACTTTATCACAACAATTCCTACAAGTTTATATTTTAACAATATTAAGCACCTAAAATTAATTAGATCACTCTGGAAAATACTTATGAAGCTATGTGAACCAATTATACTAGTAGATAGATCATGATTTTAGAAACCTAACAAATTTAGTTTCACATTTTTTGGTTAACTACACAAATTTATATTGAATTTACAAGTTTACCTTAAAAACTAAATTAGAAAACGCTTTAGAAAAAGAAAAGGGCCGGTGGCAACTAATTCGGCCTAAAAGCCCAGCACGGGGTACGATTGTGTGCGTGTTGCGATGACCCAACATGACCCAAGGTAGAGAGGCCCACGTGTGGTGGCAGCTTTGTAGAAAGGCCCCCGAGCTTTTAGATATTACTACAACTACTATGCACACTATCCCTACCGACATCGGTTTTACAAACAAGTCCCTGAACTCTCCCGTCTTCACAACAGGGTGGTCCCCGATGCCACCACGCGCGATGATGCGGCGACTGTCAACAAACCATGGTTATGCCAGCCACCAGCAAGGGTCTCCGATGACCTATGATGGCCGAGCATCTAAGTTACGACGGCACGCTCCAAGAGACGGAGGTTAGAGACCTAGAGAGGCACTGCAGCATAGCCGACCATGGCGGTGGTTGTGTCAGCGCATTTCATGTCGGCGACGAAGCCATTCTGATGAACCTAAAGACTCACGAGATGGTAGAGGTTGTAGGGAAGCAGAAAGGGCTTACCACGAAGCCAGCCGTGCCACCGGTTGAGATGGGGAAAGACCGATGAAGCCCGACCACATGCGCCCGCACCTTCGATGGAAACACGGGCCAATCTGACATGAGCACCAACTGGAGGGGATCAAGACGAGTCCAAGAACACAACCAATTGAGTTTTTACCTTCAGGTCATGGCTTACCCCCAAACCACAAGTCACGGCGGCGCTCGTGGCCGGCTCTGAGAAAAAACCAAAATTGGTTGTAGACAGACCACGGCTGGGCCCGACGAGAATGGGGCGTCTAGCTAACTTCCCATGCTACTCACTGGTATGAGGAATTGGGCTGAGAAGCCATGAGCTAGTGATTATGAAGGAAGAGGGGAAGGGTGCATTGCCACTGCCACGTTGCGGAGAGTGGCAATGGCTTAAGCGGCCCGGCCAAGACCCGACAAGAGCACGGTAGTGCAGGGACATGACTGCACGAGCGAGGGGCAGGAGGCACGTCGGTTAGTGCTCAGATGGAGCCATAAAGTTGTACCCATGCACGGCCACATGCAAGCAGCAGCGCGGCGTCGCGACACGGCAGGCCACGCAACAGCGTCGAGACCAGGGCGTGGTAGGTGGGTTGAGAGGCGGAGGGCGAGCGCTATAGTGGCTAAGGTGAATCGGAGGGTGGGGAAAACACCACGATGATCGAGCAACTGCAGCCGCAGCCTCGCCTTAGCACTGCGCGTGGCACAGCGGCTCGGCACGACTTGGACAGCAAGAGGGCAAGCGAGGTGAGAGGCACATTGCGGCGGCGTCTCGACAGGTGGCACTGACCTATAGGGAAAGGCCACGACTAGCCCTAGGCTGAGCCTAGCAGTAGCTATGCATGCGCACGAGGCGACCATGCCCACGGGGCCAAACGAACAAAACGGTGACACGCACGCTTATGAAAGCGGGCCAAAAACTACTTACTAACTTGATGAAGGCTAAACCAACTCCATGAACCCATAGTCGATACTAACACCTAGCTGGTGAAGCAAACCTCACGTCCAGAGAGAGACCAGAGAGGGAGATAGAGAGGTGCCAACGTGGGTTCATCATGCTGAGCGCTGGTTCATGAGCGGAGTGCCAACAACATGGTCACAGTGCGTTCTAAGGAAGTTTGAGAAATTTTTAAGAAAACACGTGCCACTCAACACCACTACAACCTATACCATGCCCAAGTACCCACTTAAAGGCAACCAATAGTGCAAGAACACGAAGCTAGTGTTTAAACATTTTAGTTAGAATTTAAATGCCAAAATAGCATTGTCTACTATCCTTTTTAGACTCGGAAAAGGGCAAGGGTTCAGTTAGAACTAAACAACCATTAGCACTTTTGTCACAATTTTTAAGATGCCTAAACCCTATCAATTCCAACCAACAAGTATTTCTCGCAATAGTCCATACTTCTTACTAACCCATAGGAGCAAAATACTTAGGCACTATTTAACTATTTTGCTCAATATAATTCGCCAAAAATGACAATTTAACTATAATTTTAACTTCTTGCTAATTCAACGAAAGGTTCTATTTAAATTTCGGATAAGATTTTTGAGCTCCCAAAAACACTAGTTAACAATATTCACTTTCCAAAATTAAAGTTGCATTATCATCTTCACTATTTGCTCATCATCTTTACATAAGCGCCATACAAAAGCCATATTTTATTTTTGTTTACATAAATTGTTTTGCGTACCAAACCATTAAAACTACTTATTTTTTTTTTATTTTTGTTAGGATTTTCATTTCACTTGTGTTTTAAAATCTTAAAACTCGAAAACTTATTTTGCTAGATTCTCCAAGGCCTTAACCTAGGTGCTAAGCAAGCTCGTAACACCCGAGGTGTTTCATCCTATGCCGCCTCCATGATCCTCCTGTTGCCGTCAGGGCTGACGACCCAAGTCATGGATCCGATTGTGGAGATTTGGCCCAGCTCGAGAAGGGCCATGGAGCTCAGAAAAGGTAACCATCTGGTTGGCCATGAATTCAGCATGCCCACCCCCTACCTAGCATGCCACTGTCGACGAAATCTGGTCGGCACTCTATCGAGGGGTATGCCCACGGTAGTAGATGAATCGGTGGAGATGTGCGTGAGGGAACCGGATGGTGACACAGAATGCGAAAGACAACGATTAGACAAGTTTGGGCCATCGACTTGACATAACACCCTACGTCCTGTGTCTTTGTGGATTGTATTGCATATGATCAGATCAAAATGAGGGGGTCCCTACCCGCCTTATATAGCCTGGGGGTAGGGTTACAGATCGGTTGTTTCTATCCTGATCGGCTTATAAGATAGGAAGTTACAGATATCATGATAATCTAGCATATCCGAGTAGATTTCCTAGATCGCTGAGGATCTTCACGTAGTCTTGCGAGGCACGCTGGCTTACGCCGTACTTCACGTGGCGTCGTCTTGCACGCTGGGCCTCGACTGGTGGTGCGGCCCCTGCATGGTCTCGTGGGCTAGGCCTCCCCTAGCGGCTCAACCCATGTGCATCCCTGTGGGTAACAGGGGTTATTCCCCCACAGAGGTTGTTGATGCTTATCTCCAACCTTGATGCCACTAGAGAGGGTTCTTTCACCACCATCATTCAGGAACTCCCTCTCAAAATGGAAATCATGCAAAAATAGTCCAAGGGTACTTTCAGCAGTCTTTGGAACTTTACTCACATCTCGACAAGCAATCCTTACTCTAACATAGTCTTTGTTGAATCTAGTAGACTCATCAATCTCCATGACTTTGCCAACCAGTCCACCAACTTTAGCTATAGTTCTCACATATCTTTGATCAGGAGGTATGTCTTTCACTCTAAACCATGCTTGTTGCAGCATCCCTTTTGCCCCCACACTAGGCGACCATTGCTCTACTTTCATTTAGGCATTAGCATTGCTCATCTCTAAAGATTTAAATTGACTCCAATCCCTCACCATTCTAGCATTGGGAAATCTCATGATAAACTTCTTCTCTCCTGTCTATCTAGCTTTCCATTTCCAAGTGTCAGACCCATGGATATTCATAAAGACTTGCTCAATATGTTTCCTAGTGGCATGACCTTCTAAGATAGAAATAAATGCAGTGCTATCCTTTTCCCTGACCAATCTAGGATCAATATTCTCATCAATGAAGAAAAAACTTTGATCTTCCACTTGGGTAGCACACAACTCAGGCCCATAATTCCATGGCAAACATCTCTTACAGTTATAGGTGACATGATTACCTAAGATACAAATCTCACACAACATATGCCTACAATCTTTGGATAAGTGATTAAACAACCCACAGTAATCACAAGGAACTCTGTTCTGATTCTGATTTGCAATATGAGCTCTATTCAGATTAGATCCACCAGTATCCTAAGCAATGGTTCTGAGATTACCTTGCATAGTTGTGTTTCCAGTAGCACCCTTCTGATTCAAGTTGCCCGAATCACCAGAGTGATCTTTTCCATTCTTCTTTCCAGCTTCTTTGTTCAAGACAATGTCAAGCTCATTATCTTCTCCATTGTTTTGGCTAGACTCATTCTTCTCAGAAGCATCACTTGATTTCTCACCCGCAGTCTTCTCTTGACGACCCTCTGCCTTCTGTGCCACACAATCCTAGACGTTCTCCCATGGCCCCAGATGGCCGCCACCATGCCCATGGCGCCTAGTATCAAAGCCACCTCTGTTTGGCCTGAAGTTCCCCCATCCCCCCACCACGATTCATGGTGATAATCATGATGGGAGCGGGTTTGCTCTGCACCACAGCAGCAAAGGATCTGGTTGAATCTCCTCTCCAAATGTGGCTGACCAATTTATGGATGTGTGGGAAAGGCAGCTGGGAGGAAACCCTAGATGGTGATGTCGTGGGATCCGAATGGGGGGATGTGGTCAGATCTAGGGGATGAGGTGGGGAAGAGGGTCTGGGATGCCTCGACTCGAGGTCATCGTCCCCCTCCCACTCACCTCGCTTTAGATTATCGACACGTGCACCCAAATTGGGTCTCTGCCCCAGGATGCCAACGGTAAACCTCACCTTTGGTGAATTTTGTTTTTTACACTTTTTGTAAACTAATTTTAAATCTAACACTGTTTATTTTTTTTTCAAAACTAACACTTTTGGCCGTGCCTATTGCCATGGCATGGCAAAAAGCCTGTGCCACGCCATGCATGGTGGCGCGGCGAGAGGGGTGGCATGGCGACGATCGGGCCTCTAATCGGTGACGTGGCAGGGTCTGCCACGCCACCGATCTTCGCACGACACTAACGCGCCACGGCACATAGCACAGTAGGACCAGATAAATATCGCCCATGAGCCACCTACCCATGAGCCGCTCGCCCTCCTTCCTGCCTACCCTCCGCTCCCGTAGCGCCCGTAGTGTCGTCGTCACCACGCCTACACACCGCCCGCCACACCTGTCGCCGCCCGCCGCGCCTGCACGCTGACTGCAGCACCGCTGTGCCACGCACGCCACATGAGCCCACACGCACCCACCATGCCCGCACCGGCTGGCCGTGCCATGAACAAAGGTGCGTGTTGGGGACCTAAGACCGGGGTACCTAATGAGGTGGAATTAATAACCATCGAATGTTGATGCTTCTGGTCAGACAAGAACGCTACTACACTTCTTGCCTGAACGACGGAAGATTGGTTCCGCCTTGCCCGACCCCCAAGGGCTAAGACTCCACCTCACCCGATGGCTGAGGGCTAGCTCCGCCTTGCCCAATGTTCAAGGGCAGGCTTTGCCTCGCTCGACGACTGAGGGCAGGCCCTGCCTGGCCCGATGTCCAAGGACAGGCTTCGCCTCACCCAATGGCTGAGGGCTGTCTCCGCCTTACTCGACATCTGAGGGCAGGCTCCGCCTCGCCCGACGGCTGAGGGCTATCTCTGCCTCTCCTGACGACTGCACCTTGCTCCTTCATAAAGATGAGCATAGGGTACGATAGGACATTTGAGTCAACCGTAGTACCAAGGGCCATGCCCTGCATGCCTATAGGAAGGTACCATCATGATACGACAGGATGGGCGCTTTAAGCCCTTTCTGACCTGACAGAGCCCAAATAGTGTTGTAGGTGCCGACTTTTGTCCCACATTGTTGTAGGCGCCGCCATCAGCCCTCGGGCATGGATACTAACATAGGAATACAACAACCACAACAATCCAAGGAGGAACTCACATCATCTACAATAACAAGCGTATAGTCATTTCCCCATCTACTCCTCACAGAGTCATGGTTTGGTGCCCTGACACACCGCACCGTTCACCAGGGGGGGATGGGATAGGACCACTCGTTGAAGCAAAGTTAGAGCTCGGCCTTATTAGGATCAGCGAAACATGCTATCCCTAACATGATCTGCCATGTCAGTAGGGTAGGCTCAAGGGAAAAGGAAGATCCAGCACCCTCGAAGGACCTTCTTGACCTTTAGTTTTTTCCCCTTTCTCCCATTTGTAAGCCCTGCTCCCCCCTTGGTCTATAAAAGGGATGCAAGACGACGGATCAATTCCACACATAGCATATAGCCAAGCAGCAACCAAGCTCTTGGCATCCTTTTGACCTTTTCATCAGAGACTTGGGACCTATCCCTCTCTCGACCATTTGTACCCCCTACTATGAACCTTTTTCGGTACTAATAGCATGAGCAGCAGCAAACTGGATGTAGAGACATTTTGCCTGGACCAGTATAAACCTTGTGTCCTTTAGTACACCATCTGAGCCTAATGCGCAACAAATATAAATTTACTAGTTGGTGTTTGTTCGAAACACCAACAGTTGGCATGCCAGGTAGGGGCCTTTACGCATTCCAAATCAGGCCTCGGATGGCTAGCCACGCAATCAGCTGGGTCCCGGGTGCACACGTGCATTTCGGTGACCTAGACTTCATCGTCACGGTGGGAGGAGAGTTGGCGTTGGCCCACATCGCCATCCAACCTCTCCCCTCCATCCACTTCAACCCTGGCCATCCAGGGAGGATCCGTGCCAGCTCACCCTCTCTCTGAAACACTCCGCACGAAGTGCCCCGACGATGCTTTTGTTCGGTCTCCGCAACACTGTGGCGACCGTAAGCCACCTTGTGGCACAGCGCACGATCCCGTCCTTCGTGAACAAGGAGTTCATGGGGATGATCAAAAGCATCATGGAATCCCTCCACGGCCTCCTTGTGGAGGGGCTGGGGTCAGACTCTGGCTCTAACTCTAGTAGGGGGAGCCACCGCCCCTCTAGGGAATGGTTCATGGCAGGTACCCCCGATGGACATGTTGAAAGTGTCTCCACAGAGGAGGCTACCCTGGCAGGCAACCTCGGTGGCAAAACCGAAGGGGATACAATAGCCCCACCTCATGTAGGGGTGGAGCAGCTGAGAGCCCGAAAGGGGGAGATCAATGAAGCCAGACAACAGCTTGTTTGGGAATACGCAGAGGTCGATCGGGAGATCGAACGCCATAGAGACGGTGGGCGCGCACGCGCCGTGGCCCGTGACATAAACCAAAGGATCATCGCCAACGATGAAACCCTTCCTCACTTCGCTCGGGCAAGCTAGAACATTGCCACCGCAATGGCCTTGCTCCATGGCCTTCCAGAGGCCGCAACGCCTGAGGATCATTGGGCCCACCGCGAGATTCGCACGCTGCTCGAGCGTGCGGCGGCACAGCAAGCAAAAAGCTCATTGTCTTGGTGACACAAGCTCAACACCAGCCAGTGCACACCCTTAGTGCGCCCCCACCAGGGACGCATGAGTCCACCAAGCACCACAAGGTAGCAGGCAGCGTGCTGCGACCTAGATACATCAACATCTCGGCCATAACCGCGACGCACGTAGCACCCTCGATGCCCATAGACGCACCTACAGTGACCCAAGAGAAGGAGCCCGCCATGGCTATCATCCTTGTTGTGGTAGACGCTACAACAGCGGTGAGGACCGGAGCCTAAGCCCTAGCCTGCCAGGCCCTTAGGCCTTCGGCCGACACATCCTCAACGTTGCATTCACGCCAAGGTACCAACCACCTACCAATATCCCTAATTACTCTAGGGAGACAAACCCTGGACTTTGGCTTGAAGACTATCGGCTTGCCTATCAAGCCGGTGGTGCGGACAATGACGACTTCATTATCCACAACCTTCCACTGTTCTTGGCTGATTTAGCATGAGCGTAGTTGGAACACCTACCGTCCAACGCAATCTAGAGTTGGGCGAACCTGAAGGAGATCTTTGTGGGAAACTTCTAGGGCACATACAAGTGCCCTAGGAACCCATGGGACCTTAAGAACTATCAGTAGAAGGCTGGTGAGACCCTCTATGGGTACATTCGGCGCTTCTCTCAATAGTGCAACGAGCTCCCTAACATCACCAATGCTGATGTGATAGGAGCCTTCCTGTCCAGGATGACCTGCGAGTCCTTGGTTCATAAGTTGGGATGCAAGGGCCCGTGAACCACCAAGGAACTCCTAGACATTGCCACCAGCCATGCCTCAGGAGAAGAGGTGGCCGGAGCGATCTTCGATCACCTCGAGGGCAAGGCAAGGCGGGACGAGGGTGCCAGTGAAGGTACCTCCAATCATTCCGTCAAAGGGAAGAATAAGAAGCAACGACGCGAGGACTCGCTCGTGGCCACTGCTGACCGCAAGGGTGGTTGGAAGCCCATGGAGGGTGCTCCGAACCACTTCAAAAATTTACTCGAGGGGCCATGCCCGAACCATGCCTTTCCTGTTAAACATCTGCTCAAGGACTATGGCCTCATGTGGCGGTTCTTGTCTAGAGGCTCCAACAAAGGAGAGCAGGGGAAAGACCCTCCCCCCACTGTAGACGACTCCAAGGAGAAGGACGATGGCTTCCCAATGCCGGACGGCTGCCTTATGATCTTTGGATGATCAGCGGCCTACGACTCCAAATGGCGTCAGAAGGTCACACGCCATGAAGTCTACACGGCCCAACCGGCCACACCTTCCTTCCTCCGGTGGTCGAAGTCCGCCATAACCTTCGATCGGACCAACCATCTAGATATCGTCCCACACCCAAGGAGATATCCGCTTGTGGTCGGCCCAATCATCGGCCCGAAGCGACTCACTAAGGTACTGATGGACATAGGCAACGGCCTCAACATCATGTACACAAAGACGCTCGATGAGAAGGGCATCGATCGGACACACCTCTGCCCAACCCGAGCGCCTTTCCACAGCATCATGCCCATTACCTTTGGGGATCAGTTCAATTACAGGACTGAGACCCTCACCTTTGAGGTGGTTGGGTTCCGCAGAACCTTCCACGCCATCTTGGGATGTCCATGCTACGCGAAGTTCATGGCCATCCCCAACTATACATACCTCAAGCTGAAGATGCTGGGCCCCCATGGGGTCATCAACGTTGGCACCTCCTTCTAGTGGGCCTACAAGTGCGAGGTCGAGTGCTGTGACCATGCCACAGCGATCATCGCCTCCGGAGAACTCGCTGCCCTCAAAGAGGAGGTCACCAAAGAAGCGCCTGATGCGAAGAAATCGACCGGGTCATTCGAATCAGCAGAGGGCTTCAAGGAGGTCCTCATAGATCCCAGCAGCTCTGAGGGTAAAATGGTACGCATTGGTACCACACTTTCCTCTAAATAGGAAAGCACACTCATCGACTTGCTCCGTGACAATAAAGACATCTTTGTGTATAAACCCTTGGATATGCCAGGCATTCCAAGGGAGGTCACCGAGCATACCTTGAAGATCCATCTAGGCTCCAAGCCGGTGAAGCAATGACTATGTCGCTTTGATGAGGAGAAGCGCAGGGCCATCGGTGAAGAGATAGCAAAACTGTCGGCAGCTGGATTCATTAAGGAAGTATACCACCCAAAGTGGTTAGCCAATCCCGTTCTTGTACGAAAGAAGAGTGGGAAATGGAGGATGTGTGTAGACTATCGAGTCTCAACAAAGCGTGCCCAAAGGATCCATTTCCTTTACCATGCATAGACCAAATAGTCAACTCTACCTCGGGGTGCGAAACCCTCTGCTTCCTTGATGCGTACTCTAGCTACCATCAAATCACAAAGAAAGAGTCTGACCAGCTCATGACGTCTTTCATCACCCCCTTCAGATCGTTTTGCTATGTCTCGATGTCGTTCGGTCTAAAGAACACTTGGGCTACGTACCAGCGTTGTATGCTCAAATGCTTCGGGGACCTCATCAGGCAGACCGTTGAGGCCTATGTTGACGACATCGTGGTTAAGTCTAGGTGGGCTAACCATCTCGTTGCTGATCTTGAGCAAACCTTTGCAAAACTCTGAGCAAATGGCATCAAACTCAATCCCGAGAAATGTGTTTTTGGGGTCCCGAGGGGCATGCTGCTCGGCTTCATCGTCTCTGAGCATGGCATCAAAACCAACCCAAAGAAGATCTCAACCATCATGAGGATGGGCCTGATTCAGAACATAAAGGGGGGTCTAGCGAATCACAGGGTGCCTCGCTGCCCTCAGCCGATTCATCTCATGCCTCGGCGAATGAGGTCTCCCCCTTTATCGACTCTTGAAGAAAGCCGACTGCTTCAAGTGGACATCCGAGGCCCAGGAAGCACTTGACATGGTCAAACTACTTCTGACAAGGCCCCCGATTCTAGTTCCTCCAAGTGATAGAGAATCCCTCCTGCTATACATAGCGGCCACCACGCAAGGTATAGTGCCCTGTGTACTTCGTTAGCGAGGTACTATCTGACTCTAAGACCTGCTACTCCCAAATCTAGAAGCTCCTATACACTATCCTAATCACCAAGAGGAAGCTATGCCACTACTTCGAGTCACACCCCATGACGGTCGTGATGTTGTTCCCCCTTGGTGAGGTCATCTAGAGCCAGGATGTCATGGGAAGAACCATGAAGTGGGCACTTGAGTTGATGGATCAAGGCATCTCGTATACCTCCCAATTGGCGATCAAGTCCCAGGTGTTGGCTGACTTCATCGCGGAATGGACCGAGGTCCAAACACCACCGGCGGTCATCGATCAAGAGTACTAGACGATGTACTTTGATAGATCACTGATGAAGAAGGGTGCCGGCGTGGGGCTGGTCTTTGTATCGCCCCTCGGGGTCCACATGAGGTACATGGTTCATCTCCATTTCCCCTCATCAAATAATGTGGCCGAATATGAAGCACTCATCAATGGCCTACGCATCGCCATCGAGTTGGGCATTTGACGCCTTGACATCCATGGCGATTCTTAGCTGGTCGTCAACCAAGTCATGAAGGAGTCGAGCTGCCATGATGCTAAGATGGCTGCATACTACCAAGAAGTCTGATGGCTAGAGGACAAGTTCGATGGCCTCAAAATCAATCACATCCCAAGGTGCCTCAATGAAGCGGTCGACGCGCTTGCAAAAGCGGTGTCCGGTCGAGAGCCGATGCCAATGGGTCTCTTTGCTAGTGACCAACAGAAGCCCTCAGTGCGCTATGAAGGGTCGGAATGGGCAGATGATGGCCCACCTGATCTAGCCCTAGGGGCTAACCAACCATCGGCTCTGTCCGACCCCAAGGTCATGGAGCTTGAAGAGGATCCAGCGACAAAGCCCGACCCTCTGGACGACTGGAGAACACTCTACCTCGACTACCCCCTCCATGACACGCTGCTAACAGACAAGACGGAAGCTCAACGGCTCGTGTGTCGTGCCAAGTCCTTTGTTCTTGTAGAGGGTGAACTCTACAAATGAAGCCACACCGGGATCCTATAGCTCTATATCCCCCTCAAATAGGGGAAGCTCTTGCTAAGTGATATCCACGGTGGGGTCTACGGTCACCATGCCGCACCTAGAACCTTGGTTCGGAACGCATTCCAACAATGCTTTTACTGGCCCACTGCAGTAGCCGACGCCGAGCAGATCATACGCACCCACGAAGGGTGCCAGTACTATGCTCGGCAAACTCACCTCCTAGCATAGGCACTCCTGATGATCCCCATCACATGGCCCTTTGCGGTCTAGGGGCTTGATCTGGTGGGGCCTCTCAAGAAGGCGCCCGGGGGTTACACCCACTTGCTTGTCACCGTAGACAAGTTCACAAAATGGATCGAAGCTCGGCCGATCTCTGTGATCAAGTCTGAGCAAGCAGTGCTGTTCTTCCTCGACATCATCCATCGCTTTAGAGTACTGAACTCCATCATGGACAATAGCACATAGTTCACCGGCAAGAAATTGATTCTATTCTACGATGAACAACACATCCGGGTCGATTGGGCCACCGTCGCGCACCCTCGAATGAATGGGTAGGTCGAGTGCACAAACGGCATGCTCCTACAGGGCCTCAAGCCCAGGATCTTCAACTGGTTGAACAAGTTTGGCGCATGCTAGGTCACCGAGCTCCCTACGGTGCCCTAGAGCCTGAGGACAACTTCTAGCCGGGCCACCGGCTACACGCCTTTCTTCATGGTCTACGGTTCCAATGCCGTCCTCCTAACCGACCTCGACTATGGAGTGCTAAGAATCAAAGCATACGATGAACAGGGAGTCAAGGCATCCCACGAAGACGCCATGGACCAGCTAGACGAAGCTCGCAATGTCGCCCTCCTCTATTTGGCCAAATACCAGCAGGCGCTGCGTCGGTACCATAGCCGACAGGTGCGAGACCGAGCCTTCAACATCGGAGACCTGATTCTCTGCCTCGTGTAGAGCAACAAGGACTGTCACAAGCTCTCCCCACCTTGGGAGGGGCCATACATCTTCATGGAAGTACTCCGGCCAGGCGCCTACAAGTTGAAAACCATCAATGGCGAAGTCTTCACCAACGCCTGGAACATTGAGCAGCTACGTCATTTTTACCCTTAAATAAACACATACTTTTTCTTATCGGTTTTTGTCTTAAAAATCCAAAATCTTTAGTGACATCTGACCCCTACAAAGTGCGAGGGGTCAGACCTCACTCGGGGGCTGATATAAGTATGTTTATCTTACAAACACTCTCTGTGTTATCTTGTAAACATTCTCTATGTTTTTCCTCTTTTCTCATGGTAAGTCTCAAAGGCTAGAATTTTGAGAACAAAATCTGAGTATAAGTGGTAGGACTATGGGAAACCCACACCCTAGCGGCTATGGCCTCCTTGCTCACCAGTGTAATCAGAATTGTTTTGCCCACACTCAAGTTTTTTGCGACCTTAACTATGGGAAGGGTCGGAAGGCACTAAAACCTCTTTTATAAAAAGAGGGAGAAGAGCTAAAAAGCTGTTTGCCGTAACGAAATTTAAGAACTTGTTCATTTTTGCACAAATTCATCGCTTACAAAGTGATTTCATCACGAAAAGGACTGATGTATTTATAAATACAAAAAACTGTTCACACGGGGGCTCCCCTTAACTTATTCGATTATAGTTTCTGACCAGTTCTACTATGAGCACTACTACAGTCGCCGTGCCATGCTCTCCATCGACGACGTCCTACTACTCTGAGGGATCCCTGAGGGTGCCATTGTCTACAACGTCGAGCACCATGTCGGTGACCGTGGCACCCTCGTCGGGGCATCTAGGGACTATGCCATCATGATTAGCCACAACCCTAACAACAACACCTCTTCCAGGGTGTCCAGGGACTACACCATCATGATCAGCCACAACCCTGACAATGGCACCTCCACTGGGGCATCTAGGGACTATGCCATCATGATCAGCCGCAACCCTAACAATAGCATCTAGACGGGGGGCGTTTCCCACCGAAGAAAGGCCGCCATGGCTGATGGATGTCTCTGACATCTCATCAAGCTTCATGAATGGACCGATCTAAGCGGCCACAAGGGCGAAGCCCCCCACTGACGTAGTCCTAGGTGGCTTCCCCACTGACAAGACTCGCCCAGAGAAGATTCGCCAGAAGAGCTTCCCGTGCGGCTCCGTCTTGACGAAGGCCTCACAAATCATGGCAAAACTGACGACGCTAAGCACCCTCCAGTGCACCTCCTCCTTCGACAGAAGCAGCCCCTTCTTGGCAAAGGCTGCCAGCACCATCTCATCTATGTTGGATGGCCTCTAGCTCAACATCGCACTCAGGATTCATGAACTGATCTACGAGTTCTCCTCTCCCCGGTATTACCCTCTCTCACTTAGGAACTGATGCGATGCACGAATGCATTCAACAAAAAAGGAAGGAGAGAAGGTAGCAGCTTAGGAACAGGTGAAGGAATGGGACGAGAACTCCCCTCCCCCTCCCTATTTAAGGAAGAGGCGCAGCAGCTAAGGAAATGCAAAAGGTTGGGACAAAAAACTCTCTCCCTTCCCCTATTCAATGCAAATGGGAAATCGATGCCGATGGGAATCTGAGGGGACGCGCCTGGACCGACGAGATGCGCTCTGGTCAATGAGATGTTGCCTAGTCAAATAGGAAGTTGCCTGGGCATGGCCCACCACTACCGCATGCCGGGCGCGAGAATCAAGGCGCACCCGCATGTAGGCAACTCTCCGCTTCCCCAGGAAGGACCACGGAACAACCCAACGATGGAACCCCCATCAAGGGGAGCCCAACGGGCCTCTTGAGTCGATCGGATGGCCCAGGTAAAACGACGAATGAATAATCGCCGAAAGATAAGCACCTCTATTTACTTACTCTGTGTGTTAAAATTCATTACCGAGCTTCCGACCCCAGCAACGGCAGGGGCACGGACATCACTCGGGGGCTGCCAAGAGTGTCTACTTGTTAGACATCCTCTTCACCAAACCCCTCCTTACATTTAAGACCTGAGACACGGTGTATGGGTGTAACACTTTGAGTAAAACTGGACGAACCGCTAGACCCTATGCCTCGGCGGCTATGGTGTTTTTGTTCACCAGCATAATCGAATTCACAGTTCCCCGTACCCCAAGCGTTGGCATTCGCCTTCTCGGGAAGGGTTTGGAGGGGTCCACCTACAGAATCTCCTTCAAGGAGAAACTGTCAGGTCACCTAAGTCAATCGAACGGCTCGGATCGCTGCTAAGAGATAGAAACAAAAAATTGTGATGCTCGTGCAGGTCACGCCAGCCCCATCGTAAACATCAGACCCGAACCCCGCACGGACATGTCCGATAAGAGCTTCCCATCACCCATGCCACCTAGGTAACATTACCAACCCCCGCTTTCATTTCAATTAAACCATACATTAAACTCATACATCCAAACATTGCATATGCAGTCCCTGCATCTCAACGCTTCATGTCGCATCATGAAGCGGTAGTCGCCTCATTCGATATGAGCGGCAACTGACCGAGGTTCGAAGGCCGGCCCACAAAGGGCTTGAGGCCGCCTCAAATCAAACAGAGCCAGGGGAGAAAAACCAAGATGAGCCCTAGCGGCCTTGCCTGACCCCACTCAGAAGTGGACAGGGACATCTTGACCTTTCTCGTTTGATTCTAACCTTGAGCCAAACCCACAAAATCTCTGTCGAGGAGAGGCCAATGGGCCACCTGAGCCTATCGAATGGCTCGGGCATCCACCAGGAGGCGGGTTAAGGAGTAGTGGAATGCCACATGAGGGCTCTACTGACCCTGTCAGCGAATGATGGACCTGGATTCCACATGAACATAATCATTAGCGAGCTCATTGAGCGTGACACTCGAGCCATCGAGGCAAGTGTTGTCAACTCAGCCCCTCTGATTGTGGAAACCGAGGATGGGGTGACATGCGAAACATGGCCGACCCCTATCAGACCCTAAGGGGCTCGAGGGCTCAATCCAAGATCGAGAGACTAAGGTTCAAAGGCTGACCCATGAAGGGTCTGAGGCTGCCTCGCATTAAAAAGAGCCAGGGGAGAAAATGCAAATGAACCTCAGCGGCCTTTGCCCAACCCGCATTGAGGAGGATAGGGTCATCTCAACATTCTAGTTCAATCCAGCCTTTAGCTGAGCCCATAGAATCCCCATTGAGGGGGAATCTATTGGAAGGTAGGTCAAGGAGCAACGGAACGCTACCCAAGGGCTTTGTCGACCCTGTCGCAAAACAACAGGATCAGATTCCGTTCGAACATCCTCGTTAGCGAGCTCATCGGGCACGTCACTCAAGCCGTCGAGGCAAGTGACGTCGCCTCAACCCATCCAGTTGCAAAAACCATAGATAGGGCATGGGGAAGGCCAGACCAGCAATGAGACCAAACGCACGGTCACAGAACAATCACCAAAATCCTAGGTAAGGGGTATGTGCGAATACAAGAGTAAGTTTGCTACCCTCACTTCTGTCCTCCAGTAACATCTAGCCCCAGCGACTGTAAGGGGTCGGATCTCCTCTGAGGGCTGATAAAGGTATGAAATACCTCCTTTTTTTGAAACAATCATCGCATCAGACCATCTTCCTCGTGTTGAGACTTAGCAGACAAGGTTTGTGGGAATAGATAAACGAGCATGTCCTGGTAAGACTAGCAAAAAGCCCACGCCCCGATGGCTATGGTAACTTTGCCTCACCAGCACAATCAAAATTTCTCCTCTATACACCTCAGGCCATATAGTCTTAATGAACAGAAAGGATCGGATCGCATAAACCTTTTTCTCGAATGGCAAAAGGGAAGAAAGTAAGATCAAACGAAACGAAAGCAAATTACTGAAGCTATTTTTGGACACAAAAGATACCGACACTTGTCCACATATTACAGATAAATGTTTATCCAACTTATTCGACTAACTACTTCCTCAGAGGGAGAACTATGTCCTTTCAGCCTGTTCGCCAGGGTTCCGTGCAATGGGAGTCACCGCCTTCTTAATCTCATCCAGCTCATAGTTTGCGTAGCCAGGCGCGAAGCCAAGGCTCATTGCCTCCAGGTTGATTTCCCGATCATAATGAGAGCGGGCAACGGCAAAGGCTTGGGTGATCCTAGCATGAAAGGCATTCTCCTCAAGCTGGCGCACCTGCACTATGATATCCATGGCATGGGCCGCAAGCGAGCTGGTTTCCTCCGGCCACGCCACCCCTAGGTTATCGAAGACCACCCTAATGGTGGCGCACAGGAGATCATGCTCATCACTCTCAACCTGAAGAATCCTTTGCACCTTGGCAAGCTCCATGCCCTGCCCAGCAGAGATGCTCTTGGCCTCTAGCCTTTGGGTCACCGTGGCTCCAAGATCCGCCCGGAGGGAGCTAACCACCTAATGTGCCTCGTCGCGCTCTTGGATAGCCTGGTCATGCTCCTCGTGGACCATGCCATGCTTTGAGCAGAGTCTTTCTATGGTCTGGCATAGCTTGTCTTGCTCCCTATGCAGCCAGGCAATCTCCTTGGCATCCAGATTCGCCCTCTGCTGTAGGGCCGTGGACCTTTCCTTGGCTCTCAGATTGAGATCCCGCTCCGTCTCCAGCTCAGCCAGGAGCTCGATGACCCATTGGCTGGCCTCGGTGTCCTTCTAGAGTAGCTCATCCTACTCCTTTCAGACCCTGGTAGCCACCTCCTCATCCTGCTGCACCCTCACCGATAGATCCTAGAACATCCCATGGATCTCCTCCGCGTCCCAACGCGCCTCAGCTTCACGCTGTTGGGCGGCAGCAAGCTAGGCGCTCACATCTCTATGCAGCCGGGCCTCCTCAGTGAGGTGGTCCCATTCCACCTTCTGCTCATGGAGGAACTAGGATTTCTCCCGGCTACAAGCAATGAGGGACTGAAAAGAAGACCAGTATCAAAAATACAAAAATACAAAAATACATGAAGAAAGAAGAAAGCGAGAGGGAAGATCAAGCGGATACCTAGACAGTGGGAATGATGACATCACGTAGGACACCCTAGCCTAGCTCAAGGCATCCATCATAGCTGAGAACCCAATGTCAAGACTCTCCCGCTCTATGCTCTCGGTAGCATCATCGAGTGAGAAGAGAGTCGACGTTGGGTCTTGAGGAGCCATCCACCGGAGCAGTGGCTTACCCCATGCGGGTGACCCCCCGCTGTTCCTCTCCACCACCGCCATGACACCCGGGGACCCTTTGGCTGTGTCCCCCTCTGTCTGGCCTGCCTTGGGTGCTACCGCCTGGGCCACCGGTGGCACGGATTGCGCCACTCCCTCGGACACCACCGTGGCTGTGTCCGGCTGCGCCTGTCTTGTCACAGTCGTGGCCACCTCCGCTTGTGATGTTGGGGCCTCGACTTGTGGCACCACACCGACCATAGGGGGTGCCACAAGCATGGGTGGTAGCTCTGTCTGCTCCAACATAGGTGGCGGAGTCACCTCCGCCGTCGTCTGCTCGGTGAACCAAGAGAGCGCTTCTTCAGCCCCAATGCCTACTTGGCCCACCGAGGGCACAAGCGCCACCACTGGCGGCATCTGACCGGCCGATAAGACCGCAACATTGGCTCCACTCCTATGCAAAATAGGAGCGGCATCGAGCGACGACACCTGTTCTGCCTAAAGAGCAACACTCTTCTTGGGTGCCAGCGCCAAAGAACAGCCCCGTCGCAAGACTCTGCAAGAGTTAAAAGGCGTAAGGTCACACTACAAAACAGAAAAATAGGAAAAATAGAGGAATCGGTGACTTACGCTAGCGCTGTTGGGCGGTAGGAATGTTTTGGGGATGAACCCCTAGATTCCTGCTCCCAATCATCTGGGCGGGACCATTTTGAGCCTACCCCCAGCTCCCAGATAGAGGGGCTCATCTCCCTTCCCTTTGAGGGCGTAGCACCAGGGCCACCCCCCTCTATCGGCTCCTCGGGTGCAGCGGCAGATCCGCCCACCCCTATCAGCTCATGGGGCACGGCAGTGGAGCCGCCCCCCTCCACCGGCACCTTGGGCGTGGCAGTAGATCCTTCTCCCCCCATCCATCGGTCCTCCTTTGGCACCCTGAGTGTGGCGGCAGATCCTCCCACTCCCACCAGTCCTGATGACGAGCCGATGGTTTGGCTCTTCTCCGCCGGTCGCACGAACTCACTTCCCCCCGCATGGAACTAGAAGGGCCCCTGCATGGATGAGGGGGTACCTGTCAGCGTATCCTCGCCCTCTAGGACATCTCACTACACATTAGCAACTACCTCATCATTGTCATCACTGCCTGTCTCCTCTCCTCGCTCCCGTGCTTGCTGCCTCTGTAGCATCTTCTTCCTCTTGAGCTCCCTCGTCTTCCTATCCCACTCGCCCGTGGTGTAATTCACCATCGCCATGATCTGGTCCTTCGGTAGTAGAGCTAGGCTATCCTCGAAGATGAGTCTCATCGACTGGTCCCGCTATCCTGATGTCAGCATCAAAGGGCCAGGAATTCAAGTAAAAAAGGAGGCACGAGGAAAGAGAACTTACAAAATCGATGAACCCCGGTTCTGGCCGCATTGGGAGATGCCCCAGCACCAAATACACAAAATCAAGGACAACGCTGGCATTGTCCTTTGAAAGCTCCATTGGCTCCTTGATATGTTGTGCCACTTTGGTGGGGGAGCACTTCATCGACAAGCATTGTCCCTTCGAGCGACGCCCCGGGCGCCATTAGGTACAGGGGAAGCGCGTGGCTCATCAGCGACGCCACCCTCTACGTATGATAGGCGAAGATGACCCCCGATCCCTTCATGCCCCTCTCCTTTAGAATTTGGAGGGCGGCGAGATGGTCCTTGATCCTCTTCTTGTCTTTGTTCGGGACACCCCACTTCCACGGCCCTGGGACCTCTTCGATGATGTGCTCAGAGAACACTGGTAAGGGGGTGGCAACATTGTCCTTGACGTAAAACCAATGCGAATGCCACCCCTTGTTGGAGGTCGACAAATTGCATCAATGGGTATTTGTTCACCTCGGTTGTTGCGAAGATGAATGCTAGCACATCCCATCGGCACGCTCAGCTCTTGCTTCCCAACCTACTTCTTCGATAGGTTGACGACGAAGAGATACCACCATAGGTCGAAGTGGGGACTAATCCCTAGGAACCCCTCACATAGGACGACAAACACCGCAATGTGCTAGACCCCATTGGGAGTAAGGTGTTGCAACTCCACCTGGTAGTAATCCAACAGCCCCCGAAGGAACCTGTGAGGAGGTATGGCGAATCCCCGCTCATGGAAGTGAGCGAAGGACACGACATACCCTTTAGGCGGTGATGGCTCGTCCTCATCACCAGGCAGCCACCACTCCTCGGTGATGGTCAGCGGGTGAAGGAGGCCACAACAAACGAGGCTCTCTAGGGGCTAAGGGGTAATGTTGGATCTGCACCACGGATCCATTGAAACAATTGGGAGGGGGGTGGGTGCGAGTTTAACAGCGGCTGTGATGTGGATGCAAGCTTGACGGCGGCTGTGATGCGAGTGCAGGAGGCTCAGGTGATTGGCGGCGAAGGTTGCTGATGCGAAGGTGAGGAGGCAAAGTACGGAACCCTAGGGGCGAACCCCTTGGTTTTATAGGGGCGACGGATGCGAGAAGAGCAACCGCCCGCCTAGGTCTCCAAGCCTGCCATGATACACCACCACGTCACGTCGTGGGATATGCGCTCGTGATCCCTATCCTTTCCCACCAAAATCACACCGGACATTTCACCTTCCCTAGGTAGACCAGGACTCTTTTCCCACAGAGGGGATACGGGCCAAAAAGCTATTCTCCAGCCTCCCTGGGCCCTAGGAGTTTAAGGGCCGGCCCAACAGTCTCGACGGCCGTCCCAACGAGGGATGGGCCCATGAGTGGCCAGAACTCAGGCACACAAGCCTCAAGGGAACCTCGATGTGCAATCAAGTACCAATTGGGCTAACCCTAGACGAATCCCCACGATGGGATCCTAGGGTTTCCTTTAAATTGTCTAGTTGACAAAAACCAAATCTCACAACCATACCCGCGAAGGGTCCAAAATTACCCCCCGGGCGATTCTATCCGAATCACCCGGGGGCTACACCCGACGGGTGCGCTCACGCGCACCCTCTAGCGAATCGAAATACCCCTCGGGCGATTCTACCCAAATCACCCGGGGCTCGAAGGCTACACCCATCAGGTGCGCTCGCGTGCACCCTCTGGCAAGTCAAAATACCCCCGGACAATTCTATCTGAATCACCCGAGGGCTCGAGGGCTACTGTTGGGGACCTAAGACCGGGGTACCCAATGCGATGGAATTAATAACCATCGAACATTGATGCTTTCAATCAGACAAGAATGCTACTACACTTCTTGCTCAAATGATGGAAGATTGGTTCTGCCTCGCCTAACCCCCAAGGGCTAAGACTCTGCCTCGCCTAATGGCTGAGGGCTAGCTCCGCCTCGCTCGACATCCGATGTCCGCGGGTAGGCTCCGCCTTGCCCGATGTCCGAGGGTAGTCTCCGCCTCGCCCAATGGCTGATGGATGTCTCCGCCTCGCCCGACGGTTGAGGGCTATCTCCACCTCACCCGATGACTGCACCCTGCTCCTTCATAAAGATGAGCACAGGGTACGATAGGGCATTCGAGTCAACCGCAGTACCAAGGGCCATGCCTTGCATGCCTGCAGGAAGGTACCATCAGGATATGACGGGACATATGCTTTAAGCCCTTTCTGACCTGACAGAGCCCGAACAGTGTTGTAGGCGCTGACTTTTGTCCCACAGTGTTGTAGGCGCCGCCATCAGCCCTCGGGCATGGATACTAACATAGGCATACGACAACCACAACAATCCAAGGAGGAACTCACATCATCTACAGTAACAGGCATATAGTCATTTCCCCATCTACTCCCCATAGAGTCATGGCTCGGCGCCCTAACACACCACACCATCCGCCGGGGGAGGATGGGACAGGACCACTCGCTGAAGCAAAGTTAGAGCTTGGCCTTATCAGGATCAGCGAAACATGCTATCCCTAACGTGATCTGCCATGTCAGTAGGGCAGGCTCAAGGGAAAAGGAAGACCCAGCACCCTCAAAGGACCTTCTTGACCTTTGGTTTTTTCCTCTTTCTCCCATTTATAAGCCCTGCTCCCCCCTTGGTCTATAAAAGGGAGGGTAGGACACCCCACTGTGGGACCGATCATTTTGGATACGCAAGACGACAGATCAATTCCACACATAGTATACAGCCAAGCAGCAACCAAGCTCTTGGCATCCTTTCGACCTTCCCATCAGAGACTTAGGACCTGTCCCTCTCTCGACCGTTTGTACCCCCTACTATGAACCTTTTTCAGTACTAATAACACGAGCAGCATCAAACTGGACGTAGGGACATTCTGCCCAAACCAGTATAAACCTTGTGTCCTTTAGTACACCATCCAAGCCTAACGCGCAACAAATATAAATTTACTAGTTGGTGTTTGTTCGAAACACCGATAGTGCGCCACCCCACCGGCCACCCGCTACGCCTGCCGTACCCGCACGCCGGCGTGCCACCCCCGCCGTGCCCTCCGGCCATGCACGGCAGCTGCCCGCCACACCACGGACGCCCTCACCACAGTTCAACCCTCACTGAGGTGAATTTGTCTTACATTGTATCTTACATTGTATTATTATTTATATACTTTAGCCGTTAATTTATCTTACATTGTATTATTATTTATATACTTTAATTGTTAATTTTCTTACAGTGTATTATTAATTATAGCGAAAACAAATGTCTAATTAAAAGACACGTGAAATATAAATTTATTTATGTGTTTTTTGTGCACTAGACATACATATATATAGCGACAAATTTGGTTGGTTGAGTTTTTATGATTTAAATTGTTATATGCTTGTTTTCTTACATGGAAACATTAATCCAAATGATCATTTTACTCAAGCACATATTGAAAGCACTAGAACGTCAAAAATCATGCACAACATTATCGATATTGTACTGCTATCAGCATACACAAATCATAAAACTTAGTGACCAAGGAGGTAAAATTGTGACTATCCAAGCTATCTCATATTTCTCACAGTAATCTCAACAGCATTCTAGTCTTGTGCTTAAAGCTATGAGTCCATCATAGCATTTTGCGAAAAAAGTAGACAACCTGTATTTTTAGACATACTAGTATAGAGTATAGGACTAAGTATGACACACATGATAGTTCTCAATCAATTCATCTTATACTAGGCTACTCATCCCTAGGTTAAAATTATAATGAGCTGCTCTAGCAGATGCAGACAAGCTATTGTAATAATTTAATAAGAAACACTAGTGGACAACAGGTCTATACATAGAAGTTGCTTATTTTCCTAGTGAAGTTGTTTAATATGTTTGTTAATGTTACTTTGAATATATGCATGTGCTTTCATATTGTGTTCCTATTTCATAACAAGTAGTTCAAATTTTGTATTGCTACATAATGTTAATTTGAATATTGTTAATTTGAATACGCTAACCCTTTGTTTATCAATTTGTAACAGGATGGCCCCTCCCACGTAGCACCCATTGTACCTCTTCTTGAGGTGGAGTACGACGAGCCGCACCGAGCACACATCTTGAGTTACACCGACATAGAGGTGGCCTTGCCTCCTTTGAGGCCCCGCATGCACACCAGGGTGCACCAGTGGGACGAGCATTACGCGCCGTACATATGGTGTGCCGGCTTGCTCGAGCTTGTCCATGTTGTCAACTACGGTCTTCTGCCCCTTGACCCAGCACTACTACTGCAGCTGTAGATAGGTGTGAGTGCCTTTATTGTACGTAAACATTCTTATAACAAATTTGAGGCAACTAACAGTCATTCTAGCCTTATAATAGGTGGAGGCCTGAGACCCACATGTTCCACCTACCTTACGGCGAGATGACCTTGACCATGCAGGACATGAAGGCTATCTTTGGCCTTCGGTTGGGGGGACTTCCAGTGACAGGTATAGTTGACAACAATCATTAGAGGGAGTTGGTGGCTCGGTTCACTGGCTTTCTTCCACCAGACGATGAGGTTGCCAAGAAAAATAAGTGAGCAATTCAAGCCTATTTAATACTTACATTGCTTTCCTACAGCCATCGGTGAAAGCTCTAGTTTGGTTTTGGTGAATTGATGAAACCCTAAGTGCTAACCTAGTTTATCAAGTAATCATGAGATAGGTAGCACATTCCAAGTGGTGAAGCAAATGAAGATTATGACATGATGATGGTGTTGCAATGGTGATGATCAAGTGCTTGGACTTGAAAAGAGGAAAGAGAAAAACAAAAGGCTCAAGGCAAAGGTATAAATGGTAAGAGCTATTTTGTTTTGGTGATCGAGACACTTAGTGAGTGTGATCACATTTAGGATCGATAGCCATACTATTAAGAGGGGTGAAACTCGTATCAAAATGCGGTTATCAAAGTGCCACTAGATGCTCTAACTCATTGCATATGTATTTAGGATCTAGTGGAGTGCTAACACCCTTGAAAATGTTTGTGAAAATATGCTAACACACATGTGCACAAGGTGATACACTTGGTGGTTGGCACATTTGAGCTAGGGTTAGGAACTTCACCGGCGCCCTGTACAGAAAAGATAGGGTTTCATAGAGTGTAATGGATGTGTCCGATGGCTAAACCCAGGTGAATGTGGTCACTGTAAGTGATCGGACGCTGGTCTTGTTAGGATCAGCATGTCCGGTCAGTGGCAGTAGTGGGCGTGCGGTTTCGGTCTCATGATCAGATGCTAGCGCGAGAAATGACTAGATGCTCAGGGCCTAAGTTCGGTCAGTATGACGTATGATGACATATGCAGCGCACAGGGGAGACATTGACTGACCGGACACTAGGTGAGTCCGGTCGGGCATGACTGGATGCGTCCGATCATGATTTTTCACTTCTAGTACCTTACTAGAAATGATCGGATGCTGGTGTTGGTGCGTCCAGTCACTTTGAGCAGCGTGTTTGGCCACTACTTAAATGTACTGATGACCGTTGAGATCGGGCGATCAGCGTTTGAAGCCGATGACACGTGGCAAGCATTGGGCGACTAGACGCTATGGTCCTCGGTCCGGTCAACCTGACCAGAGCGTCCGGTCACCCCGAGCAGTGCCCAATGAAGGGGTACAATGGCTCTATTTCATGGGGGCTTCTATTTAAGCCCCATGGCTAGCTCTAGCTCACTCTCTTGGCCATTTGCATTGACATAGCAACCTTGTGAGCTTAGCCAAAGCCCTCCCACTCATCTCCATCATAGATTCAACATCATTGTGAGATTGGGAGTGAATCCAAGTGTATTGCTTGAGTGTTTGCATCTAGAGGCACTTGATGTTCGTGTTTTGGTGCGGGATTCACTTGTTACTCTTGGTGGTTACTGCCACCTAGACGGCTTGGAGCAGCGAGGATCATTGAGCGGAGGTTGGTGATTGTCTCCGTCTCCGATCGTGGTGATTGTGAGGGGTTATTGACCTTTCCCCAGTGGAGAGCCAAAAGGTACTCTTGTGAATTTCTCATGGTTTGTGTGATCCTCATCTTGTGTTGGTTGTGTGGCACCCTATTGAGGGTTTGGCGTGTGATGCCAATTAGCGCGTGTACCTCCAAGTGAGTGAATCGCCACAACGAGGACTAGCTTGCCGGCAAGCAAGTGAACCTCGGTAAAAATCATTGTGTCATCATTTGATTCCGAAGTGATTGGTCTTCATTGCTATTCATTCTTGTGATTGATTGGCTCCTTCCTCGACATGACGGTATAACTATCTTGCTCACTCTCTCTCTACATTACCGCAAACTAGTTGTCAAGCTCTTTAGTGTAGCTAGTTGTGAGAGCTTGTTAGTTTGGTTAGTGTGGCTCTTTAGTTAGCCTTTGAGAGCACACTAACTTAGTGTAGTGACATAGTTATTGAATGGATAGAAACTACATAAACTAGAATTGTGGTAGGTGGCTTGCAATTTTAGTAGGCTAGCGAAACACTTGCTTCGCCTCATAATTGTCTAACCGGTTTACTAAGTGTTGTTGTAGAAATTTTTAATAGGCTATTCACCCTCCTCTAGCCAATAGGACCTTTCAAGTGGTATCAGAGCAGAGGTCATTGTGATTTGAGGCTTAACAACCTTCGGTGTAAAAATGGCTCAAATCAATAACACCAAGAAGCCACCCTAATTTGATGGCTCAAATTATCCCTATTAGAAAGCTAAGATGACAACTTATATCAAGTCAATCAATAGGAAGGTTTGGAAGGTGGTAGAGACAAAGATTGAGATTGAAGATGAAGAGGCTCCCACCTCCGCCAAAGAAATGCTACTCCAAAATAATGACATTGCTCTTAGTGCCATCCATGATGCTTTGGATGAAAGAACTTTTGAACAAATCAAGAATATTGATAGAGCTCATGAGGCATGGAAGAAATTGGAGGAATCATTTGAGGGCACTCAAACTATGAAGGGTGCAAAGGCATATATTCTCAAAGAGAAGTTTGCAAGCTTCAAGATGAAGGAGGATGAGAGTGTGCCGAAGATGTTTCATAGGCTTTAAGTGCTTGTCAATGATCTCAAAGCACTTGGAGAAGAGGTGAAGGACAAGGACTTCTCCCACAAGTTCTTGAGATGCTTGCCTTCAAGATTTGGCACATTGGTCACTATTCTAGTGTGGAGTGGTTTGGACACCATAACACCAAACCAAGTGTTGGGAGATATAATGACCGATGATACATATAGAGATGATGATGAGAAGGAAGAAAAGAAGGAGAAGAAAGATGAGAAGAAGGATGAGAAGAAGAAGAGCGTGGCATTCAAGGCCACATCATCCAAGGGCAAGGCAAAGTAAGAAACATCAAGTGAAGATGATAGTTCATTTGATGAGATGGATGATGAAAAGATGGCTCTCTTTGTTAAAAGATTTGGCAAGTTCATGATGAAGAAGGGCTACCGTGCTAGAAGAAAGAAGTCTTCATCTAAGAACAAGGAAGAATCAAGAAGGTGCTTCGATTGTGGAAGCAAAGATCATCTTGTTGCTCAATGCTCATACAATAGCGACAAAGATGATGACAAGAAGAACAAGAAGAAGGACAAGAAGGAAAAGAAAGAGAAGAAGGACAAGAAGGAAAAGAAAGAGAAGAAGGACAAGAAGGAAAAGAAAGAGAAGAAGGACAAGATGACCTTCAAGAAGAAGAAGGGTGGTTCATATGTGGTCACTTGGGATAGTGATGCTTCATCAAGTGATGATGATGATAGTGATGATGACAAGACCACCAAGAAGAAGGCACTTGCAAGCTTTGCTATCAATGAGAAGCCTTCTCTCTTCGACACTCCATCATGCTTCATGGCTAAGGCCACTAAGGTACAAATTTGTGATGATGGAAGTGATGAGGAACATGATAATGAAAATGAAAATGAAAGTGATAGTGATGATGATGAACCTACTAAGGATGAACTATTTGACATGCTAGAAGATGCTAAAGAACACTTTGGCATTAAGAGAAGGGAATGCAAAAGCTTGCGTAAGGAACTAAAAGTCCTTAAGCAAGCCTTTGATGAGCTCAATGCATCTCATGAGAGGCTAGAGGAAGCCCATGAGAAGCTTGGCAAGGCTCACAAAAAGCTTGAAAAAGCTCATTCCTCTTTGCTTGATGAGCAAAATAAAAGGAAGCATGTTGAGACTTGTAATGTAGGCTTAACTTGTGATATAATTGATGAATCATTATCTATGCCTATCATTGTTGCTCCCGCTAACCCTTCTTGTAGTACTTCTACTTCCATCTCATCTAGTAGTGATGGTCTCACTTGTGATGCCTCACTAATGGTTGAGAATGAGAACCTCAAGAAGGAGGTCAATAAGCTCACTCACACCATGGCTAAGGCCTACGGTGGTGATGACCGCTTGCTTATGTGCTTCAGTAGCCAAAGAGTATCTCTCTACAAAGAGGGATTGGGCTATACCCCCAAGAAAGGCAAAGTGGCTTTTGCTCCTCACAAGACTAGTTTTGTGAAGAACAATGGTTGGTTTTGCACTAGTTGCAAGCAAGTTGGTCATAAAGAGCATGAATGCAAGAACAAGAGCAAAAATGCTAATGTATCCTCAATTAAGCTTGATTCTTTCTATATGCTTACCAAGGGTGCTAATGGTGTAAAGGCTAAGTTCATTGGTAAACCATGGATGGGCTCAAAGAAGAAAGCCATTTGGGTGCCAAAGACCTTGGTCACTAACCTTCAAGGACCTAAGCAAGTTTGGGTACCTAAAAAGAATTCATCTTCTTTTGTAGGTCAATTACAAAGCTGGAGGAAGGCATTGGGTTCTTGATAGTGGGTGCACTCAACACATGACCGGTGATGCAAGAATGTTCAACTCAATCAACACCAATGGCAATGATGGTTATGATAGTATCACATTTGGTGACAATGGCAAAGGCAAGGTCAAAGGGCTTGGAAAGATTGCAATATCCAATGACATGAGCATATCCAATGTGTTGCTAGTAGAGAGCTTGAACTTCAATTTGCTATCTGTGGCTCAATTGTGTGATCTTGGATTAAAATGCATATTTGGGGTATGTGGGGGGCATAACCCTGGATACCCACAGCAAACCACATGGGCTGCGCCCTCAGGGGTGGCCTAGCCCACAAGACGAAGCCTTGCGGGGCACGACTCTGGTCGACGCCTTCCATAAGACATCTAGAAGATATCCTAAAGATACTACGAGATCTATTAGGATATGTATGATCCCAAGATTCCTGTAATTAGTTATTACTTTCTGGTTATCTCTCAGATCTAACTGACTTGTAACCCTGCTCCCCAAACTATATAAGGCAGGCAGGGACCCCCTCCAAACTCATGCGATATCATACGATAGCTAATACAAACCAACAGACCACAGGAGTAGGGTATTACATCATACTGACGGCCTAAACCTATCTAACTCGTGTGTCTCTGTTGCCTTCTTGTTCTTGATCTCACGCTCCTCTGCCGATCAATCTACCTTCGTGGGATACCCCTTAGAGGATTGCCGACGATATTCTATCAACAGTTGGCGTGCCAGGTAGGGGTGTGTGTGCTATTTCCTTGTCGAACAAGATGGCTTTTTCTGCAGGCTCTTCATCCCTTCCATAGCCTAGCCAGATCTTCATGGTCGGATCCATCTCGTGGGTCATCAATGCTGATGGAGTTGGAGAGCTCCTCGAGCCAGTGTAGATCAGTTCTGCGTCGACCACCCCCGCACCTGCAACTATAGATCCAATCTTGGAACCACTTCTAAGGTCACCTTCATCAATGACCCGCCGCCTGCTTCCTCGCTACTAGAGGAGGTAGAACAACATTGATGATCTGATCGAATCCATCGATCGGGTCGGTCTAAAGCTCGCCGATTGCCTCTCCATCGCCGAATCGGCTCTGGACACTTTGGGTCAGTGCCGACCACCCTCCGATCCAAATCTATCAGAGACTGCTTAGAAAACTCTAGGAGTTGCGGCTCTGCCCTTTGGGCTCACCAACGTCGCCGCTACTTACCAAGATGCCCTGAGGGGAAAATTCGTCGACCAGGTGGGAGACGCCCATCCACTCGCCGACCAGCTCGCCGTCTAGCCTCCGCCAGCCATCAACATGCTACACATAGGCCGGTGCCTCAGAGCATCCCTCCAAAATATCCTGGAGGAAAATCTAGGCTCTGAGTCTCAGGGCTCTATGGAGACCCTCACCGAAACCTTCACCGAGCAACTCCTTCTCCCACCCTTCCGGGGTGGCGTGATCTTCAATGTCAGCATCGATAGCCCTCCTCGGAATGGTGAAACCGAGGAGGAACATGTCGCTCGTGAGAATTGGAATGTCAATCGCATGCAGCGCCGAGAAAATGAGGCAGCCATTGCGAGGGCCGAGGCTGCTTGAAATAATCGGCTTGACTCACAAGGAAGGTCACTCCCACTCCATCGCGACCTCGATGAAGAGTTTCTCCGCATTGATGGCCATGACATCTTCAAGACTCCAAGCACCAATCTGGTAGTGGCCGCCAACGAGCTTGCCCGCCTCCCGTAGATGCCCAAGCTCGCTAAGGTCGCTGCCATGCTTAAAGCGGCACACTGTCAGGTTAATGAGATTCGTAAGGATCAGAGACCTTCATGCTCCAAGAGCATGATTCGCCGATCAGCTACGCCGAGATCCAATCGCCGCCCTAGTCAAAGCCATTTCACCGACTAGTCACTGCCTTTCTAGGGGGGAGCCAGGGGCCATCGTGCTAAACACCATCGCCAACATGACCAGGAGGTCAAACAGGACGCTCGAGTGCACCTTAGCAACCTCCAGGATGCACGACGACGTATTGAGCAACGTCGCTTCGGTCGCCATGAAGACGAAGTATGCCGCCACTAGGAGTACGAGCAAGAGTATGGAAACCCGAACTTAGCTCTCAAGCAGATCGACATCGGCAACACTGCAGCTGACGCCGACCATAACCCTGAAGGGCCCCCAGCGTTTATGAGGGTGCTCTGAACACTTCAATGGCCCTGTGGTTTCAAAATCACTAGGGTCGAGCCCTACGAGGGAAGGAAGAGTCCAACACAGTGGATACAAGCTTACGCCACCGCTGTCCGTGCCGCCGGAGGAGACACCAGTGTCATGGTGAACTATCTCCCCGTCATGCTCACGCCACCCGCCATGAGCTGGTTTATGAGCCTTGCCCCGGACTCCATCGGATCCTGGGAAGAGCTAAAAAAGTCTTCACTGACAATTATATGGCTATGTGTACTCGTTCGGGCACCAAGCATGATCTCAACAGCATCAGCCAGAAGCCGTCCGAGCTCCTCCGCAGCTACATTCGACGCTTTTCTGAGATGAGGAATTCTATTCCCAATATCATGGAAGCTGAGGTCATCACCGCCTTCACCCGAGGACTCCACCATCGCTAGCTTCACTCCAAGTTCAACCGCAAGCCGCCCATAGGCATTAGCGAGATGATCACTACTGCCAACTAGTACACCGACACTGAGGAAGCTGAGGTGCACTTCAACAAGGATGCGGGCACTCATTGCCCACCTCGCTGCTACGACGACCACCCTGACAATCGATGCCACATTTACCGCCGCTTCGATGACCATAGTTACCATCGTGACAATGGTCGTGATCGAACAGAAGGACCCAAGCCTGGCCAAAATCGCTGCTGCCGGCCAGACCACATCGTCGCCACCATCAGTCAACCTTGTGCCAAGCGCAACTACGACAAGCAGTACCAAAAGATCCTCGATGGCCCATGCTCTCTAATGGAGACGGGGAACCCGATCTTCCGTCAGGTGATGGTAACTAATCATTGTGGCAGAGAATGACACACCGATCCAGCTTCATATCGAAAGATCAAACCCTGCAATCTTAGCACCACAGCTCCTCTGGTTATCAACCAAGTCACAAACCAGGTTGACCTCGCCAAGAAGGCTAATCCTTGCCTGCGCAATGAAGAACACAAGCAAGAACAAGAAAGAACACAACCAAATTACAGATGAATGATTATCTCATGAAGTTGGGGTCTCACAAACCGATGAACGATGAAACTATTCTTGACAGAATAATCTAAGCAAAACCCCCCTAATGGAGGGGCGGTGGCTGTTTATGAAGACTCTAGGGTCGTGCAAGACCCCTGGATGTGCCCCTAATGGGCCCAAACACGATACACGGTCCAACGGACCAAAAGACGGTGTCGCCGCACCCTAGCAGATTCTAGATGCTGATTTGTTTCGACGATTCCTATTGATTCTGAAGAGATTTTGATGTGAGACCACTTGCATTGGCTTACTTATCAAATTAGTTTTCCATCCATATGTGGATTGTCAAAAACGGAGTCTGGATGCGTCCTGGGTGACCAGTTTAAGGCAGACTGGTCCTAGAGGCCGAGGCAGACTCGAATTCTTGTTGGACTGGGCCTCCGGCTTGTGTTGGACGTCCTTGCTGGTCATCATCACCTCCACCACTTCCTCTAAGTCCTTCATGACCCTCTCCAATGTTCCTAAGCAAGATAACATCATTAGGTAGTAGTCTATTCTCAAAAGTATAAAAAGTATTGCTTAAGAACGAGCTCACCTCTAAATTGAGTTGTCGCTTTCGAGCCCGGGTCATTGGACCTTGCATGACGGTTGGAGGATCAGTGGGTACCTCTGAAGAAGTGATGTCCTCATCATCCTCCCCCTCTTGAATTGGAGTTGTCCTCGACTCAAGCTCATCTTCTTCTCCCAAATAAGGTTTCAAATCTACAATGTTAAAGGTGGGACTAACCCTGAACTCGGGTGGCAATTCAAGTTTGTAGGCATTATCATTTATTTTCTCAATGATCTTATAAGGACCAGCTGCTCTTGGCATTAATTTAGACTTACGCAGCTCAAGAAATCTATGTTTTCTCAAATGTAACCAAACCAAATCACTCGGTTCAAGTTTAATATCTTTTCTACCTTTACTACCAGCAATTCTATACTTTTCATTCATGCTTTCAATATTTGCTTTAGTTGTTTCATGCAACTTACGAATAAAATCAGCACGCTCTCTAGCATCACTATGTATTCTCTCAGTGGTAGGTAAAGGCAAAAGATCAATAGGAGCACGGGGGTTAAAACCATACACTACCTGAAAAGGACTTACCTTGGTGGTGGAATGTTCCACCCTGTTATATGCAAACTCCACATGCGGCAAACACTCTTCCCACATCTTCAAATTGCGCTTCAAAATGGCTCTCAACATGGTGGACAATGTTCGATTCACAACCTTAGTTTGCCCATCAGTTTGGGGATGACATGTTGTAGAAAACAGCAGCTTGGTCCCCAATTTATTCCACAACGTGCGCCAAAAATGACTCAAGAATTTTGCATCGCGATCTGAAACAATAGTAGAAGGCATACCATGCAAGTGAACGATTTCTTGAAAGAAAAGGTCAGCAATATGAACAGCATCGTCGCTCTTATGATAAGGAATAAAATGTGCCATCTTAGAAAAACGATCAACCACCACAAAAATACTATCCCTCCCCCTCTTAGTCCTTGACAATCCCAACACAAAATCCATAGATATGTCTGCCCAAGGAGTAGAAGGAACAGGAAGAGGCATATACAAACCATGTGGGTTCAACCGCGACTTAGCTTTTTGACATGTGGCACACCGAGCCATGTATCACTCTACATCTCGCCTCATCCTTGGCCAAAAGAAGTGTGTGGACAGCACCTCCTCCGTCTTCTTGGCACCAAAATGTCCCATCAATCCACCTCCATGTGCCTCCTGCAACAATAAAAGACGAACAGAACCAACTGGAATGCATAGGCGGTTAGCTCTAAACAAAAACCCATCACTGATCATAAACTTATTCCATGTGCGTCCCTCTCTACAATTAAGCAACACATACTTAAAATCAGGATCAAGCGCATATTGTTCTTTAATGGATTGAAGACCAAAAATCCGACAATCAAGTTGGGACAGCAATGTATATCTTCTAGACAAAGCATCAGCAATCACATTATCCTTCCCTTTCTTGTGTTTGATAATATAAGGAAAAGATTCAATAAATTCAACCCATTTAGCATGCCTACGATTCAGATTATTTTGAGAGCGAAGATACGTAAGCGATTCATGATCAGAATGAATAATAAATTCTTTAGGCCATAAATAATGACGCCATGTCTCTAAAGAGCAAACAAGTGCATACACTTCTTTATCATATGTGGAATAATTAAGAACAGGACCATGCAATTTTTCACTAAAGTAAGCAACTGGTTTACCATCTTGCATCAAAACACCACCAATGCCAACTCCACTAGCATCACATTCTAGCTCAAAAGTCTTACCAAAATTTGGAAGTTGCAGTAATGGTGCATGTGTAAGCTTGTCCTTCAAAGTGTCAAAGGACTCCTCTTGTGCCTCTCCCCAATGAAACACCACTCCTTTCTTTGTCAACTCATGCAATGGGGTAGCAATGGTGCTGATATCTTTAACGAAGCGGCGGTAGAATCCTGCAAGACCAAGAAAACTCCTCACCTATGTGACGGTTTGGGGAACCGGCCAGCTCTTTATGGCTTCAATTTTCATCTCGTCCACCTCAATTCCCTATGGAGTTACAACATAGCCAAGAAAAGAAACTCGATCCGTGCAAAAGATGCACTTCTCAAGGTTACCAAATAGACGTGCATCACGTAAAGCATTAAAAACAGCACTTAAGTGATCCATATGTTCATCAAAAGACTTGCTGTAAATCAATATATCATCAAAGTAAACTACCACAAAATGACCAATAAAAACTATTAAAACCTCATTCATTAAGCGCATGAAAGTGCTAGGTGCATTTGTCAAACCAAAATGCATAACTAACCACTCATACAACCTGAATTTGGTTTTAAACGCAGTTTTCCATTCATCTCCAAGTTTCATTCTAATCTGGTGGTAGCCACTTCGCAAGTCAATCTTAGTGAAAATTATAGAACCACACAACTCATCAAGCATGTCGTCTAGCCTAGGAATAGGATGATGATACCGAATAGTAATATTATTGATGGCTCTACAATCAACACACATACGCCAAGTTCCATCTTTCTTAGGAACCAAAAGTATAGGAATGCCACAAGGACTAAGGCTTTCACATACATACCAGCGGTCCAAAAGGTCTTGGACTTGCCGCTGAATTTCCTTAGTCTCCTCAGGATTGGTTCGATAGGCAGCACGGTTGGGCAAGGTTGCTCCCGAAATCAAATCAATTTGATGCTCTATTCCTCTCATAGGTGGCAGCCCCGGGGGTATCTCAGCTGGAAAAATATCCTCATACTCCTACAAAAGGTTAGTGACAGCAGGAGGTACCGAGCTAACAATATCATCAAGCGAAAACATAGCTCGTTTGCATACCAAAGCATAGCAAATATCATCAGAAATTTCAGCAAAGTCACATTTTGTTGCAAGCATAACACCACCCTTCAATTTAATCCCCTCAGGCTTAGAAATAGATGTAGACTTATCCTTTTTAGGTGGGAAAATAGAATTAGCAACTTGCTGATTTTCAGATTGAACATCATTCAAACTAGCAGCGCGTTCTCTATCAGCTTGTACAATTTGAGCAGGGGTCAAAGGTACCAAAGTAATTTTCTTTCCTTTATGCACAAAAGTGTATTTATTACTTCTACCATGGTGTGTAGCATCATTATCATGTTCCCAAGGATGACCCAATAAAAGTGAACAAGCTTGCATAGGTACCACATCACAATCAACAGAATCAGCATAAGAACTAATGAAAAATGAAACTCTACAAGTTTGTGTTACCTTTGCTTTACCAGAATCATTTAGCCACTGAATATAATATGGATGTGGGTGTGGGCGTGTGGTCAAGCCAAGCTTCTTGACCAAATTAGAACTCACCAAATTGTTGCAGCTACCTCCATCAATAATGACACGTGCTCGACGGTCGCTGATGACGAAGAAAATCTAGAACAAGTTATGGTGTTGTAGCTTCTCAGGTTGCTGGACTTGTGAGCTGAGCACCCGCTGTACAATGATGCTCCTATAGGATGCCGTGGCCTCGTCACCAAGGACTTCATCGTTGTCCTCATCTGCATCTTGGTCTTCTTCATCCTCAATGTCAGAGGTGCTGATGTAACCATCTTCTATAGCAATATATGCCCGCTGACTTGGGCAGTCCTTCTGCACATGGCCAATGCCATGGCAGTGGTGGCACTGAATACCCGAAGTGCGTCCCATCGATGCAATGGATGAGGAACTCTTGGTTGGCACCTGCAAAGAATTTTTACCTGAATCTAAAGGTCGTACGGGAGGTGCCTTAGGTGTAGCGGAAACTCCAGAGGCTGCTGGTCGCTTGCTCGCTGGTGGAGGCGCCTGAAAAGTGGTTGGCTTGGTCAGCCCCGAAGATGGTGCCGAGCATGGCGTGTATGTGCTGGTGTTGACCTTGCTCTTACCCTGCTGTTCACGCCCCTGCAATTCCTTTTCTGCAAGCATAGCAAACTGAAACAACTAGTTGACAGTGTTAAATTCTTTATAATCAACAATGTCCTGAATCTCACGCCTCAAACCCGAATAAAAATGACAAATGGCATATTCATTTCCCTCCACAACACTACAACGCATCAATCCCTTTTGGAGCTCACCATAGTAATCCTGTACAGATTTATCTCCTTGTTTTAAACGCATCAATTTCTTACGCAAGTCTCTATGATAAGAAGGAGGAACAAAACAATCACACATAGCTACCTTAAGTTCTTCCCACGTACCAGGTAAAGCATTCTGTGTAGCTAGCCCATTCCACCAAATAATGGCAAAATCCTTAAACTCACTAGTAGCTTGTCTAACTCTATGCTGCTCAGGTACAAGGTGGGCACTAAACTTTTGTTCTACCGTCATCTCCCAATCAAGATATCCCTCAGCATCATAATGACCCAAAAAAGATGGTATTGTGAACTTAATTTTAGCATAAGGATCATCGGGCACACGGTGATTATTACCTTGACGGTGGTGGTGGTGGACACCACCCATACCTGTCGTGTTGCGGCGAAGACGTTGTCGTAATCTCTCTTGTCGGAAAGCTGCTCGACCTATGTTCCCGTTGGCATCATACACCGTGTCTTGACCATCGGTGTTGCTGCCAGAGACGTCGTTGTTGCCCGCCACAAAGGTTTCCAACTCAATAACCTTGTCGGTTAGCGTGGAAATTCGCTTGTCCAATCTCTCCATGCTATTGCCAATGTTGAGTTTAATGAGTGCGTCAGTGACGGCCTTCCTAACGGCCTCATTCATCCTTTTTTGGGCATCCTCTACAACAGCTTGTAGTTGCTCTTGGCTGACACACTCGCTGAAACCCTTAGGATTGTTATCTTCAGTCTGTTCACCTCCTACCATTGAAAACACAAAAACAGGAACAAACAGGTGAAAGTTATCCCTACTAAATGACTACGTGGTTGCAGTGGTGTCACTTTTCATAGCAAATGGAAGCGTCTTACCAAGCTCTTACAAAGTTCTTACCAACACAAGTAGTGGGCGGTACAACCGGCGGCTGGTTCATGATACCTGTGAGGCAGTGGTACCGAGATTGCAAGGCCCTTTGTCTGTACTGATCTGAAAAGTTTGTGGAGCTTGAAAGGCACACAAAGATTAATATGTATATCTGGCACACAAGTCAGTAACAGAAAGTAATGCTGAATTATTGTCCAAAGTACTTGTTCTCGTTGCTGGTCTAAAATATTCCAAGTACCAGGTGTGTGACAAAAGTATGGTGGATAGCAAGGTGACAGGTGTATGAAAAACAAGTATGGTGGATGGAAATAGCAACACAAATAAGGAACCAGACAGCACACGCAAACATAGCTCACTTTGGTCTTCTCTATGGGCTCCTCTAGATATTGTTCCTCTTTTGCCCATCTCTTTTTTCTATTTTTTTGGCTGTCGTTGTTTTTTTAGGAAATTTTGACTTTTTTATTTTATTTTTTTGATATTTTTCCTTTACTTAGGAGCACAAAAGAAGTAACCACAAAAAATATGAGCATAAACAAGTGAAAGACGTGGCCTGTGGAAATTTTAGAAAACTTGCTCAAAATCGACACAAACCTTATGACCACGAAAAGATGATCTTGTGACCACTTTTTGACCAATTTAAAATTTTCAAACCCCAGCAAGCCAAGGGATGGACGGATCCAAAATTTTTTTCTAATCGATTTTGATATATGGAACGTTGAAATCGGAGTTCGTATGCGAAAACTAGTCCAGTTTTAAAAATTAGCTCTGAATTAGAGGACAAAACGCGAACAATGTGTGCAAAACTGGTCACAACAGCAAAGATTTGATGGAAACGATGGGGGAAAACACACGAACTGGACTCTAACACAACCTAACCAGCAACAAGTCCTCGACCAGGACACAAACTCAACACGACGGACTCTAAAACTGAAATATGCAAAGGCTATGGCGTGGAAGGTTCTAGGACAGGAAAAATGAGTATGGCACTGAACTATGGGACGAATGTGAAACACTCAAAACTAGGGAATAAAAGTGAACCTGAAAGTATACCTTAGCTCTGATACCACTTAATGGAGACGGGGATCCCGATCTTCCATCAGGTGATGGTAACTAATCGTTGTGGCGGAGAATAACACACCGATCTGGCTTCAGATCGAAAGATCGAACCCTGCAATCTTAGCACCACAGCTCCTCTAGTTATCAACCAAGTCATGTACCAGGTTGACCTTGCCAAGAAGTCTAATCCTTGCTTGCACAATGAAGAACACAAGCAAGAACAAGAAAGAACACAACCAAATTGCTGATGAATGATTATCTCACGAAATTGGGGTCTTACAAACCGATGAACGGCGAAACTGTTCTTGATAGAATAATCTAAGCAAAACCCCCCTAATGGAGGGACAGCGGCTGTTTATGAAGACTCTAGGGTCGTGCAAGACCCCTGGACGCGCCCCTAATGGGCCCAAACACGATACATGGTCCAACAGATCAAAAGACGGTGTCGCAGCACCCTGGCAGATTATGGACGCTGACTTATTTCAACAACTCCTATTGATTTCGAAGAGCTTTTGATGTGAGACCACTTGTATTGGCTTCCTTACCAAATTATCTTTCCATCCATATGTGGATTGTTGAAAACGGAGTCCGGATGTATCCTGGGTGACCAGTTTAAGGCAGACTAGTCCTAGAGGCCGAGGCAGACTCAAATTCTTGTTGGACTGGGCCTTCGGCTTGTGTTGGATGTCCTTGCTGGTCATCATCACCTCCACCACTTCCTCTAAGTCCTTCATGACCCTCTCCAATGTTCCTAAGCAAGATAACATCATTAGGTAGTAGTCTATTCTCAAAAGTATGAAAAGTATCGCTTAAGAACGAGCTCACCTCTAAATTGAGTTGTCGCTTTCGAGCCCGGGTCATTGGACATTGCATGACGGTTGGAGGATCAACGGGTGCCTATAAAGTAGTGATGTCCTCATCACCCTCTTCACAAGAACGCCAAACACAAGATGAAGAACTGCCTCGGCTTGGCTAAGGAGTTTTAGGACAAAAAGCTAGAAGATGATGCCAACGACAGAGCCGAAGGCCGCCGACCACCTAGGGGCAACAACAATGCCTTCCAGGACCACGACAAGGTGGTTGCCACCATCTTTGGGGGCCTTGCCTCCCCCAAAAGCAGAAAAGAACAAAAGCTCGCCGCACGGCGGGTGCTCTCCGTCACCACGGAAGACGCCACCGCCAACCCCAGTTATCGCCCATGGTCTGAGGTACCCATCACCTTCAGCAGGGCCGACTAGTGGGCGGACATCCCCTACATAGGGCGTTTCCCCCTTGTCCTCGATGCAACCATCTAGAAGGTGCTTTTTAGAAAGGTGCTCATTGACGGTGGGAGCGCTCTGAATCTCCTCTTCGCTAGAGCCCTCATGGAGCTGGGCCTCGGGTTATCAGATCTCACACCCTCTGACTCCTCCTTTTGGGGTATGGTACCTGGCAGGGCCTCCAAAACGCTTGGAGAGATCACCCTACCAGTACAGTTTGGCATAGCAAGCAACTACCGCGTCGAACACATCAACTTCTACGTTGTCGACTTCAACACCGCCTACCACGCCATACTTGGTCTGCCACAGCTAAGCAATATGATCCAAACACGGCTTGCCATAAGGGTGTAAGGAGCTCAAGTTTAGAATCGAAAATTACCTCGCAGTGGACCAAGTGTGCCCACTTAGAGTCCGACCACGCGAGTAGGTGATAATCTTCTTCAGCCTCAAGGGGCGCAGAGTCTGTCAAAAAAAAGCAAGCACATTCACCGTGAGGTGAAGTGTGCCCACTTAGTCCCCGAGCCTAGTAGTAGATGACGTAGTCATTTGGTGCCCAGGTCCAAAATAAAAAACCAGCCAAGCAGGCAGCCAGTCCCCGGGCGTAAACCAAAAAGCACATTCACCGCAAGGTGAAGTGTGCACACTTAGTCCTCGAGCCTGACAGTAGGTGACGGAGTCACATGGTCTGGAATGCTCCTCTTTGATGTTGGGAATTGGATTTTGACATTGTCATTGTGCATTTGTAGGAGATAACTTGGACTGACGAGCAGCGCCGCCAGATGATAAAGAGGATGGAGCCCCTCGCCGAGGAAAATGAAAAACTCAAAGAGGCAGTGAACGCCTCGGAGAGAAACATCCAGAGGGCCCGGCGCAAACAAGACCTTGTAGAGTCCAACGTGTGGGACCTGGAATACTAGAGGGGGTCCTATCCGAGCAGCTGGCAGCTGCATCCCAGCAGCTACGGAGCCAGTTCGAGTAGCTGGCCGCTATCTCTGGACAACTGAAGGGTGCCTCCGAGCAGTTGGAGCAAAAATCCGAACAGCTCAGAATTGTGTTCGAGCAAAAAATAGGTACAGTATGTCAGCGAATGTACTTTGTATTGCTGAACATCCATCTCTTTGGTGGTAACTGTTCCGCTTGTAGAACAAGATGTGGAGCTCTGTGATTTGCTCAGAGATTATCATCTGTAATATCTTGACAGTGTAGTTAAAACACGTGGAAGCACAAAAAACAATTATGTATGTGATATATGGTACAAGGTGCATGTGTATGCAGTTTGCTTGTATTTCGGTGAAAAGATCTTCGTAGTTTTGACCATGACGTATTTATAGGGAGTATAAGTAGAGTCCGAGCAGTTAGTTCACCATTGACCCCTATGGCTTCAGCTAGCCCATAGTCCATAATGTCGAGCGCAGAGCCCATGCACGTGTAGGAGGAACAGGCATGACCAAGGAACCACAGCCGACCACCCATAACGCAGAGCACGGAGCCCGTAGCACGTGTAGGGAAAGATCGGAGACTGGGTTTTCTCCATAGATAAAAGAACGGAACACGTGTTGCTCAGCATTTAGCGAAATAACTTGGAGATATAGGTAGTATAAGCGGCGTCCGAGCAAATTAGTTCTAGGCTGAGCTCTTGGCCTTGGCTAGCCCATAGCCCATAACGTCGAGCGTAGAGCCCGTGGATGTTTAGGAGGAACAGGCGTGACCAAGGAACCATAGCCGACCACCCATAATGCAGAGCATGGAGCCCGTGGCACGTGTAGGGAGAGATCAGGGACTGGGTTATCTCCTAAGAGAATAGAACAGAACGTACGCTGCTCGCTAATCAGCGAAACAACTTAGAGATTTGGAGTAAAGTGTTCGGCGTTTTTGGAGAGAACGTGTGGCGAAATACGTTGGCGAGTTGGAGGAAACGTATTCGGCGCTTTGGAGAAAACGTATTCGGCGATTTGGAGAAAACGTGTTCGGCGATTTTGGTGAAAACTTATTCGGCGATTTTTGGCGATAATGCGTCGGCGTTTTGGAGAAATCGTTCGGCGATTTTGGAGAAAATGGTTCGGCGATAATGTTGGAGTTTTGGAGAAACGTGGTCGGCATAGTTATGGTGATTTCGTATTGGAGTTCGCAATGGAGTAGCATGGAGCTCGACGACCGTAAGTGGTGATTAGACCATAATGGAGAAAAATAGGAGACAATTTATGGAGACTAGAACTTTGTTCATCATAAAGTGGAGAGTACATATCTGGGGTGTTTCAAGGATAGAAACGTATGAGGTGCTCGATGTGCCACGAGTTGGGAACATCGATTCCTTCTAAGTCACATAGGCGATAAGACCCTAGTCGGGTGACCTCTTTGACGGCGTAAGTCCCTTCCCAAGGGGAGGAGAGCTTGTGCATCCCTTCAGTTTTTTGTTTTCTATAGAGAATGAGATCGCCGACAGCAAATGAACGACCTTTGACATTGTGGTTATAGTACCTCCGCAAGCCTTCTAGATATTTGGCTGTGCGGACGCAGGTGATTAGGCATTCTTCCTCGGCCCTGTCGACGTCCTCTGTCTGAACAGCTACGACCTACTCTTCATCATAGTTTTCCACCCTAGGTGCTCGGAAGGCAATGTCCGCTGGTAGTATAGCTTCTGAGCCGTAGACCAAGAAGTATGGAGACACACCGGTGCTGTGACTAGCTTGAGTATGTAGTCCCTAGACTACAGCTGGTAGCTCCTTGAGCCATCTGCCCAGGTGCTTTTCTTCTTTCTGATATAGTCGCTTTTTGAGGGCATCAAGGATCATGACGTTCGCCTGTTTGACCTAACCATTGGCTCTAGGATGAGCAACGGAGACATATTTGACGGAGATGCAACGGTCTTCACAGAAGTCCTAGAAGTGATGGCCAGTAAATATAGTTCTGAGGTCGGTGATGATGTTGTTCGGGAGACCAAATCTATGGATGATGTCTTCGAAGAGCTCGACTGCTTTCTTTGCAGTAGCCGAGACAAGCGGTTTATACTCAATCCACTTAGAGAACTTGTCAATGGCGACATATACATACCAGAAACCACCTGGCACTGGCTTGAAAGGCCCAATCATATCCAGTCCCCAGCATACGAAGGGCTAGGAAGCTAGGATGGTTTGCAGCTCTTGTGCCGGCACGTGTATTTGCTTGGCGAAAAATTGGCATCCTTCACAACGTCGGACGAGGTCTTCTGCATCGGAGATGGCTGTGGGCCAATAGAAACCTACTCAGAAAGCCTTGCCGACCAGTGTTCTCAAGGCCGCGTGGTTGCCGCAGGAACCAGAGTGAATTTCAAGAAGTAGCTTCACTCCCTCTTCTTGGGTGATGCATTTCTACAATATCCCTTCCTTGGCACTTTTCCTCATCAAGTTTCCGTCCACCAGCACATAATGCTTGCTTCGACAAATTAGGTGTTCGGTTTTAGTGTTGTCGGTGGGTACCTCGGCGCTGGTGAGGTACTTGATGAATTGTGCCCTCTAATCGGCGGCCGGCAAAGGTACTATAAGTACCAGCTGCTCGGCGGGGGGGACTTCCAGAACTTCCTTATCTTCTTTGATGGATGGCGCTAGGAGATCCTAAACGAAGACCCCTGGCGGGATCGCGGTGTGAGAAGAGCCCAACTTGGATAAGTGGTCGGTGAGCTGATTTTGGTCACATACCATGTGGTGGTACTCGATGCCATAGAATTTTCCTTCAAGCTTCCTGATTTTGGCGCAATATACATCCATCTTCTCGCTGGAGCAAGACCAGTCTTTGTTAAGCTAGTTGATGACTAGCGCAGAGTCCCCATATACCATGAGGCATTTGACACTGAGCTCAATGGCTATATGGAGTCCGTGGAGACATGCTTCATACTTGACGGCATTGTTGGAGGCCAAAAAGTGTATTCAGAGAACGTATCGAAGCTTATCCTTGGTCGGTGTAAAAACAGAATGCCCGTGCTAGCACCGTTGATGTTAAGGGCGCCATCAAAGTACATCACCTAGTGCTCAGGGCAGGTGGCGGCGATGGGCTCTTGGATCTCAGTGCACTCATCGATGAAATCAGCAAGCGCCTGAGACTTGATCGTAGGCCTACTTCTGAATTCAATTGAGTAGGTGCCGAGCTCGATAGTCCACTTGATGATATGGTCATTGGCCTCTTTGTTGCGGAGGATGTCCCCAAGAGGGAACTCGGTGACCACGATGATCTTGTAATACTCGAAGTAGTGATGGAGCTTGCACAACGTAATCAGAATGGCATATAGCAACTTTTGGACCTGAGGATAACGAGTCTTTGGGCTCATTAAGGACCTCGCTGATGAAATAAACTAGACATTGCACCTTATAGGCGTGCCCGGCCTCCTCACATTCGACCATGATAGCTGTGCTGACAACACGAGAAGTAGCGGTGATGTAGATCAATAGAGTTTCATCTGGCCATGGTGTCGTCATGATCGGAGGCTTTGTTAGGAACAACTTGAGCTGCTCGAAAGCTGTATCTGCCTCCTCCGACCAGGAAAAATGCTCGGAGGCCTTAAGGAGTTTGAAGAACGGTAGCCCTTTCTCACTGAGGCGTGATATGAAGCGGCTTAAAGCAACCATGCAGCCTGTAAATTTCTATATATCATTGATGCATGTTGGCCGTTTCATGTTGGTGATGGCGGAGACCTTGTCAGGGTTGGGTTTGATGCCATGAGCGCTGACAATGTAGCCCAGCAGTATATCGGATGAAACTCCAAAGATGCACTTTGAAGGGTTCCACTTCCATCTGTACTTTTTTAGGTTGGTGAATGTTTCTTTGAGGTCGGCGATAAGCTCATCGGAGGTCTTAGACTTGACGACCACGTCGTCAATGTAAGCTTCGACATTGTGGCCGATCTGTTGATTGAGGCACATCTAGATAGCCCTTTGATAAGTCACATTGGCGTTCTTTAGTCCAAAGGACATGGTGGTGTAGCAGTACACCTCGAAAGGCGTGATGAATGATGTCTTGATCTGGTCTTCTTCCTTGAGGGAGATCTGGTGATAGCTGGAGTAACAGTCAAGGAAGGAGAGCAGTTCATAGCCGGCGGTGGAGTCTACAACCTCATCTATCCGAGGTAAACCGAAGGGGTCCTTAGGGCAGTGTTAGTTGAGATCAATGTAATCAACGCACATTCTTCATTCTTTATTCTTTTTTCAAACAAGAATAGGGTTTGCTAACCACTCAGGGTGATACACTTCTTTTATAAATCCGATAGCTAAGAGCCATTTTATTTCTACCCTAATAGCCTCCTTCTTATCTGGCGTGAATCGGCAGAGTTTCTACTTGATCGGTTTGGCGGTCGGCGAGACATTCAAGGAGTGCTCGATCTTCTCCCATGGTACCCTTGGCATGTCTGTAGGTTTCCAAGCAAACACGTCGACGTTGGCACGTAGGAAGGAGACATGCACGCTTTCCTATTTGGGGTCAAGGTGAGCCCCAATCTTCATGGTCTTGGAGGGGTTGTCGAGGTCGAGGCCGACCTCCTTGACTTCCTTGGACTTGGCGGAGGCGCGAGGGGGCTCCAGCTCTAGGATCTCCATGTCGACGGCGGACACCGTCTTGGCTTCGGTGACCACACTGGCCATCAAGATGGAGAGGTCCATGGCTTCAGCGAGGGCGAGACTCTCTGTCTCGTAGGTGTAGGCAATGGAGAGGTGGCCCGTAGGGACAGAACTCCTACAGGCGATGACATCTTTAGCACCAGATACACGTAGTGCGGGTATGGCCATGAACTTGGCCAGAGCTGGCCGACCAAGTATGGCATGGTAGGCGGTGTTGAAGTTGGCAACATAGAAATTGATGTGTTCGACGCGGTAGTTGCTTGCCGTGCTGAACTGTACTGGTAAGGTAATCTCTCTAAGTGGTTTGGAGGCCCTGCCAGGTACCATATCCCAAAAGGTGGAGTCGAAGGGTGTGAGATCTGACAAACCGAGGCCTAGCTCCTTTAGGTCTCCGGCAAATAGGAGATTTAGAGCGCTCCCACCGTCGATGAGCACTTTTCTGAATAGCACCTTCTGGACGGTTGCATCGAGGACGAGGCGAAAACACCCTATGTAGGGAATATCCGCCCACTGGTCGTCCCTCTAAAGGTGATGGGGACCTTGGACCATGGGCGATAGCTAGGGTTGGCGGTGGCATCTTCTGTAGTGATGGAGAGCACCCGTCGTGCGGCGAGCTTCCGTTCTCTTCTGCTCTCAATGGAGGTGAGCCCCCCGAAGATGGTGGCGACCACCTTGTCGTGGTCCTAGAAGGCATTGTTATTGCCCCTAGGTGGTCGGTGACCACCAGCTCCATCGTTGGCGGTGTCATCTAGCTTCTTGTCCTAGAACTCCTTAGCCAAACCGAGGCAATTCTTCATCTTGTGTTTGGCGTTCTTGTGAAGAGGGCACGGGCGTCGAGGATCTTTTGGTACTGTTCATCGTAGTTGTGCTTGGTGCGAGGTTGACTGACAGCGGTGATGATGTGGTCTGGCCGGCGGTGGTGATTTTGGCCAGACTTGGGTCCTTCTGGCTGATCACGACCACTGTCACGATGATAACTGTGGTCGTCGAAACAGCAGTCGTTGTGGCATCGGTCGTCGGGGCAATCGTCGTAGCGGTGAGGTGGGCGATGAGTGCCTGCGTCCTCATTGAAGTGCACCTCGGCTTCCTCGATGTCGGTGTACTGGTTGGCAGTAGTGATCATCTCGCCGATGCCTATGGGCGGCTTGCAGTTGAATTTGGAGCGAAGCTCACGATGGTGGAGTCCTCGGATGAAGGCGGTGATGACCTTAGCTTCTGTGATATTGGGAATAGAGTTCCTCATCTTGGAAAAGGGTCGAATGTAGCTGTGGAGGAGCTCGGACGACTTCTGGTTAATGCGGTTGAGATCATGCTTGGTGCCCGATCGAGTACACGTGGCCATATAGTTGTCAGTGAAGACTTTCTTCAGCTCTTCCTAGGATCCGATGGAGTCTAGGGCAAGGCTGGTAAACCAGCTCATGGCGGGTGGTGTGAGCATGATGGGGAGATAATTTGCCATGACACTGGTGGTCCCTTTGGCGGCACGGACAGCAGTGGTGTAAGCCTGTAGCCACTGTGTCAGGTTCATCCTTCCTTCATAGGGCTTGACCCCAGTGATCTTAAAACCATGGGGCCACCAAAGTGTTCGGAGCGCCCTTGTGAAAGCTAGGGGCCCCTCAGGGTTGTCAACGTCGTCATCTGTAGCATTGCCATCAACGATCGGCTCGAGGGCTAAGTCTAGGTTGCCGTACTCCTGCTCGTACTCCTGGCGGTGACGTACTTCGTCTTCATGGCGACCGAAGCGACATTGCTTGATACGCCGTCGTGCATCCTGGAGGTTGCTGAGGTGCACTCGAGCATTCTGTTCGACCTCCTGGTCATGTTGGTAATGGTGTTCGGTGTGGTGACCCCTAGCTCCCCCCTAGAGAGGCAGTGACTGGTTGGCAAAACGGCTTTGACTGGGGTGGCGATTAGATCTCGGCGCAGCTAATCGGCGAATCATGTTTGTAGAGCATGAAGGTCTCTGATCCTCGCGAATCTCATTAACTTAACAGTGTGCCCACTTTAAGCATGGCGGCGACCTTGGCGAGCTCGGGCGTCTGCGGGAGGCGAGCGAGCTCATTAGATGCCACTGCCAGATTGGCGCTTGGAGTCTTGAAGACGTCATGGCCATCAACACGGAGAAATTCTTTGTCGAGGTCGCGGTGGAGCGAGAGCGGCCTTCCCTGTGAATCAAGCCGATTATAACGAGCAGCCTCGGCCCTCGCAATGGCTGCCTCATTTTCTCGGCGCTAGGCATGGTTGATGTTCTAGTTCTCATGAGCGACATGCTCCTCTTTGGTTTCGCTGTTTCGAGGAGGGCTATCGACGCTGAAATTGAAGATCACGCCACCCCGAAAGGGTGGGACAAGGAGTTGCTCGGTGAAGGTTTCGGTGAGGGTTTCCATAGAGCCCTGAGACTCAGAGCCTAGATTTTCCTCTGGGATGGTCTGGAGGGACACTCTAGGGCACTAGCCTATATGTAGCATGTTGACAGCTGGAGGAAACTGGACGGCGATCTGGTTGGTGAGTGGGTGGGCGCATCCCACTTGGTCGGTGAATTTGCCCCGCAGGGCGCCTTGGTAAGTGGCGGCGACGTTGGTTAGCCTGAAGGGCAGAGCCGCATCTCCTGGAGTTTACTGAGTAGCCTACGATAGATTTAGATCGGAGGGTGGTCGGCGCTGAACCAAAGTGTCTAGAGCTGATTTAGCGATGGAGAGACAATCGGTGAGCTTTAGACTGACCTGATCGATGGATTCGATCAGATCGTTGTTGTTGATCTGCCTCCTCTAGTAGCGAGGAAGTGGGCGGTGAGTTGTTGATGAAGGAGACCTTAGAAGCAGTTCCAAGATCGGATCTATAGTCGCAAGTGTAGGGATGATCGGAGCATAATCAATCTGCACCGGCTCAAGGAGCTCTCCGACTCCATCAGCGTTGATGATCCACGAGATCGATCCGACCATGAAGATCTGGATGGGCTGCGAGAGGGACAAAGAGCCTACGGAAAAAGCCATCTTGTTCGACAAGGAAATAGCACACAAGCCCCTATCTGGCGCGCCAACTGTCAACAGAATATCATTGGCAGTCCTCCGAGGGGTATCCCACGAAGGTAGATTGATCGGTAGAGGAGCGTGAGATCAAGAACAAGAAGGCAACAGAGACACATGAGTTAGACAGGTTTAGGCCGTCAGTATGATGTAATACCCTACTCCTGTGGTCTGTTGGTTTGTATTAGCTATCGTATGATATTGTGTGTGTTTGGAGGGGTCCCTGCCCGCCTTATATAGTCCGGGGAGTAGGGTTACAAGTCAGTTAGGTCTAAGAGATAACCAGAAAGTAATAACTGATTACAGGAATATTGGGATCATACATATCCTAACAGATCTCGTAGTATCTTCAGGATATCTTCCAGATGTCTTGCGGGAGCTGCCGAGCAGAGTCGTGCCCCGCAAGGCATCGTCTTGTGGGCTGGGCCACCCCAAGGGGGCGCAGCCCATGTGGTTTGCCATGGGTATCCGGGGTCGTACCCCCCATAGGGGGGCATAACCCCAGATACCCATGGCAAACCACATGGGCTGCACCCTCAGGGGTGGCCCAGCCCACAAGACGAAGCCTTGCGGGGCACGACTCTGGTCGGCGCCTTCCGCAATACATCTGGAAGATATCCTGAAGATACTACGAGATCTATTAGGATATGTATGATCCCAAGATTCCTGTAATCAGTTATTACTTTCCAGTTATCTCTCAGATCTAACTAACTTGTAACCCTACTCCCCAGACTATATAAGGCGGGCAGGGACCCCCTCCAAACTCATGCGATATCATATGGTAGCTAATACAAACCAACAGACCACAGGAGTAGGGTATTACATCATACTGTCGGCCTGAACCTGTCTAACTCGTGTGTCTCTGTTGTCTTCTTGTTCTTGATCTCACACTCCTCTATTGATCAATCTACCTTCATGGGATACCCCTTGGAGAACTATCAATGATATTCTATCGACAGGGTAGATGATGTAGAGATCATAAGTGTAGATGGCTCTAACTTGATCTTCAAAGGCTTTAGATATGAGAATCTATACTTGGTTGATTTTAGTGCTAGTGAAGCTAAATTATCTACATGTTTGTTCACTAAATCTAGCATGGGTTGGTTGTGGCATAGAAGGCTTGGTCATGTTGGAATGAAACAATTGAATAGATTGGTTAAGCATGACTTGGTTAGAGGATTGAAAGATGTTGTGTTCGAAAAAGATAAGCTTTGTAGCTCTTGTCAAGCTGGCAAACAAGTTGGAAACACCCATCCTAAGAAAAGTATGATGAGCACTAGTAAAGCATTTGAGTTATTGCACATAGACTTGTTTGGGCCAACACAATACACTAGCATTGGTAGTAACAAATATGGCTTTGTGATAGTGGATGATTATACTAGATACACATGGGTATTCTTTCTAGTGGATAAAAGTGATGTGTTTGCAACATTCAAATCATTTGTCAAGGGCATTCACAATGAGTTTGAAACAACCATCAAGAGAGTTAGAAGTGACAATGGTAGTGAGTTCAAGAACACAAGAATTAATGAGTTGTGTGATGAATTTGGAATTAGACATCAATTCTTGGCCAAGTACACTCCATAATCAAATGGCCTTGTTGAGAGGAAGAATATGACACTCATTGATATGGCAAGGTCTATGCTTAGTGAGTACAATGTGAGTCAATCCTTTTGGGCCGAAACTATCAACACGGCTTGCTATTGTAGCAACCGCCTCTATTGTCACCCATTGAAAGAGAAGACACCATATGAGCTCTTGAATGGTAGAAAACCCAACATTGCATATTTTTTGGTCTTTGGTTGCAAATGCTATATCTTTAAGAAATGCACTAGATTGGACAAATTTGACAAAAAATGTGATGAAGGATTCCTACTTGGATACTCAACCACTAGCAAAGCATATAGAGTTTGGAATTTGCATAGTGGTACTCTTGAGGAAGTTCATGATGTTGAATTTGATGAAACCAAGGGTTCACAAGAAGAAAATAAAAACTTGGAAGATGTTAGAGGCATTCAACTTTCAAATGCCATGAAGAACATGAATGTTGGTGAATTGAGGCCTAGGCAAGTGAATGATGATGAAGATGATCAAGTGCAAGTGCTCTCTAACTCAAATGTGCAAGATGATACAAATCAAGCTAGTACAAGTGGATCTCATGACAATGAACAAGATCAAGTGGCTAGTACATCATCTCAACCCAATGATCAAGCAAATACAAGCAATCAAGTTCCAATGCTCTAACCAACAAATATTACAAGGGATCATCCATTGGACACTATAATTGGTGATATTTCTAAGGGTGTACAAACAAGATCAAGATTGACTTCATTTTGTGAGCATTTCTCATTTGTGTCATCCATTGAACCAAAGAAGATAGATGAAGCATTGAAGGATGTTGATTGGGTGAATGCTATGCATGAAGAATTGAATAACTTCACAAGAAATCAAGTATAGGAATTAGTAGAGAGGCCAAAGGAACACAGTGTGATTGGAACCAAATGGGCCTTTAGAAACAAGCAAGATCAAGATGGGATAGTAGTAAGGAACAAAACAAGATTGGTAGCACAAGGCTATACACAAGTTGAAGGTCTTGACTTTGGAGAAACATATGCCCCGGTTGCTAGATTGGAAGCACTTAGAATCTTGCTAGCCTATGCTTGTGCCCACAACATCAAGCTCTACCAAATGGATGTTAATAGTGCATTTTTCAATGGTTACATCAATGAAGAAGTATATGTTGAGCAACCTCCTGGTTTTGAAGATGACAAGAAGCGTGACCATGTGTACAAGTTGAAGAAGGCATTGCATGGCTTGAAGCAAGCACCTAGAGCATGGTATGAGAGATTGAGGGACTTCCTACTCTCTAAAGGGTTCATGATGGGTAAGGTTGACACCACTCTTTTCATCAAGAAGATTGGAAAAGAATTATTTGTGTTGCAAATCTATGTTGATGACATCATATTTGGATCAACCAATCAAGACTTTTGTGAAGAATTAGGAAAGATGATGGCTAATGAGTTTGAGATGTCCATGATTGGAGAGTTAAGTTACTTCCTTGGTCTTCAAATTAAGCAATTGAAGAATGGTACATTTGTGAGTCAAGGCAAGTATATCAAGGACATGATCAAGAAGTTTGGCATGAGTGATAGCAAAGCCATTAGTACACCAATGGGACAAAAGGCAACTTGGATAGTGATGCAAGTGGCAATATGATGGATCAAAAATTATATCGGTCTATGATTGGAAGCCTACTCTATGTGACCGCATCAAGGCCAGATGTCATGTTTAGTGTATGCATGTGTGCAAGATTTCAAGCCTCACCAAGAGAAAGTCATTTGAAGGCTACAAAGAGAATATTGAGGTACTTGAAGCATACACAAAATGTTGGTTTGTGGTATCCTAAAGGAGCAAAGTTTGAGCTAGTTGGTTACTGCGACTCGGATTATGTGGGATGCAAGGTTGAAAGGAAGAGCACCTCAGGCACATGTCAATTGTTGGGAAGATCACTTGTTTCATGGTCATCAAAGAGGCAAAATAGTGTTGCATTATTAACCGCCGAAGCCGAATACATATCTGCCAGTAGTTGTTGTGCACAAATACTTTGGATGACGACCACTTTGAGTGACTTTGGAATCAAGTTCAAGAAAGTGCCATTGCTATGTGACAATGAGAGTGCAATCTAGTTGACCAACAATCCGGTTCAACATGCAAGAACAAAGCACATTGATGTCCGCCACCATTTCATAAGAGATTACCAACAAAATGGGGACATTTGCATTGAGAGTGTAGGCACCGAAGATCAACTTGCCGATATATTCACCAAGCCATTGGATGAGAAAAGGTTTTGCAAGCTAAGGAATGAGTTGAACATATTGGATTTCTCAAATATGTGTTGATGCACCTCCCCACTTATATGACAAGCCTCTTGTAACACCTCTGGTGTTTTGAACTAGCACTAAAACTTGACATGTCATCATATGCATTGCAAAGCATTCATAAAGTAGAAAATTTTGAATGCATTCACTAAATAAGCTTTATTTCCTAATGTTGTTATTTTATGTGATGTGATTCAAAACTCTAAATAAAGATCATGACCAAAAGGGTCAAATTTCATGTGATCATGTGAGACCATGTGTCAATTGACTCAAATAACCCTAATGGACCATGTTACTGGTCAAAAATCAAAGTTAAGTAAAAAGGTATACAAATCAAATTTGAATTCAAATTCAAACCATAAAAGTCATTTTTGCCCCTTTTGCCTAATTCAAAATCCATTTGGAATTTGGGGTTGTGACAAAAAACAAAGTTGAAGCTTATTTTATAAGGATCAACTTTGGTATTCAAAGTTTTTCAAAATTACATATAAAATTTGGAGTAATTTTGAAATGATTCAAATGCTCAAATGTACCCCAAATTCAAATTTTAAAATGGAGGCAGAATTTGAAAATATTCCTTTAAGAAAAGTTGTAGAGTTTGAAAAGTTGAGCAACTTTCATTTTTGGAGATTTTCAACTTCTTTAGAAAATTTGAGAGTAATTTGCAAAATAAACTCAGTGGCAATTCTGTAAATATTTCAAAAATCAAATCGCCACCTCCCTGCTTGCCGCCGGTGCCACGCAGCTACCGTTGCCGATCATTTTGCGCCGCTTTCTCGTGTGGTGACACGCAGCCAGTGTCGTGGCAAGCTCGTGCGTGAGCTGTCGACGTCGGGCGCGTTCTCCCCGGCTATAAATAGGAGCACCGCCGCCGTTGCCCTCTGTTTTCCCCTCTGCTCTGCTCTGCCACCGCGCAGCTCCGCCGCTCGCCGTAGCCTCCGTCTAACCACGTCTGTCGTGCCCAGCTACACCAAAGCGATCACCTCGACCTTGCGCTCCTCTTCGGCTTGTTCATGTTGCTTGGGTTGGCCAGAATCGCCCGGCGCAACGCCTTCTTCCTTGGAGCCGGCCGCAGTACCGCCACCATCGACCTCACCGTGGCCACGTCATTCCAGCCCATCTCTGTCTTCACCAAGCACACCGGCGTGATCGTGGTGAGCTCCTGAGTGTGATGCTCGCTTCACTTTAGCCTCTACTGTATTGTGGTCGTGGTTACGCCGTGCGCCGTCGTGCCCGTGCCGCCATGGCCGGCGTGAAGCTCCCTCCGGTGTGCCTGCTGCCGTTCTGAGGGTTGGGATGGATTCATGGGGTGGCATGGGTTGTGCTGGTGCAGTCCGCCTCGCCGGAGCATCACCGCCGACGCGTTTTGGCCGACCGGTGATGACAGCGCCGTCGTGTGCCTTGTCTGTGTCACTGACAGCGGGGTCAGGTTGTCAGTGAGAGAGAGAGAACAGTGAGGTTTTGATATTTTCTGAATTTTGAATAGTGCTGAAACTTTGGGAATTTATAGGAAAATAATCATAGCTCCAAAAATTCTAAAAATTTGTGTGTAGCTTTTGTACATGTTCTAGTATGGTTTAAAAATATGAAACTTGAGATTTGACTAAATTTTTAATGTTCAAAAATTCAGTCCATTAATTGATAAATGCAATTTCCATGATTTTTGTAGGCCACTGTATACTTCCAAAAATTATGAAATTTGTTTTGGTACACTAATTTGTCATGAGGAAGATTACATAAAATTTTGAGGTCATTTGGAACAAGTTCATTTTTGGGCTTATTTCCAAATTAATTCAAAAATAAATAAAAGCAAACCCTAAGTGTTTGATTAGTGTTTGATCTTGTTTTGATCATGTTTTGTGACTAGTAGGGTTTCAAGATCAGTTTGGTCGAGTCACATGTGTGGTCCTTGATGGTAGAATTACAAGTTGGTTTTGTTGGCTTGCAATTGTACCGTGAAAAACAGTTGTATTCAAAGTGTTGTTATATTTCATATACCATGACAGCATCATGTTTACATTATCATCATGTTAAAGCATATGTTATCATTTTGTGTAGAATCCGAGAGTGAAATGATTCTAGTTGAGCAAGTTCTGGCAGAATCCCCGGTTGTCACGGGATTCGATAATTGTGGTACTGATCCGAAACCTGAGCTTTTCAACGAAGGCAAGCCCCGGTTTATGCATTAAACCATTACCTTGTTTACTTTGAAAAGTTTATCACCTATGTTACTTATTGCATTAAGTTGCTTAATTCAAATGTTACCTACTTGATGCATTGCCTACCTTGTTAATTGTTTACCATCCTTGAAGATGATTTCATTTATAAAGGCGTAGAATGCTTAGTATGCTTTATGGTAGGCTTTCAAAGTAAAAGTTTCGATACAATCAAAGATGGCATACTGGCCAAAGAAAGAAAGAAGGTAGAATGAACTAGAGACTAGTCAGGTGACTTATCTTGAATGTTGGGTAATGTTGCCGACTATGTCGCTTAAAGGCCACTCATTATGGATCTTCTGAACGAGACACTTTGTAGTACTGGTCACATACTCCGGTAAGCCTACTTTGGCTAATCCGATACTAAGATGAATGCCCACACACTGGGAGTGGAGAGATGGCAGGAGTAGCGTGTACCCTCGTGGCTAGAATGTGGCCGTATTTGAGGTGTGCTGTGCTCTCGGGTGGTGTGGAGACGGCTTAGTATAGGAGGATCCGGTAGCGAGGTTGATATATGCAAGATTAAGTTCTACATATGTCGTGTGATATGGAATCCCTAGCTGGAACTTGAATCAATTCAAATTGCCAGTGCTCCATGGATATGGAGACTTAATTTATTACAGAAGCAATGCAGGACTGGTGAATTACTAAAATATGAGAAAAGAATGGAATGAGAAGGATTGGAATATGGGAAATGTACATTTAGTTGAGATAATGAAATAAAAGGACTTAGGGGTAAAACTTGAAAATATGATAAGAATAGTAAGCTTTTGGCAAAGAACTTTGAATCTTGCTACACCCTTACCTTGCCCCAACACCTGCATCTCCAAAGTCTTTCACTCCCTTTTACGTCGGGTCAGTCTTGTTGAGTACTTTTGTACTCAGGGTTTGTTAACCCTTGTTGCAGGTGAGCCTCATGAGCAGGTCTGTTTTGGACCTTGCTGCATGACCATTGTTCAGGTCGATGACAATAAATGAATGTGTGATCCTTGGGCAGGATACTTATTTTGTGTGTTATGTTTATGTTAGTTATGCCACTCCACTACTACTATGGTTTGTAATAATTATCGAACTTAGTTTGTAAGGTTTGAAACAACTGGTTTGTAAACTATGTTATCGTAAGACTTTCGCTAATTTACTTTGATGTATATATTTGAATAAATGTTGTAATACTGCAATGACTCTGTAATGTGATCCTGCTTGGAAATCGTGGATGATTCGGGGTTCCCTGAGGACACCCGATAGACTTCTTAAATTACTAGGAACATATGCATAGTCGTCAAAGGTCGTTGGACACTGACAAGTGCATGTGGGTCCTATAATTTAGGAGGTTCTGCCATAGAATGGTATCAGAGCGATCGTTACAAAGTCTTTGTTGTATTGGTTTATAAAAACTCCAAAATGATTTGGGATGACTAAATTTAACTTGTTAATTTGGTCCAAATTGCTTCTGACTTATCTTATTGCTTTCTCTCCATTCCTTATTTGATTAAAAAGGCTTTGTGTGGTGGAGTAGTAATCTTATTATGCCCTATATAATAACAACTATTGTTTGTGTACCTTAGGAGCTTTGATGTTTAGTAACGTAAGAATCGTTCATGCATCATGTCATTAATGAAACTCTGCACATATCCCAGTTATAATCATTTATATGAAGTTGAAATATAATGATGTTTGAAACTTCCTCCTTCCATTCAGGGAATGGCTATTACTTATTATAGCTATTTTTGTCCCAATAAACCTAGTCATGTACTAGGCTTTGCCAGTAAAGCACTCTTTGCTTATTTTTGCTCATAAGTTCTACCTCATTTGGAACTTTTGATGCACTTTAATTTTCTCCCGTCTACTAAATGTTGAAACTTGGGACTAATCCTTGAATTCTCAAACCTATGCATGTGTCATGTCTTGGTCTCTCCTAATGCAACACATGCTAGTTCCTTGATCTTGCTAGCTTGACAAGTGTTACTTGTGAGTTACTTTAGTTGTGCCCTATGGTGGTGCCATGATCCATGATTTATGGTGCCGCATTGAAACCTGGGGTCTCCTATGGACTACAGCCATAAGGAAATACTACTGGGCGCTCGCTGGTATCGAGGTCTACGGTCATGATCCATTATAGCTCCGCAATTAATGTGATTCACTCATTTTGGAACTCTCATTTGGAATTCATGTTCCATCATTCCATTGATGTTATAAAATCCTTTGTACCTTACAACTGTCTTTTGATCTTGTTTACAATTTCAAGTCAACTCTTGTTGTTTTATGAACAACTTGAAAGTTATAATGTGTTAGCTTGACACATTTCCTTTTCCATTACTTAGCCTTAGGTTTTAAATCTTGGGACGAGATTTCTTTAAGGGGGAAGGGTTGTAACACCTCTGGTGTTTTGACCCAGCACTAAAACTTGACATGTCATCATATGCATTGCAAAGTATTCATAAAGTAGAAAATTTTGAATGGATTCACTAAATAAGCTTTATTTCCTAATGTTGTTATTTTATGTGATGTGATTCAAAACTCTAAATAAAGAACATGACCAAAAGGGTCAAATTTCATGTGATCATGTGAGACCATGTGTCAATTGACTCAAATAACCCTAATGGGCCATGTTACTGGTCAAAAATCAAAGTTAAGTAGAAAGGTATACAAATCAAATTTGAATTCAAATTCAAACAATAAAAGTCCTTTTTGCCCCTTTTGCCTAATTCAAAATCCATTTGGAATTTAGGGTTGTAACAAAAAGCAAAGTTGAAGCTTATTTTATAAGGATCAACTTTGGTATTCAAAGTTTTTCAAGTTTACATATAAAATTTGGAGTAGTTTTGAAATGATTCAAATGCTCAAATGTACCCCAAATTCAAATTTCAAAATGGAGGCAGAATTTGAAAATATTCCTTGAAGCAAAGTTGTAGAGTTTGAAAAGTTGAGCAACTTTCATTTTTGGAGATTTTCAACTTCTTTAGAAAATTTGAGAGTAATTTGCAAAATAAACTCAGTGGCAATTCTGTAAATATTTCAAAAATCAAATCGCCACCTCCCTGCTTGCCACCGGCGCCACGCAGCTGCCGCCGCCGATCATTTTGCGCCGCTTTCTCATGCGGTGACACGCAGCCAGCACCGTGGCAAGCTCATGCGTGAGCTATCGACACCGGACGTGTTCTCCCCGGCTATAAATAGGGGCACCGCTACCGTCGCCCTCCGTTTTTCCCCTCTGCTCTGCTTCGCCACCGTGCCGCTCCGCCGCTCGCCGTAGCCACCATCTAACCACGTCCGTCGTGCCCAGCTACACCAACGCAATCGCCTCGACCTTGCGCTCCTCTTCGGCTTGCTCACGTTGCTTGGGTTGGCCGGAATCGCCCGGCGCAACGCCTTCTTCCTCGGAGCCGGCCGCAGTACCGCCACCATCGACCTCACGATGGCCACGTCATTCCAGCCCATCTCCGTCTTCACCAAGCACACCGGCGTGATCGTGGTGAGCTCCTGAGTGTGATGCTCGCTTCGCTTTAGCCTCTACTGTATCATGGCCGTGGTTACACCGTGCGTCGTCGTGCCCGCGCCGCCATGGCCGGCATGAAGCTCCCTCCGGTGCTCCTGCTGCCGTTCTGAGGGTTGGGATGGATTCGCGGGGTGGCATGGGTTGTACTGGTGTAGTCCGCGTCGCCGACGCATTTTGGCCGACCGGTGATGACAGCGCCGTCGTGTGCCTTGTCTGTGTCACTGACAACGGGGTCGGGTTGTCAGTGAGAGAGAGAACAGTGAGGTTTTGATATTTTCTGAATTTTGAATAGTGCTAAAACTTTGGGAATTTATAGGAAAATAATCATAGCTCCAAAAATTCTGAAAATTTGTGTGTAGCTTCTGTACATGTTCTTGTATGGTTTAAAAATATGAAACTTGATATTTGACTAAATTTTTAATGTTAAAAAATTCAGTCCATTAATTGATAAATGTAATTTCCATGATTTTTGTAGGCCACTGTATAATTCCAAAAATTATGAAATTTGTTTTGGTACACTAATTTGTCATGAGTAAGCTTACATAAAATTTTGAAGTCTTTTGGAACAAGTTCATTTTTGGGGTTATTTCCAAATTAATTCAAAAATAAATAAAAGCAAACCCTAAGTGTTTGATTAGTGTTTGATCTTGTTTTGATCATGTTTTGTGACTAGTAGGGTTTCAAGATTAGTTTGGTCGAGTCACATGTGTGGTCCTTGATGGTAGAATTGCAAGTTGGTTTTGTTGGCTTGCAACTGTACCATGAAAAACAGTTGTATTCGAAGTGTTGTTATATTTCATGTACCATGACAGCATCATGTTTACATTATCATCATGTTAAAGCATATGTTATCATTTCGTGTAGAATCCGAGAGTGAAACGATTCTAGTTGAGCAAGTTCTGGAAGAATCCCTGGTTGTCACGGGATTCGATAATTGTGGTACTGATCCGGAACCTAAGCTCGTCAACGAAGGCAAGCCCCGGTTTATGCATAAAACCATTACCTTGTTTACTTTGAAAAGTTTATCACCTATGTTACTTATTGCATTAAGTTGCTTAATTCAAATGTTACCTACTTGATGCATTGCCTACCTTGTTAATTGTTTACCATCCTTGAAGATGATTTCATTTACAAAGGCATAGAATGCTTAGTATGCTTTATGGTAGGCTTTCAAAGTAAAAGTTTCGATACAATCAAAGATGGCATATTGGCCAAAGAAAGAAAGAAGGTAGAATGAACTAGAGACTAGTCGGGTGACTTATCTTGAATGTTGGGTAATGTTGCCGACTATGTCGCTTAAAGGCCACTCATTGTGGATCTTCTGAACGAGACACTTTGTAGTACTAGTCACATACTCTGGTAAGCCTACTTCGGCTAATCTGATACTAAGACGAATGCCCACGTACTGGGAGTGGAGAGATGGCGGGAGTAGCGTGTACCCTCATGGCTAGAATGTGGTCGGATTTGAGGTGTGATGTGCTCTCGGGTGGCGTGGAGACGGCTTAGTATAGGAGGATCCGGTAGCATGGTTGATATATGCAAGATTAAGTTCTACATATGTCGTGTGATATGGAATCCCTAGCTGTGACTTGAATCAATTCGAATTGCCGGTGCTCCGTGGATATGGAGACTCGATTCATTACAGAAGCAATACAGGACTGGTGAATTACTAAAATATGAGAAAAGAATGGAATGAGAAGGATTGGAATATGGGAAATGTACATTTAGTTGAGATAATGAACTAAAGGGACTTAGGGGTAAAACTTGAAAATAGGATAAGAATAGTAAGCTTTTGGCAAAGAACTTTGAATCTTGCTACACCCTTACCTTCCCCCAACACCTGCATCTCTAAAGTCTTTCACTCCCTTTTACGTCGGGTCAGTCTTGTTGAGTACTTTTGTACTCAGGGTTTGTTAACCCTTGTTGCAGGTGAGCCTCGTGAGCAGGTCTGTTTTGGACCTTGCTGCATGACCGTTGTTTAGGTCGATGACGATAAATGAATGTGTGATCCTTGGGTAGGATACTTATTTTGTGTGTTATGTTTATGTTAGTAATGCCACTCCACTACTACTATGGTTTTTAATAATTATCGAACTTAGTTTGTAAGGTTTGAAACAACTGGTTTGTAAACTATGTTATCGTAAGACTTCCGCTAATTTACTCTGATGTATATATTTGAATAAATGTTGTAATACTACAATGATTCTATAATGGGATCCTGCTCGGAAATCGTGGATGATTCAGGCTTCCCCGAGGACACCCAACAGACTTCTTAAGTTACTAGGAACATATGCATAGTCGTCAAAGGTCGTTGGACACTGACAAGTGCATGTGGGTCCTATAATTTAGGAGGTTCTGCCACACCTCTTCTTCGAGTAATCCAAGGTAAAAGTTGATTGGCATGGCATACATCCTTGCTAAGGACATGTTTAGTGCATCTAGACATCTTTCACTTTTAATAGGCTCATTCATGAAAATCAAATGAATTTGATGATTATATGGTACCACTATTGCTTCTATGCTTGATTTGGTCTAGTGGTAGCATATGACATGTTTGTGGGCTTGTAAACCTAGTGTTTGATCTAGAAAATGAGCTCTAAGTGTTTAACTCAACATGGTACAAGATAACCCTTATTTGGAGGTGTGAAGAAGCTTGTCCTTTGATCAAACCGAGTTAAATGTCTTTGGCAAGTATTCTAGATTGAACCAAATTTAGGAAAATGATCCTCACCCCATTAATTAACATTGATACTCTCAACCTATCTACATTTAGAACCTTTGTGGTCATTGATGACAAAGGGGGAGAAAAACAAATATATTAGTGATATTTGTACTATGGGGGAGAAAAACAAAGAAAAGACAACAAAGGAGGAGAATTTGACATAGGGGGAGAGATATGACAAAGGAAAGGGATCAATTAAAATTTTGAGAACACAAGTAGGGGGAGCAAGCTCATAAACTTGTATAGTGCATTTGAATGTGCATTTTATATGTTTGCTTGCATGGCACAAGTTTTAAATTTCAATATCCATGCTTGTGTGGTGTATGCTAGTTGTAGGTTTGGATGATGAAATGAAAAACTAGCATGCATAGGTTTAAGTAACTAGACTCATGCTCACATTATGAAAGCTAGACCCTTACTTCTAATGTTGATCTCATGGGGTATTCTAGTTTTTGTATATGTCTAGTTACTAATGGTGCTAAGGATGGTATATTGGTGCACTCCGATTGGTATCATGCTTCAAAGGTCCATCTTTTATACCTTAGCATCATTTGGTAGACATTGTCTCCTATATTTCCTATCTAAGCATATGTGCAAGCTACAATCCAAATTCTTAGCACATATGTAGGGGGAGCAATTGCTACCATTTGCAGTTTATGAAACTTGTCCATATTCTTTTACACATAGTAAATATGCTTGGACAAGCAACATGGATTCAATTAAATTTCAATTCATATCTTTGTGTAAGGGTTGTCATCAATTACCAAAAAGGAGGAGATTGAAAGCTCTAGTTTGGTTTTGGTGAATTGATGAAACCCTAAGTGCTAACCTAGTTTATCAAGTAATCATGAGATAGGTAGCACATTCCAAGTGGTGAAGCAAATGAAGATTATGACATGATGATAGTGTTGCCATGGTGATGATCAAGTGCTTGGACTTGAAAAGAGGAAAGAGAAAAACAAAAGGCTCAAGGCAAAGGTATAAATGGTAGGAGCTATTTTATTTTGGTGATCGAGACACTTAGTGAGTGTGATCACATTTAGGATCGATAGCCGTACTATTAAAAGAGGTGAAACTCGTATCGAAATGCGGTTATCAAAGTGCCACTAGATGCTCTAACTCATTGCGTATGCATTTAGGATCTAGTGGAGTGCTAACACCCTTGAAAATGTTTGTGAAAATATGCTAACACACATGTGCATAAGGTGATACACTTGGTGGTTGGCACATTTGAGCTAGGGTTATGAACTTCACCGGCGGATAGTCCGACGGTGCCACCAGCGCCCTATACAGAAAAGACAGGGTTTCATAGAGTATAATGGACATGTCCGGTGGCTAAACCCAGGCGAACGTGGTCACTGTAAGTGATCGGACGCTGGTCTCATTAGGAACGACGCATCTAGTCAGTGGCAGCAGTGAGTGTGCGGTTTTGGTCTCATGACCGAACGCTGATGCGAGAAATGACCGGATGCTCAGGGCCTGAGTCTGGTCAGTATGACGTATAATGACATATGTAGCGCATAGGGGAGACATTGACTGACCGGACGCTAGGTGAGTCCGGTCGGACATGACCGGATGCGTCCGGTCGTGATTTTTCGCTTCTAGTACCTTATTGGAAACGACCGGACGCTACTGTTGGTGCGTCCGGTCACTTTGAGCAGCGTGTCTGGTCACTACTTAAATGTACTGATGACTATTGAGATCGGGTGATCAGCGTTTGAAGCCGATGACATGTGGCAAGCATCGGGCGACCAGACGCTGGGGTCCTACGTCCGGTCGATCTGACCGGAGCGTCCGGTCACCCTGAGCAGTGCCCAATGAAGGGGTACAACGGCTCTATTTCATGGGGGCTTCTATTTAAGCCCCATGGCTGGCTCTAGCTCACTCTCTTGACCATTTGCATTAACATAGCAACCTTGTGAGCTTAGCCAAAGCCCTCTCACTCATCTCCATCATAGATTCAACATCTTTGTGAGATTGAGAGTGAATCCAAGTGCATTGCTTGAGTGTTTGCATCTAGAGGCACTTGGTGTTCGTGTTTCGGTGCGGGATTCGCTTGTTACTCTTGGTGGTTGCTGCTACCTAGATGGCTTGGAGCAGCGAGGATCGTTGAGCCAAGGTTGGTGATTGTCTCTGGCTCCGATCGTGGTGATTGTGAGGGGTTCTTGACCTTTCCTCGGTAGAGAGCCAAAAGGTACTCTAGTGAATTGCTCGTGGTTTGTGTGATCCTCATCTTGTGTTGGTTGTGCGGCACCCTATTGAGGGTTTGGCGTGTGATGCCAATTAGCGCGTGAACCTCCAAGTGAGTGAATCGCCATAACGAGGACTAGCTTGCCAGCAAGCAAGTGAACCTTGGTAAAAATCATTGTGTCATCATTTGATTCCAAGGTGATTGGTCCTCATTGGTATTTATTCTTGTGATTGATTGGCTCCTTCCTCGACATGGCGGTATAACCATCTTGCTCACTCTCTCTCTACATTACCGCAAACTAGTTGTCAAGCTCTTTAGTGTAGCTAGTTGTGAGAGCTTGTTAGTTTGGTTAGTGTGGCTCTTTAGTTAGCCTTTGAGAGCACACTAACTTAGTGTAGTGACATAGTTATTGTGTGGATAGAAACTACATAAACTAGAATTGTGGTAGGTGGCCTGCAATTTTAGTAGGCTAGCGAAACACTTGCTTCGCTTTATAATTGTCTAACCGGTTTGCTAAGTGTTGTTGTAGAAATTTTTAATAGGCTATTCACCTCCCCTCTAGTCATTAGGACCTTTCAATCGGGTCTCATTTTCTTTGGTGAATTTCAGGAAAAGTTTTGGTGTTTCGTCGTTGTGGATCACAGAGCGCTTTGATTACTTGGATCCACAGGCCGATGAGGCTCAGATCGACAGGTTTGATAGAGTGTGGCTCTGGCACTTCCTTGGTGCTTTCCTCTTCCCAGACGCCTCGGGCAACACCATCAGCTGGATCTTCCTTGACATACTATGCTAGCCATGGGAAAATATAGCGGCGTACAGCTGGGGCAGCGCAGTCCTGGCATGGACGTATCGACAGCTATGCGTTGCCTGCCGTCGCACCTCAGGGTATGCGAACCTTGGGGGTTGTTTCTACCTACTCTAGGTTTGGTGTTGGGAACGATGGCCTGTTGGGAGGCTCCATGCTACTGGTTTACCAGTAAATACTTTAGTTCACTATATTCTTTGAGGCAGTTACATATGATTAAATTATTAATGGCTAATTCATTATCGTGTTCAATGCAGCATTGGAACGGGCAGGATACACTCTCTACAGCTCTATATATCTGGACAGAAGCAGAGTTAGTTAAAGGGAATGCGAGGCACAAGTATAGGGAGTACATAGATGGTCTCGACGTCCTGACACAGCACCAGGTTACGCTCTCTTTACTATCATACATGTGTCTTGTTCGATGTACACTATATCATAACCTAACTCAATTACAAAATATTCAGGTGCATTGGTGTCCTTGGGATGCTCCGGAGCTCGAGTACTATCTAAGTCCTGTCACTAGGGATAAGTCAGACGAGTATCGCTACAACGTCCCTCTTATTTTCTTCCACGTGGTTGAGATTCACTTGCCCATCAGGGTTTGCAGGCAGTTTGGAAGAATGACAGGCTACCCACCACCGCTTTACTCCACCAACCAAGAATTGCACGGGTGCGCTATCAATTAATAACAAAGCTATAATTCAGAGGTGTGTGTGGTACAACTAACAATCATTTTGTTGTAGGTATGACCGCAGGAAGAGGTACAAGACCAAGGATTGGCGCGTGACATACAACGCGTACATCCAGCTGTGGCAGAACAGGGACCGGCAGCAGGTCCATGTGGGTCCCCCACATGACCTGCACACCTTCGACGAGTACCTGCGGTGGCTTCACAGGTCTATGAGGACACATATCAAGCCCCCATACACTGAGGAGGCGATTGACGAGGACTCAGAGGAAGATGTGATCGAAGATGTGTACGACGTTGCCACTAGGGACGACACACAACTACAGAGAGCCCCGCTTTAAAGATACGTGGTAAGATACTCGAATGGTACAATTTGTTATCCATTTGGTATTAAGTATGTGTACTAAAACTATCCAACCACGTTTCTATATCCAAGCGACATAATTGTCAAGGATGTCCAACGAAGCAACGTTTCGGCTTCACAAGTCTAGAGGGCAGGGGCCAGGCGTTCTCGAGGCTTTTGTGGAGGTAAACATAAACTTATCCATTCCAAAAATATTTCTTTAGTGTATATGCGTTTGGAAAATGCACTAACTTTAACGTCTTTTTATGTAGAAGGTGAAGCGGAGCTGCAGGAAGCTAGCTTAGAAGCTGAGCTGCAATGACACTCCTTGGGTGGAACCGGCAGTCCCGGCGTGGTCGGGTGGCACGTCTTCTGGCTCTTTGAGGACACCAGCCGGCTCTTCTCAGTCGGTGACAGGTGCCACTTCTGCAGTGCGTACACCACCACATCATAGCGCTGGGAAGGACTCTGCAAACGAGGACGATGAGGACGACGACGATGATGACGATGACCTCCCAGGCTTCCGCAAATAGCACCACCAATGGGACGATTGGCCGTAGGACGAGATCGGCATGTCTCAGCTAGGTGGTACCCCGCTTGGTACCCAAGGAGCCTCACAGGTAGTAACAAAGGTAATTTCTTTAAATACGTAGGCTCCATGAACTAACGACCATAAAGATTATAAGTAATCGTGCATATCATATACTTGCAGGGTACGAGCCGTACGCACCGGCAACGCGACCACACCGACGTTGGCTACATTCCCAATGTGTTGCCAACAAATCCAAAGAGACAGAGGCGTCCGAGGGATCCTTACACTCATGGGTCTTAGTTTGTTAGGTCGAACGAATATTATCGTCCAAAACTTGCAGACTTAGTTGGTTATGTTATGTCAAACTTATGTCGAACCAATAAAATGTTATGTGGCAGCTTGTCAACTTGCGCACGGACTTTATTTATTTGCTTCATATTCGTTTCAATGCATCGCGGCAGCACTGCCGGCGAGATTAACTAGCAACTAGTTCGGAAACCGACAGTCCCGACGTATCTCGCCGCCGGTGGCCGGCGTGTTGACCCCGATCATCCTGAGCTTGGTCATCGCCGCCACGAAATCGTCGAAGACAGCACCCTGGTTGGACGCGTAGTAGTCGACCGTGCTGCGCGACCTCATGTCGGAGTAGAGCACATGGTAGAAGATGTTGTGGAATCCCACCGGCGTGGGGTCGAGGAAGGCGAAGGCGTTGGGGTCGGAGCTGCATGTGCCGTTCAACTGCGACGCGAAGCCAGTGTCCATGGTCGCGTCGCTGCCGATCCTCACCGACAACAGCTCCCGTGGCTGGTCTTCTGTCTGCGTTCAGGTCCTGCCTCGCCAAGATTGGTGGTGCGGCAGACCCTGCTACGTCACCGGTCAGCGGCCCGGTCGTTACCACGTCACCCCTCTCGCCGCGCCACCATGCATGGCGTGGTGGCAATAGGCGCGGCCAAAAATGTTAGTTTTGAAGAAAAAAAATAGTATTAGATTTAAAATTAGTTTACAAAAAGTGTAAAAAAAATCCCTTCGGTGGTGCTCTGAACCATCGCTCTGGATTGGGTGACTTCTGCTGGGGTCCCGCTTCAGATTGTCGTCTCCCGTGTCACACTCCCTTCCCGCTCCCTTATGCCCGCCATTGTTGGACCAGCAAAGCTTGATGGGGATTGCTTTGATTTTGACCTTCGACCTCTCAATGGCATCAAAAGGGAACGAATCCTCCTTACTTGCTTGCTTGAACTGCTTCGATGATTTGTCCAGCGGCAACGAAAAACCCTTCTTCCCGGAGAGCCTCAAGCTCTCCGCCAAGGTGGGGAACTCCGATGCCATAGCACGAATAGGTGAACGAAACGCGGCGTCCCGCCTCTTCCAGACTTCATCCGCGCCGCTCGGATGATCCCTCCGATGACCTGATGACCCCGGCGAGTGAAACTCCTGCGCCGCGCGAGGTGACTCCCCACTTGACGCAAACCCAGGGGAGACCTCCATTGAGATATCGCAAACCAGAGAGCACGAGGCCCCCAACTCGCGGATAGATCGATAGAGCGTCAAAAACTGGACACGATCTCCTACTTTTAATTGCTTATGAGGCGGGGAGTCGCCGGCGGCGATCGCCGGAGAGTGGAGCACTCAACAGGGCGTCGGCCCGTCTCTCTCCCAATGTCGCTCACCGGCAGCCTTCTATGTTGATTGATTGAATGAAAGTGATAAAGACTGTTCGGTGTCCACCTACCTCGTCTGTAACAGTTGCGGTGTCAATATGACTTTTGCTTCATTATTAATACAACATATTACTGATATATGATATTCCAAGTTAAATACACACAATACAAACTCTGGTCGTGTAGACATAAGAAATTGTCCATATAAAACTAGGGCTTATAGGCTTGCCACGGGCATGATGTAAAAGGTGGCTCGAGATGTGTAGCAGAGCTTTTTTGTGTCCTTAAGTCTAAAATCGATTGTGGTAACCACGACTGATCTGCCCTTCCTCAGTATCTGCGCTTCAACATCCACTTCAGCCTGCATGAAGATAAATAATGGGCATTAGGATTGAATACATGCTTGAAATCAGACATGATAAAATATTTGACAGTGAGATGGAAGAACTCCAAATGTCTTTATATCCCATTATTACTATTTTTCACTAGTTTGTGTTTCAATTAGAAGTACTATGTTAGAGATTTAGCAACGGCAGAGAGTCGTAGAGACATGATTCCACAGACGTAGATGTTTAATGCTTCAAAAGAAAATATGCCATGCCCAAATTCAGTGACGAACGTAGCGATATTTTAGAACAAAGAAGAGAGTGAAGGAAATAAATTATGGCACAAGTGAAGAAATAAATTATATGGCGCCCTTCCAAAGTTCACTGAATTGGCAAAAAATGACAGAAGTACGCAGCAACAATGTCATTGGGATTCGTTAGTGACAAGGTTGTCCCCAGGGTCAGCAGATGAGAATGAGATAGCTTAGCATTTTGATTTCATTTTGCACCTACTATCATGTAAATGGACTCAAAACTGAAATTGATTGATTATGTGAGTTAAATGTAAGCTACTGATGTCACACTGACATGGGGCATCATAGCAAGTATCACATGGAATTATAAAACTGGTATCTGTTAGATTTATTCTAAATCAAAAGCATAATTTAGAGCTATATGACATGCCACCCTTCAAGGCCCACTTTATCACAATCCAATTTCCCAACAAGGACACAACATTACGACATACATTACTAGCGAATGACTGAAAAATTACCAGTGATAATCTCAAGCTTCTAATCTTTTTTTCTCAGATTAGATATAAATCACAGAGAAGCTAAAAGTGTTTATAGTTTGTGAAAGTTCAAATCAAAATTATTAAACCCTTGGACCTTTTGAGGATTAAAACCGTCTTATATGATCATTATATAGGACAAAATCCATATTAGAACCTCTGTTCCAAAAAATATGACAACAGTAGAATAGATGCAATAAAACTACAATAACTTTTCTCTCTGATATCATTTGTAGATATTAAATTTTCAAACTGGCAATATGCTCTTTTATAAGCACTTGAATACCATTTTGATTTATGCTCGTCACATCGATCGTATTCTACCATTTGTGGCCTCCAGAATGTCATGCATTCAGCATCTAATGCTTTGCAGTATAGGATTTTTAAGCTCCCATACTTTCTCTTTTTAAGTGCGCATGTATGAAACCTTCCACGGTTATGTACATTATTATATCTCACTTGTATGACATGCTTGTATTGAACTATTGAGTCTGGACTGGACCCCTAACCTTTCTTCAAAGTTGAGACAAATGGACCAAGACTTTGCAAGACCTAGTAGCATCGCATAAACAATCACCAGGTTTAACACTATTTAAATATATTTGCTACCAGTAAACCAGATATTGGCATGCCTGATATATTTCACATTTATCATTCTACAACGTTGACCTCAAACATTGGCTAGAGGTTCTACTATATCCCACTCAATCAAATTCATCCCCTTTCTCGCAAAGTTGCAATGCTTGTTCAGATACTCTCATTTACAAACAGTTATTTACATCTAAAACTTGGGTTGCAGTCTGAACTCTGAGTCAGAGTTGTAGGCTGTAACCGGTTCTGGTTGCTTTTATTTTTGCCTCTGCTACAAACTGTTGTATTCCTGTTGGCTCAATGGAAATGGGGATGCCTCGTGATGAAAAAAAAAATTACATCTAAAGCTTCATAAAATCTGTTCCCTTTAGCTACATTAATAATAACCAATTAAAAAGCAGTAGCCAGACACCCCCAAATCCCCCAAATTATCCTGACGTTTTAAATGGCTGCACAAAGTTGCCCCAAGAGTACGTAACAATGTGAAATTCGAGTATATTCCAATCAAATTGGATGCTGGATGGAGGCCAAGATTATTGGAAAAGCAATACTGTATGCATCTGGTGCAGAGAATTTAATTACAAGATCACATCGCATCGCGCTGCAGCTAGGTACGCGGTGCTAAGCTCGCCGAGGAACATCTCCCGATCCCCGGCGGCTGCCCGCGCGCATGCCATCCCGACGGCCTCGGCCACGGCCGCCACCGCGCCCCCGTGGAGCGTGTTGTGCGGGTTCTGCAGGGAAAAGTCCATGCAAGGGAACTAGGTAGGTACGCAGCAGAGAGAGAGAGAGAGAGATCTCAAAGGGGAGCTCAGTAGCAGTAGGTGCTCACGGTCACGGCGTGTGAGACGGTGATGGTGCAGGAGACCCGCGGGGTCGGGGAGGCGGTGACGGCAACCGCGGAGAGGATGGCGCGGACGAGCGCGGAGTAGGCGTCGGGCTGCTCGGCCGAGGCCGGGAGGCGCGCGTCGGCGCCTAGGGCGAGGAAGAATGCTAGCATCACCGCCCGGGAGTCCGCCAGCGACAGCTTATGCCCCGGTTTCCCGTCCGACTCCGACATCTCCTCCTCCGCCTGCGTCGTTTGCTTTGCTGCTCCGGAAGTCCGGCGCCGTGGGGGTGGTGCGAGTTCGGGATGGGGCTGGGGCGGGGAGGCATGTACCGGCCGGAGTAATGCGTGACACTGACAGCCACTGTGGGTTGTTGGCCGTGCCGTGCTCCCTGAAAATATCGTGTGGGGGGAAGAGGGCCGAGCGCTGCGCGTGCACGCGAGGCAATCGCGGCTAGGGTTCGTCGTCGGAAGAAGAAGGAAGGCCAACTGGGTGAAGCAGGCTAAGGATGGGCATGGCCCATTTCAGGCTTCTTTTTTTAATTAAAAATTCTATTTAAGTTAATTCCTGAAATTCAAGTGAATTTGAATCCGGCATAAATTTGGATGGAGAATTAAAAGTTTCAGTAAAAGTAATAGAGGGACATAGGAATCTATACTAAGTTTTCATAATTTTCACAGAAATGTCCCCAAGCCAGTTTCTTTTATTTGAGAGGTACTGATACTAATTTGAATTTTTGGTCTCATAGATATTATCCCCTTCCCCTCTTGAATCTTGAATTCCTGATACCTACTCGTATCCCAAGCACTACTCGAGGCACAAAGTCCACCCTGATCACCTCAGATGCCAGAAGATGTTTGACGAGTGGCACAACCTCATTTCTTGCAGAATCATATTCGGTGATTCTCAACCACATGTTCTTCTCCTATCCCCACAATTCCAAGCATCAGGAAGGAGGTCGAGCTTCTCAACTAATGCAAGAAAATTGCCTCAAAGCACATAGAATTTTGTGGCGATCGATTCGATCCATCCTACACAGCGAGTGCTGTATATGGCGAGCGAAACCATTGGGGGAAAAAATGAAATGGATCTGTATTGTATATCAGGGCGTTGACTGTTGAGGATCGGCAAACTCACGTTGAGTCGCGCGGCGGCGAGGTACGCGGTGCTGAGCTCGCCGAGGAACATCTCCTTGTCCCCAGCAGCGGAGCGCGCGCACGCCATCCCGACTGCCTCAGCCACGGCCGCCACCGCGCCGCCGTGGAGCGTGTTGTACTGGTTCTGCACTCACCGCGCCGGCCGGAGGTAAATAGGAGAAAGGGGAGAGATGGAGATCGAGAGTGGTTCTGTCCTATCCAACGGGGAGGCTAATTAAGAAGCAGGCGCTCACCGTGACGGCGGGGGAGATGGTGATGGTGCAGGAGACGCGCGAGGAGGTGACGGCGGCGGAGGAGACGATGGCGCGGACGAGCGAGGAGTAGGCGTCGGGCCGCTCGGCCGAGGCTGGGAGGGGCACGTCCACGCCCAGGCCTTGGAAGAAGCCCAGCGTCCGCTCTCGGGACTCTGCCGGCGAAAGCCGCTGCGGATTCACCGGCGGCGGCATCTCTTTCGCAAATTACAGGCCCGTTTACGTTTGCTTTCTGCTCTTCTCCGGCGCAGGTGGTAGCAGCAGCTGGTGCGGACGTGGCTGCGGTAGCGCACCGCGCACCTCCGGCTCAGGGTGGGGTTGGGGGTGGGGGTGGGGTCAGATGTTGCGCAGGCAGCCACGCACGCATTGTTTGATGAATGTTGCCTCAAAAGTCCAAAAACCATGTTTGTTTCTACTTATAATAATAATCAGGATTACTCCTTTGATGTCTATAAAATCTTGCTTTTCCGTCAGTTATCAGCCTCCCCACGCACAGTGCTTGCTGCCGCGCCCGACCACACCGGAGACGAAGAAGAAGATGGCGGTGACGTTAGGGTTCCAACGGGCAGCGGCGGCGCCCTTTCTCTCCGGCTCTCCCTCTCTTCTTCCCCAACTCCGACGGGTTTAGAAGAGAAGGGCTCGTGGGAGGCAAGCCGGCCAGGTAGTGAGGACAGCAGGAGGGTGGCTTATGGACCTAGCGGCGGCGGAGGCGGCCGAGCCAGGTTAGGGCGAGGGCATCCATGGGCGGAGCTTGCTGCGGAAGAAGGAGGGGGGAGGGGAAGAAGGTGACCTCCACGGGCACGCTAGGGTTTGGCCGGCGAAACCCTAGCACGCCCGCGGCGGGGCGGTGGGCGGCGGCAAGGGCGAGGACGAGGAAGAGGGCGGAGGAAGAAGAGGGATGGGAGAAGGTTGAAGATGACTCCTGAGCCGTAGGATTAGGATCAAAGGATGCCATCGTCGCCTGATGGAAAACAAAATTGTACTCACATATAGCGGAGACACACCCTATAATGATCCTATTCACTATAAAAAAAAGAGAACCCCACCAAACGCTTCAAATTTTTTTATCGCTGCTTTAGAACTTTAAACTAGCACAACGGGGATCGAGAATCAAAAATTCTTGTGGTACAATAATTATAATTGAATCGCTTATAAGCGATCTCAAACACAACCAAAGAGCATCTCGAGCATCACCTTGGTACATCTCCTCTAATAAACTGATAACAAGGTGTCCCAATATCTTTTTTGGATTATTAGAAAGATACCGCATTAGATCATCAATAACCTCTTCTAATACATGAAATCTACAAGTTAGAAACTTATTTTTTTCTCTTTTTTGTGTTTCCTTTTCTCTCCATGGCAATATTAGATTCACATTTACCTCGACCTCTACCATGCCCAGCGGTAGCCCCAGCCACCGCTGCGCCTAGCTCCGACACCGGGCATTGATGTGCCTAGACCTGGCCTCAACTGTAACACCCTTGGTGTTACACCCTAAACAATCTACTAAATCATGACATGAGCATCATGTTTATGTAATAATGCATGCGATAGAAGGTGTTAATAAATTTCTTGTAGACTAAAATAACCAATAAAAATGTTAAATGAATGTTGATTCGATAGCTCATGTATATTAAGTAGGGTTGAAAATCAATTTTTAGTAAGCAAAAATACTATAGAACATGTGTGTGATACTTAAATAAAGTTTGAAGTACAAACTTTGTAGATGACAATGCAACTCTTGCTGTAAAAAAATAATATGACTAGCTAGTATTTCTAATGGCTTGGAAATGGAACTTGAAGTCAAATTAAGCTCAAGACTTGGAAGAAATTTTAAGTTTGAAAACAGTGTGACAATGCCATGTTAGTGAATTAATTCTGGAAAATCTAGTTAAAGGTCAATGCTGTGTTTTTGCTCATTATGGTAGACTGATGTACCATCGTTAGCATGGTTGAAGTAGTTTAGCTTCACTTGTGTTAGGTTAGTTTTTAGACGCGCTTTAAAATTCGTGCACGACCTCACCTCGGGCTGGCTGGTCCGATGTGCGTGGTCACCGCGCTCGAGAGTGCGGCGTCGCGTGGGGTGCACATGTTGTTGCACGCGTGCACCGCGCATAACCTTGCCAGCGGCTGTCTCATCGTCGCCTATGTTGTGCATTGGGCCGAGCGGGTCGCGGCCACCTCGTGTCGGGCCGGCCGAGCCATGCCTTGGTTCATGCGCTCACGAGCGCTGCACCGCACCGCTGCGTTGTGCCGATGTGCTGCCACTACGCTACGTCGGTGCAGCCGCTGCGCGGTCGCATGGCGAGGTGTCATCATAATACGATTGTTGTGTGCCCCGCTGTCGCTGCTTGCGTGCGCCACCGTGTCTGCTGAGCCACGCACGGGGTCAAGCCAAGTTCGTGGCCATTGTCGCCGTGTCGATGTGAAAGTCGTCCTGCCCTGCGGCTCACCTACCGTGAGCCCGTGCCGCCGCCCGTCGCGTCTTGGTCAACGGACCCTAGTCACAAGGTGATGGCGATGCCTCTCTGCCCATCCTGCCTCACTTACCCCCCACTAGCCGACGTCGGTGAGCCCTGCTTGGGTCTGGCCGCTCCAATTCAAGCGCATCGCGCCAATCCCTCTACTGTCTCATCACCTGTGCGCATGTGCTCATGTTGCAGCTATCGATCAAAACTGCCCATCTTAATCCGCTCGTGCTCACTCGTGTGCCTCTCCACGACATGACCACGGCTTGAGCTCTGCTTTTCCGCCCTCCAATTCGCCTAGCGCCAGCGGCTTTGCCATTCAATTCCTCGCTCTAATGGGTAGCTTAGGAAGTAGGCTAGCCGTCTCCTTCCCCACAAGCTTGGTCATGCCCTATCGACCGGCAATTTGGCCTTTTGTTGCCCTCGGTTAGGTGCGCCGCCGTGCCAGTGAAATTGGGGTAAGGTCCAAATTAGTTCAATTATTTGTATCCAGGAGCTCGCTTGACCTTCTTTATCTGGTGCTCGCACCATTTGGCCAGGGCGCTTACTGAAGACGTGGTGACGCATGGGTGTCCATCCCGGAGCATCACCGCCTCGGCGGCTCGCATGTGGCCAGGCCACCTCGGCACTCCTCCGCCTAAACCGTCACCGCAACACGAATTCCGATGAGCTACTGGTGCTTACCCGTTATCCCTACCACCCTGATAGAACCTTAGGTCATCGGAATAGTCGCGTCGACACCACGGATAGCCATTCGCCGCTGTAGCCCGCGATAGTGCGCCTCCAAGTTCCTAACCGCCACCCATCCTTGCGCATTTAGCTGTAGATGGTGGTCAGGCCCTTAATCCCGTCGAAGCACGCCTAGGTTGCCCGGCGTAACCGCCTTATGCCGTCGGTAGCCAAGCCGGCGCGCGCGGGGTTTTCAAGGACCTCCCCGTGGTAAAGGTGAAAGGTCCTTGTGTGGTTTTGGTAATTGAGTGACAACCTAGGTGGACTAATTGTGTTTATGTGAGATACACATGTGATTAGTCCACAGGTACATTTGTGTGAACAACATATGCCATGAAGATGAAAATGGCTTGGAGATGTTGCAAAGCTCACACATGTGATGATAAAGGAGCTCATTGCACATAAGACATGACACTAAGTCATGTGATCAAGGTGGAGAAGATCAAGACAAGACTTGGCTTGATGGACCGGTTACAAGCGTGAAGGGCAAGTCGAAGGCTTTGGAGTGATGGACCGCATGGTGGTGAAGCTTAAGCAAGACTTAGCGCTGATGGACGAAGGCAACGGTGAAAAGCAAGTGAAGTCAAGATCGATGAACCAATATGATCACGTGATGATATGAAGTGGATCATATCATTGTTGATCGTGTTGGTGCATGTATTGCATCAACTTTGGAGGAGAAGGAATTGAATGCGCAAGGCAAAGGTATAACCTAGGGCATTTCATTTCACCGGTCATAGGTGTGTAGAGAAGTTTATGACCGGGTTTAGGATAGATTGCCGTACTATCAAGAGGGGTAAACTTGTTTGCATATCGTTCATCTAGTGCCACTCGAGTGATCTAACTTTGCATCGTCGCTAGGATTGAGTGGCGTGGCAAGTTGAGTGGCTAATCCTTTAGAAAATGATTGTGAAAATGCTAACACACATACAAATAGTGGTGTTGGCACATTTGCAAAGGAGAAGAAAGTGGACTTGATGTGGATCAACTCGGTGAAGGAACGGAGGCAAGGGTTCAAAACTCTATCGGCGGAGTGTTATATCTAACCATGGTGCTAAGGATAAACTTAAAGGTGCAACTCCGATTGGTATCACACTTCAAAGGTTTACTCTATACACCTGAGCATCATTTGGTAGTAATTACTCTCCCATATTTTCAATCTATGCATATGTGCGAACTTTAAACCAAACACTAGCATATATGTAGGGCGAGATAATACTACCATCTCGGGTTTGTGGTACTTGTACAAAATCATTTTCACATGGTAAAATTGCTTGGGCAAGCAACATGAATCCAAAAGAGCTTAATTTTCATATCTTTGTAGAGTTGTCATCAATTTCCAAAAACGGGGAGATTGAAAGGTCATTGTGTGATTTTGGTAATTGAGTGACAACCTAGGTGGACTAATTGTGTTTATGTGAGATACACAGGTGATTAGTCTACAGGTACATGTGTGTGAGAAACATATGCCATGAAGATGAAAATGGCTTGGAGATATTCCAAAGCTCACACATGTGGTGATGGCTTGGAGTGCGGACAGTCCGACGGTGCCACCGGCGCCCTATACAGAAAAGACAAGGTCTCACAGAGTGGACCGGACGCTAGTCACGTGGTGACCGGACGCTGGGGTCCTGCGTCCAGTCAGTGGCAGCAGTGAGCGCACGGTCTCGGTCTCCTGACCGGACGCTGGCGTGAAGAGTGATCGGACGCTCAGGGTCTGTGTCTGGTTAGTGCTGACTTATGGTGACATAGGTGGCGCTGGAGTTAGGCGCACGGGCACAGAACTAATCGGACGCTGGTCTGCGTCCGGTCATGGTGGACCGGACGCGTCCGGTTGCAAAACAGAGGCTCGGGGAGCTCTCTGGAAACGACCGGACTCAGGCGCAGCAGCGTCCGGTCATTCACTGTGCAGCGTCCGATCGTAACTTAACCGTTGAGATCGGGCAGCTCTAGTTGAACGCAGAGCGACACGTGGACGGCGTAGAGCGACCGGACGCTGGCAGGGTGCGTCCGGTCGATCTGACCGGACCGTCCAGTCGTCCCGAAATTTGCCCAGTGAAGGGTTAATGGCTTGTTTAGCCCATGGGGCTATAAATAGAAGGTGGTCTCGGCCATGGCTTGCGCTGAGCACCCTCACGCCTATGTGGCTTGTGTAGGAGTGCTTGGATGCCCTCTAACTCACTTGTGCTTACAAGAGTGCAAATCAATTGCGAGTGAGTGTGATTCTAGTGCGTTGAATTGTGAAATTGTATCGAGTGGCACTAGGTGATCGAGTTGAACTTCTGACCTTTCATCTATTTTTCCCAATTAGGAGCTGCCCCCCCCCCCCCCCCCCCCCCCAGCTTTATAATAATAATCGGCTATCTAGGCGGCAGTAATCATGGACATCTGCCTCCTCTTTGTTACTGACCGGTCAAGCATTCGGCTCAGTAGCAGCAATAATGGAAAGATTCAGAGCCGATGTGTAGTGGGTGCACAATGCAGTAAATTCTGTTTTTCATGTGAACATCATAAACTCCATGGTGTCGTCGGTAAGTGACCTGATGGCACTTGATAATATCGTTGGCAGCAGCAACGCTATTTTGTGACCCTGGCCAGCAGCCACGCGGCCTCATCGTCGTCTCTGTCTTGAATGCATGAAGGGCTTTACGATCAATAGTTTGTAGCAGTGATGCATTTGTACACAGATGCAAGTCTCCATAGTCCCCTGGTGGCTTGCTTTGTCAGCTAGTACATTGCATGGCGTGTACTGCAACATATGTACACGTACTGGTGTATTGCAAGGCTATACACACAAGAATCTGTTCTATTGTTTGCTTATTGATGTGCTCTGATAGTACTTGTGAAAGGCACACACTACCAGCGCCTCCGTTCATTGGAACGAGGAAGCTGTATGATTCGACGGCGCGGTGGCCTTGGCATCCCTGGCAATCTCGCGGCAACATCGGCAGCGCACGATCTCGCCGTCTTGCACGACGACCTTGTGGCGCCATCGTCATTGGTAGCAGCCTCACTCGCGCCGTCGAGGCCGAGGTGACCTCCAAGTCTTGTGGAGAGCTTTGGTCTTGTAGCTGTGCCAACGAGTGCCTCATCATCTTCGTTTTGTCGACTCCGTGTTCTTCAGTGCCGACGTGTCATTTACGTCATCGTCGGCATGTCGTAGATGTGTCTGGTCATTTCATGATCTCGTATTCGTGCTCTAGGAACATCCAGCGGATCCATTCACCTTGATCCTATTTGCTTCGCTGAAAAGTGCTAGTGAAGCTTGTCGATCAGACTGTCCATCGCTAGTCTTGCTGTAGTCTTGCAGGGTAGTGGACAGGTACATGTTAAGGCACCGCACCATCTCCTTGTCGATAGCTAGCTGGTTGCCGACGATCATCTTCATGTTCACATCCAGGTGGAGCGCGTGCCAGACGATCTTTGTGGTGTTTGTGCCATGGCGAACAAACCGCAGCAGGAGGCTAATGAATTAACATGGCATCGCTGGGCGCTCTACTTGCTCGGGGACCCGCTAGTATGAAACGCTGCAGCCGACGTAGCTGTCGACTAGTGCGTAGGTCTTCTTTCTTGCTATTAGCCATTTGCATGTAACTAGCCGATAGCATGAACATTGGCTTCCTCCAACTTGAGTCAGCTCAGATAATTCTTTATTACCACTCATTGATATTTTCATTCATCAGCTGCACATGTCACTCAAGAGGAGTTGATGGATGGAGGCCTTCCAATATACTCCTTCCACTCATTGATATAAAATGCACGTCCAGCCCATCGAGACGCATCATACATTCTAATTGACGTAAGCATTGGCAGTTCACAGCCGATTCTAACGATCAGACAGCCGATCTCTGTGTTCTGGCCTTGGAGTCGATGATGGAGTGGCTGATAGGAGGTGTGGAAAAAAACACAAGTCCTGATAATTGCTCTTGTGATATATTAGCCGATTCAGGCCTCCGACTTATGATATGACAGATGCCTTAACCATTCCTATAACTTTCTTCTGGTCTAAACTTGAGCTTGATCTGACCGTTGCTTTTTGATGATGAATGCATCTTGGTGAACTGCACCTGCAGGAGATACAAATTCCTTCTCTTCGGTTGTACCGGCTTCAATTTCTCTATTATTTATATGTGTATATTTCCTCTAAGCAACATGAAGCGCATGATTGTCGATGATGCTGAAGAAGACCCTGACATGTTACTTCGTAGCCGAACACAAGTTATGTTCAGCTGTATTTATATAACTTATACTTGGATATATTCTGCAAGGCATTTTTTAGACAGCAAACTATCGTCGTCTCGATTTATTTCCTATGTGGCATCTTGGTCGGTACTAACGTGATTTGCATCGGCTCCGTATATCCGATTGTGGCTGGATCGGTTCTTATATGGCCGATTGTAGCAGTGCTAGTTGATATTTCCTCTGGTGCCGTCGTCATGACTGAATGGGTTGGACCCAACCGAGACAGCATCAACACGCATGCCGTTGAAAACACCAAGGACAACTATTGAACTCTTCTATCGGTTGTCCTTGCATCTGTGGGAATAATCTTTCTTCACTGTATTTGTCAATCGACTGTGTTGACATCCGCAGGCCCATCGGTCCATTGACTATTGGCGTTGTTTCCCCTGGCAATAGAGGACCAAAACATTTCACGAGCCATCGGCTATTCTTGGTTATTACCTCCATCGGTTGTCTATTATACCAAGAAACAATAGCCGACGAAAGAATTCAAGATATAGCCTGAACCATTAACTCAACATTTAATGCCTCCGTAATTAACTTGGCGCCAGATCTATCTAAATAACACGTAGCCGATAGACACATCTTATTGGCTTTCAACGTTAATATTATAATTGACATAAATTTAATAATCACTTCTTCTGTGGATGTCAGTCGGGCTACCGCTTAATTTATTCGTGACATACACGCCTCGTATGACAAATTCCAGCCAATGAAATCCAACCAATGAATACTTTTATCACGTGAAGATGCCATAGTGCTCAAGGAACCAAATGAAAAATTGGCTCATCATCAATTCCATCGGCCAGGACCTCGTTTGCTTGAGGAGCAAGCAATTCTGACTTTGTCCGAGAGACTTCTGGACTTGCTTCTCATCTCGGCTGCATCGTGTAGATTTAGTGAAATTTTTGCGTTTTGGTCCCTTTTGAAAATATTTTTTACAAAAAAACCTATGCCAAAACGCTTGCTGAAAATAGACCATTTTTAGGCGTCTTAGAACATGACGCCAAGGTATGAGGGTCGGTGTGGGGGTATTAACCCCTATACCCTTACGGCTAAGCTTGGGCTGGCCCGGATCGATGGTTTCAGTCCACCCGAAAGACGACGTGCGGCTCAGTTAACCTGATCGGAGTCCCGCACAAGGAATTAAGACGGATTTGGCGACCAAGCAGGATCCTGGTCGGTTAGAATAGGAATCCTTATCCGGCCACATATGACAATTGTAACTGACTAGGATTAGTTTCCAGATCTGTAACCCTGCTCCCCGGACTATATAAGGCGGACAGGGGACCCCTCTAAAAAATATCTCTCATTGACATACAGCAATACAAATCAGACGCAGGACGTAGGTATTACGCTTTCTTGGAGGCCGAACCTGGATAAAACCTCGTGTCTGTCTTGCGTCACCGTCTTGTTTGGGGCTTGCGCATCTGTCTGCCGATAATCTACTACCTTGGGCATACCCCTAGGTAGACTGCCGACCATATTTCGTCGACAGTGGCGCGCTAGGTAGGGAGTGTGCGTACTGCTCTCCAAGCAAACAAGATGGTCGTCATCTCCGGCTCCATGGCTACGCCCAACGACCTCACGTTCACCGTCGGCCAGATCACCTGGACCACTGGCCCTGACGTCTCCATCGCCATGGCCGCGGAGGAGGCGTGGATTCAACCCGCGCCGACGACTACTTCACCTGCATCGGCTACGGCTCTGACCATGGTGAGCACGACTCCGACCACGGCGAACACGGCTCCGACCACGATGGATCTGGCTCCGACCACGGTACATCTGGCTCCGACCACGCTTACAGCCACGCCGACAACCCATCATCCGCTTCCCCGCTACAGAGGAAAGCAGATCGACGACACCGACCTGCTCGACTCCATCGATCGGGTCGACATCGAACTCGCTGAAACCCTAGCTCTGGTAAGTACGATTCAAAGCCAAACTAATGAGCAGGTAACATCTCCCCACAACAGATCTATCCGACCAGCTCGGACCAGTCGCCCTGCACGACTTGGAACAGATCTTGTGGTCGTATCTACTCCTGAGGGACGCTCCGCTCGTCGCCAGCCAGCCTTCGCGACGGGTCTCCGACTCTGCGAGTACGAAGTCCCGACGGAGAACCACCAGGTCCAGCCCTACGGCCTGCGGAACGCTGCCTCCAGCTACGCGTACAACCTACGACGCCGCTCGGATCTATGTCCTATACACCGATCTCGGCCGAAGCCATGCAACATCGTCAACATGGTCCGGATTGAAGATTATCAAGAAGGATCCGTCCACACAGTCCGAGAGGGTGACTCCACCTCCTCATCCGGCATCGCATCCAACGCATCTGTCCACACCGAGCTTCAGCGTCACGAAGATGAAGGCGTCAAATACGATCTGGATCTACCAGACCACGCCCCGGGTTTCCCCCAATTTCCGTCCTTCCCGCCAAGACGAGGAGATTTGATCCATGTTGTCAGCAACGACGAGCCGCCAGCAGTTGGCGAAACAGAACAAGAAAAAACTGCACGCGAAGCACGCAACATTGACCGGTTTAATCGCCGGCAAATCGAAGCTGAAGCAGACCAGGAGGCACGACGCATAAGGCTCCGACCACGTGACCTCAACAATGCTTTCGACAGGGTGGGGGACAAACAAGTCTTCAAGACCCCAAGCGCCAACATAGCCGTCGCCATGGCGACAATGCAGCGGCTGCCCAACACTCCCGAGACCGAAGCAGTCCGTGATGACATACAAGCTTATCTGACGGCTGCTATGGCTCAGACCGTAGAGATGAACCAAGCCCGGGCTCCGTCCGTTTCTGTCGAATCAAGCTACAGCCGTCAATACTCAAGTCGCTCACAGCCACTCAACCAACGTGGCTCGCGCAATAACGACACATCAGACAACCGTCAAGGCGGAAACGGTGGTCGTGATGATGGTCGGGACGACAACCGCCGCCGGGAGGATAACCGCCATGACGTTCGAGGAGACAACCGCCGAGATAACCGCGACAATCGCCGTGATAACCACGGTCGCAGGGCTAATCCAGATGGCAATCGAGATCGCCGCGATGGCAATAACGATCTCCGCCATCACCTCGGTGGACGTGATCTGCGTGCTCGCATCAACCAGAGAGCCGACGATCGTGCATCCCATGAAAGCTATCGCCGTATGGAGTATGACACCGCTCACGGTCCGCCGGGTCTGAAGTAGTTCACTCCACACCTGCGCCAAGTCATATGGCCCAAGAATTTCAAGCTCGAGAAGCTTCAGAAGTACGACGGCAAGGAAAACCCCAAATTATGGGTCATGCTCTATGAAACTGCGTGCCGCTCAGCCATGGCTGACGAGCACGTCATGTCTAACTACTTCCCAGTCGCTATTGGTCATGCAGGTCACCAATGGCTGGTTAGCTTGCCAGCGAACTATTTCGACTCTTGGCAGGAGCTCAGGCAGGCCTTCATCGACAACTTCATCGCTACTTGTGAACAACCCGGCAACAAGTACGATCTGCAACGGATCCGAGATCGAAAGGATGAACCACTGCGCGAGTACGTTCGGCGTTTCTTGGAAATGCGCATCAAGGTCCCATCAATATCCGACAACGAAGCAATCGAGGCCTTTGTCACCGGCCTCCGCTTCCACGACGCCCTAAGAGACAAGCTCCTTCGGAAGAGACCCGAATCGGTCACAGCGCTTTTGGCCACCGCTAAGAAATATGCGGACGCTGACGACGCTAAAAAGATAATCGTTGAAGAAGCAGCAAGGGTTCCACGCTCCGACCACCCCCCACACCGCGACGATTACCGCGGCAATCGTGGTCGGAACGACAATTTTGACCGCCACAACCAGCGCAATGACTCCTGCGATCACCGTGATCAACGTAATCAGCGGCGCAACCGCCGTGACGATTACAGGAGCAAGCGCGCTCGGGAAGACGACGGCGAGGTCAATACTGTGAAAAAGGGCAGCGGACGTCGAAACTACGAGGACGACTACGCCAAAGCATTGAAGGGACCCTGCCAGCTCCATCCTAAGTCGAACCACACCATGGAGAATTGCCGCGTCCTCAAGACTATCTACACGCGTCAACAGGCTCCGGATACGTCCGACAAGCCTAACGACGCGGGGGAACAGCGCAACGAGGACAACGACGACGACGATGCAGATCCTCGTCATAAATACGTCAAGCCGACTGATCGCGTGCACACCATCATCGGCGGCAAGGTGTCCATTGAGACCAAACGAGAACGCAAGCTGCTCGCCCGCGCTTGCTTGAACGTGGCAAACACCGACAACCTTCTCACCGATCCGCGGCTTCCTCCGTGGTCTCACCGTGAAATCTACTTCAGCAGGAAGGACCAATGGGCCGCCATACCCGAGCCAGGGCGTTTTCCCCTGGTCCTCGATCCTTGTATCAACAAGGTTCAATTCGACAGGGTACTGATCGACGGCGGCAGCTCCATTGATATTCTGTTCAAGAACAGCCTGCCCGCTCTGAAACTAGCCCAGGCGGACCTGAAGCCGTACGAGGCACAGTTCTAGGGCGTTCTCCCCGGACAGAGCTCCACACCTCTCGGGCAGATCACACTACCTGTGCAGTTTGGGACTCCGGACCACTTCCGCACCGACTACGTCAACTTCGTGGTCGCTGATTTCGACGGCACCTACCATGCTATTCTTGGTCGACCGTCGCTCACCAAGTTCATGGCCATACCTCATTACAGGTATCTGGTGCTCAAGATGCCTACTGAGAAAGGAGTTTTAACCCTCAGGGGCAACGTATACGCAGCTTATACTTGCGAGGACGATAGCTTCAAAATAGCAGAGGCCCACGACCTCTCTATTCGCATGGCCGAGACCATGCTAGACGCTAAGAAGACCTCGGCCGACCACCTGGAGATCCCAGAGCTCGAGGCTCCGCACAAGAACATCAGGTCCAAGGAGCACAAGACGATCCAGCTGGTCGAGGGTGATCCCAGCAAAACGGCCCTCATCGGGGCCGACCTGGATCCCAAATAGGAAGACGCGCTCGTCAGGTTCTTGAGGGGCAACATGGATGTGTTTGCATGGAAACCTTCCGACATGCCCGGTGTACCTCGGAACTTGATCGAGCACTCCTTAAATGTCAACAGCAAGGCCAAACCAATCAAGCAGAAGCTACGGCGGTTCGCTCGCGACAAAAAGGAGGCGATTAGGGTAGAAGTTACATGGCTTTTGGCAGCCGGATTTATCAAAGAAGTGTATCATCCGGAATGGTTAGCCAACCTGGTTCTTGTATGCAAAAAGAATAATGAATGGAGAATGTGCGTTGATTACACTGATCTCAACAAACACTGCCCTAAGGACCCCTTTGGTTTACCTCGCATAGACGAGGTCGTAGATTCAACCGCTGGTTGCGAGCTGCTTTCCTTTCTCGATTGCTACTCTGGTTATCACCAGATCGCTCTCAAAAAGGACGACCAGATCAAGACGTCTTTCATCACGCCTTTTGGCGCCTACTGCTACACGACTATGTCGTTCGGGCTCAAAAACGCCGGTGCCACCTACCAACGCGCTATACAGGCCTGCCTCAACGACGAGATAAAAGACGGCCTCGTCGAGGCTTACGTCGACGATGTAGTTGTCAAAACCAAGGAAGCACACACCCTTGTTGACAATCTGGAACGTACCTTCGCAGCCCTTAATACATTCCAATGGAAATTAAACCCAAGGAAGTGCATCTTTGGTGTCCCTTCTGGCATATTGCTCGGCAACGTCGTCAGTTACGACGGCATACGCCCTAACCCGGAGAAAGTCAAAGCTGTCTTAGATATGAAGCCCCCAAACAAGGTGAAGGATGTGCAGAAGCTTACCGGCTGCATGGCTGCTCTAAGCCGTTTCATATCAAGATTAGGAGAAAAAGGACTACCGTTCTTCAAACTGCTCAAAGCGTCCGAGAAGTTTGAGTGGTCGGAGGAAGCAGACGCTGCCTTCACGCAGCTGAAGCAATACCTCACGTCACCTCCGGTACTTACTGCCCCCAGAGAAGGCGAAACTCTCCTACTTTACATTGCGGCAACCGATCGGGTGGTTTCCACTACACTGGTGGTCGAGCGCGACGAGCCGGGCCACGCCTATAAGGTACAGCGGCCAATTTATTTCATTAGTGAGGTACTCAACGAATCCAAGATCAGGTACCCATAGATTCAGAAACTGCTCTATGCCATACTGATAACATCCCAAAAGTTGAGACATTACTTCGACGGATATCGTGTGGTAGTCATGACCGAGTATCCTTTGGGAGACATCATTCGCAATAAGGATGCAAACGGGCGCATCGTCAAATAGGCAATGGAGCTATGCCCCCTTTCCTTGGAATTTGCAAGCCGTACTACAATCAAGTCTCAGGCACTCGTCGATTTCATCGTCGAGTGGACAGACTTAAGCACTCCCGCCTCTCCGGGATCCGACGAATATTGGACGATGTACTTCGACGGTTCTCTCAACATTGACGGTGCGGGAGTAGGAGTTCTTTTCGTATCACCATCCAAGGAAAAGCTCTAGTACATCCTCAGGATTTATTTCCCAGCATCTAATAATGCCGCCGAGTACGAAGCATGCCTGCATGGTCTACGCATTGCGGTTGAGCTTGGAGTTAAACGTCTCTATGTCTACGGAGATTCGGCTCTGGTCATCAACCAACTCAACAAGGACTGGGACACGACCAGTGAAAAGATGGACGCATATTGCAAATCAATAAGAAAGCTGGAAGGCAGGTTCCATGGCATCGAGTACATACATGTGGTCCGGGACAAGAACCAGGCAGCCGATGCGTTGTCAAAGTTAGGATCATCCCGAGCCAAAATCCCACATGGCGTATTCATCCAAGACCTGCTCACGCCTTCCATTGAAGACGAAGATTCAATGACCGACAAAGTTTCAGACCAGCAATTAGTGGCTACGGTTCCGGCGCCGAGCACAACCGAGCTGCTTCCGACCACTCATGAGCTGGACTGGAGAACACCTTTCATCAAGTACTTAACAGACGGTAGCGGTTATATCGATCGAACAGAAAATGAACGCCTGATGCGTCATAGTAAGCAGTATCTGCTCGTCGATGGCAAGTTATGGCGCAAAAACGCTAAGGAGGAAATCTTGATGAAGTGTATAACCCAGGAGGAAGGCAAGCATCTCCTAGACCAAATCCACTCTGGCTCCTGCGGCAACCATGCAGCCTCAAGAACACTGGTCGGTAAGGCTTTCCGAGCAGGGTTCTATTGGCCGTCAGCAGTGGCCGACGCAGAGAAGCTAGTCCGCCGCTATGAAGGTTGTCAGTTCTTCTCCAAGAGAATCCACATACCAGCACATGAGATCCAGACGATTCCAGCCTCCTGGCCCTTCGCATGCTGGGGACTGGACATGATCGGGCCTTTCAAACCAGCTCCTAGGAAATTTACATGCGTCTTCGTGCTAATTGATAAATTTTCTAAGTGGATAGAATACATGCCTCTGGTACAGGCATCTTTAGAGAAAGCTGCCACATTCCTCGACCAGGTCATCCACCGTTTCGGCGTGCCCAACAGCATCATTACTGATTTGGGTACTCAGTTCACCGGGAACGCTTTTTGGGACTTCTGCGATGAAAGGAGCATAGTTGTAAAATACGTCTCGGTGGCGCACCCTAGAGCTAATGGACAAGTCGAGTGGGCAAATGGCATGATTTTGGACGCATTAAAGAAGAGGATGTATAGAGAAAACGATAAAGCTCCTGGCAGATGGCTCAAGGAGCTACCAGCCGTGGTCTGGGGCCTCCGAACTCAGCCCAGTCGTAACACCGGCGTCTCACCATACTTTATGGTTTACGGCGCTGAGGCAGTTCTCCCACCAGATATAGCTTTCAGATCAGCACGGGTAGAGAACTTCGACGAGGGCAAGGTCAAGGAAGTACGGGAGCTAGAAATCAACAGCGCAGAGGAGAAAAGGCTCGATTCTTGCGTGCGCACGACCAAGTACCTTGCCGTTTTGCGCAGGTACTACAACAAGAACGTTAAAGAGCGTTTCTTTGTGGTCGGAGACTTAGTACTGAAGTGGAAGACGAACCAATCCGGCGTCCACAAACTCGCAACCCCATGGGAGGGACCCTTCATGATCAAGGAAGTCACACGTCCAACGTCTTACAGGTTAGCTCACCTGGACGGCACGGACATACCAAACTCGTGGCACATCGACAAGCTTAGACGATTCTATGCTTAACTACTGAGATATGTACTCTACTTACATTTTCGATTTACTTTAATAAAGCAATTATGATTTCTCCGACCACTCTAATGTGTCACTACGAATTTTATGGATATTCTGACTCAGCCAGTACAAGCCGACCACCACTCCTTCTACGGTTTTCGGAGCAGGTCCTGTCTCCGGTTCCTCCCAACACGTGCACGGGATCCGCTCTCTACGTTGCGGGTGATCGGCAGGTCCCCCCTGGTTTGACTTGTCCGTGTCCACGTGTGCACAGGTCATGTTACCTCACACTCCGACCACATGCCAACCAGGGCCGCACAAACCCCTCGGGATGATGTGTCGAGCAAAACGGTACAACTAAACCGAACGTTAACACGTTCCCACTTAGTTACACCAACAAAAAATTTCAAGCTTAAACATGTTTTGTATAAAGCAAACAAGCTTGTAATGATATACAGTTACGTTATTACAAGCTTGCCTGAAGAGGCTCAAGTTTACAATAACACAACTATGTCCTCCTTCTACAGCTCTAAGCTTATTACATTGGCTGGTCGGGGAGCAGGGCATTTACTGCTCGTCCCCTCTGATACCCTACTCGAGTCTCGAGGACTCTTGAGCTAATCATGCTGAAGGAGATGGCCCCGCCGGTGCCTGGCTGGTCGAGACTGCAGGCTTCGTTGGTTGGCTTGCAGCTGACGGCATTTCCAGCTGACTTGTCGATGGCATACCCTGCACAGGTGTTGTCCCACCTCCGCACAGGTTAATATCGCCAATTATCTTTGACGACAAGTCCAGCTGGGCCGTCCGAAGCTCTTCGGCCTTGTCTGGGTCTATCTCCTTCGGGTACCCAGCCTCCAAGCATTTGAGATTGATCAGGGGGTAGTGAGCACGCACCATGCTTAGCACATGGGCACCCGTGTACTCACCCGCCTCCTTCACGAAGTCTTGGAACCATCCCCATGCTTGCTTGCATCTCTCGACCAGTCCGAGCTGAGGCGTCCTTAGCTCTTCCTCTGTGAGCGCCGGGTCGATAAGGTCGAGGACGGGCACAATGCCAGTTGCCATTTCTTGGCACCGCTTGCTCCACGTGTCCCGCTCCTCGGTGGCCTTAAGGTATTGTGCTTTCCAGTCATCACGCTCCTTGATCACGGCCTCAAGGTGCCTCTTGGCATTGACTTTCAAAACTGAAAACAGTACAAGACATCAAACGTGATGACACGACAAGGCAATGTGGGCAATTGTATGAGAAAGGTGGTCTGGAGTGCTTACTTTTCAGGTCGTCCTTCATTCTGGTAGTGTGGTCTTGGAGTTCCAACTGGCTGCGTGCCAGTTTCTCGTTGTCCTCCTTCAGGCGACCACATTCTGCAAGCACACGGCTGTTCTCCCCCTGGAGGCGGGTCACTTCAGCATCCAAACCTGCATTACAGCTATTACTGCCAAGAACAAAATAACACAAGTTCCACACTTGCTACGATACGGTGAAGACTTACCTATTTTCTCCAGCTCTTTGCTTTTGAGCTGGCCGACCAGGTTTTGGTTCTGTGCTTCTCGGTCTGTCTTCTCCTGGTCGGCGGCTTCAAGTTGGTGCCGTAGGCGTTCCACTTCAGCCGTCAGCTCCTTATTGGTTGTCGTGATTCCTTCTATCTGGTCGAAGCACCTTTTTCGGTATTTTGCAGTTTTCATCAAGTCCTGCATACAGACAAGCTACGTCAGACAGTTTGACTACGCAACAGGGTCAAGGGCTCAAGCTAAATATACCTGGACTTCCGTCACCAGACGCTTGGCCGCCCGTTCGACTCTTAAGGTCTCTTCGACCTCTGGGATTTCCTTGTGCATGACCCATTCGTCGTTCCAATAGCGCGACACATATACATGTTGTCGCCTATCTTGGGGACGGCCCATGATTTCTTCCACTTCATCCTCTTCAGCCTCCTGTTCGGGAGGCGGCACTGGTCTGGAGTTGGCAGACTCCACGACCACCAAGGCTTTCCCACGAGCTGTCGCGTCGGCAACCATGTTCTGGGCAACTTCTGGCTGCTGCTCCTCGGCTAGATCCTGCTCCCTTGGCGTCATGGTCTCCGCCTCAGCAGGGTTCGTGCTTGGAGCACTTGTATTCTGCTCAGTTGTCTTCTTGACCAGCTGCTCGGGGACTGGCGTCTGGTCGTCAGCCTGCTGAGGCGCAGGCGGAGTCCCTGCCATAGGCTCCTCCACTGCTGGTTGCTGCGCAGTTTGTCCCGCCGTTGTTGGTGAGGACGTTCCGCACCCAGCTAGCTGGTCGGGACTTTCGGTGGACTGAGATCTAATGAATTCAGAGACAAATTCAGACGGTAATAGCATCCAGTACAAAATGCAAAGCTTACATCAAAAATATAGATACTTACAGTTTCGACTTGCGGAAGGATGTGGCGAAGGAATGTCTTCTCGACCGCCCCTGCTCCGCTTGCTCGGCAGTTCCCACCGGGACTTGTTCAACCTCCGGTACGGGCGTCGGAGTAGGATGCGGCATGTTTCCTTTGTCGGTCCTCTGTGCAGCAGTGGTCGGTGCTGTGACCACTGCTGGCCCAGAGGAGCCACCCTGCTCCGTCGGTCCCACCTGCCTTCTTCTCTTTCGGGGGACGAGCTGGAAGATGTCAGCATCCTCTGCTTCGTCGTCCGACAGGGGGAAGATGGCTTGACGTCGTTTGCTGGCAGCCGGACGCTTGCCAGCGGCTCTGGTCGAGGCGTCTTCTACGGTCTCGAGTACCGCCCAGTGAATGTCGCTGGTCCTGGCACTGGTCTGGGCGGCTGGGCCGGTAGCTTGTGGCCATTCTACACTAGGGGGAGGCGACACGAACACTCCTGCCCGGTCACGGCCATTATACTGAGACACAAAATGAAGGAAAAGACAGTTATTTTCTTGATACAAAATGACTCTACAGTTAAAAGGAAGCGTCATTTACCTTTGGGGGAGGTCGAGCCAGCTTGAAGGCGTGCTCGATGGCGTTCAGTGCAACATAATTCGGATCAGCCAGATTGAATAGCTCTCCAATCCTGGCCTTGATCTCCGTCTTGTCGAGCGGCTCTTTCCTGGTCCTGGTCGGATCCGTGCCACCTTGGTATTCGAAGCCAGGATGAATCCTTTTCTGGCATGGCTGAATTCGTCGGCTAATGAAGTTGCCGACCACGCTCAGGCCATCAAGCCTTCCCCATGGGATCATCCCGAGCAGTTCGGCTATCTGTTCCAAGTTCTCGGGCTTCTCCGACCAGCTGTTCTTCTTCTCTGGAATTAGCCCCACGTCGCACAGAGTGATGGTGTTCGGCTCTTCACGGATGTAGAACCATTTCTTGTACCACTCGTCCAATGAGGTGTTCCAGGGACAGTGCAGGTATTGGGCCTTCATGCCATCACGCAAATTCAGATAGACGCCTCCGACGATCTTCGAGCCACCGCTTCCTTTTTTCCGAAGGCAAAACAGGTGGCGAAAGAGGTCGAAATGGGGCTGGAAGCCACCATACGCCTCGCAGATATGGATGAAGGTAGAAACGAGAAGAATCGAGTTGGGATGCAGATTGCAAATCCCAATCTCGTAGTACAAGCAGAGACCCTGAAGGAAAGGGTGCACTGGAATCCCAAAACCCCGTTTGAAGAAATCTTCGAAAACCACGATCTCACCTGGTTGTGGATCGGGGAAGCTTTCTCCTTTCGGTGCGCGCCATCCAGCGAGGGCTTTGTTGTGGAGCACCCCCATGGCGACGAGGTCTTCGATGGTTTGCTCGTTGCTCCGAGACTTCCACCACTCCTTTGCCATGATTCCGCCTCTCTTCTAGGCGTCTCTCCTCGCCATTACTCTGTCCTTTCTAGGGGGGTGGATGCGGTGGCAAGGGGATTTTTGGCACTGTTTATCAGAGGAATAGGGTTTGGCAAGAGGAAGACGAAGGTGGCGGTGGCGAATGACGATGGGGAACGGTGACAGTAACTTGCCAGATCTATATTATAAATAACAAAGAGTACCGTCGTTTCATTCGCCCAAGAATATTGGGAGTCGTGCGCACGCGCCGTGGACGGTTGTTCACACAACCTCGAAATCTGCGCCAATAAACGTGCTCCTTCGTTAACAGTGTACGCGCCTCTTCGTTAATGGTGTAAGAGGGCCCACACTGACACATCTCAATACAGGTGTCAACCGACTGTTTGCCAGAAAAATATAAGAAGGCAGAATGATGTACTATACCTATTTGCTTTTTTGACCAGACGTGTCAGACTGGTCAGACTGGACTTGGCAGAGAGTAGAGAAAAATAAAAACACAAAATAATAGTACAAGCAGCGCACGCAATCGTGGATTTGCCTTTACCACTACTGTGCTCGGGGACTGCCCAGACCACTACCGTCCTCGGGCACTATCTAGACCACTTTTGTGCTTGAGGATTGCTCCGACCACGGTCATGCCCGGGGACTGCTCCGACCATTACCATATTCAGGAACTGCTATGACCACCGCTGTGCTCGGGGACTCTCCCGACCACTTCTTGGAGTTTTGCTCTCCTCGGCTACATGTGATTTGTGCTCACATACAGTTGAGAGACATTTATTTGGACCTTGCTACAAGGCTCCTACTACGCCTTCCAGCAAGCTCAGGGACTACATCGGTACGATGCACCTGCCGGTGCATCTCGTATCGCCTGTACGACGATTGGGTTCTCAACTTAACTGGGAATTCTTTTTAGACCCTGGCACCACGTGCCTAAGTCACCTACTACCAGGCTCGGGGACTAAGTGGGCACACTTCACCTTGCGGTGAATGTGTTTGTTTAAATCGATCCCTGTGCTTTGAATGATTATAAGGATTATTAATATGCTCGGGGACTGCCCCGACCACTGCTTGAATAATGGTTCTCCTTGGCTACATGTGATTTGTACTCACATACAGTTAAGAGACATTTCTTTAGACCTTGCTACAAGGCTCAAAAATTTGCCTTCCAGCAAGCTCGGGGACTACGTCGGTACGATGCACCTGCCGGTGCATCATGTTTTGCCTGTACGGCAATTCGGTTTTCAACTAAACTATGAATTCTTTTTTAGACCCTGGCACCATGTGCCTGCGTCACCTATTACCAGGCTCAGGGACTAAGTGGGCACACTTCACCTTGCGGTGAATGTGTTTGTTTTCGACTCCTACGCTTCTGATGTTCAAGGACGCTATGCTTCAAGACCACTTACATTTCTTTTCAGAAATACAAGTGGGCACACTTCTCAGGACAGAAATCTTTTCTTTTTTCTTAGGAGCACCATACATTCTTTGGACAACCTACTTCTCCGGTGATGACGGTGGTCGGAGGTGTCAAGGATCCAAGCCTCGCTTGTCGGAGAAGGTTAAAATGGCGTGTCGCAGCATAATACATGATGCTCGGGGACTAGCTGTGGGGGTATTAACCCCTATACCCTTATGGCTAAGCTTGGGCTGGCCCAGATCGATGGTTTCAGTCCACCCGAAAGACGATGTGCGGCTCAGTTAACCTGATCGGAGTCCCGCACAAGGAATTAAGACGGATTTGGTGACCAAGCAGGATCCTGGTCGGTTAGAATAGGAATCCTTATCCGGCCACATATGGCAATTGTAACTGACTAGGATTAGTTTCCAGATCTGTAACCCCGCTCCCCGGACTATATAAGGCAGGCAGGGGACCCCTCTAAAAAATATCTCTCATTGACATACAGCAATACAAATCAGACGCAGGACGTAGGTATTACGCTTTCTTGGCGGCCGAACCTGGATAAAACCTCGTGTCTATCTTGCGTCACCGTCTTGTTTGGGGCTTGCGCATCTGTCTGCCGATAATCTACTACCTTGGGCATACCCCTAGGTAGACTGCCGACCATATTTCGTCGACAGTCGGCGTCGACTGACACGACGCCGAGGTCTTGCCACATCACGGACGACATCGGCGTTATGTCAGCCAACGCCACAGGCCCAACCTCAGCGCGGTGGGAGTACACGCCGAGCTATTGGCACCATCCGGCGCGTGGCCCAGGCGGCCCAACAACGCTTCGTGGCCCAATAGCTCGGCGCGGGGTCACTTAACACCGAGCCACCAGACTCGGCGCGGCCCGACTCAACGCCGAGGTCTGGACTCTTGAAGCCACGCCGCGGCCCCCTTCTTCTTCCTCCCTCCATTCTGAAAGCGCCGGCTCTACTCTCTATTCGTCTCCTCCACGGCCCCCACAAAACCCTAACCCCCAAATGCGACCCTAGATGCTCGGATCTCGTCTCCCGAAGCTTCCTCGAGATAGTGGTCCCTCCCCTCCTCCAATCTATCCGTGTAGATGTGCTTGCATTGTCTCTAATCATGTGGAATCATAGGTGTATGGTGTTTTGGTATATGTGTATTTATATTTGCAAAATGTATGGCTTAGGTTGATTGAGTGCATTGTTGTTTAACTATTTTATGTGCTGAACATGTTAGGTTAGTTTGGGTTTTAGTTATTTTGGTCACTAGGGTTCTTTGTTTATTGTAGTTGTCATTAGGGTTAGTTATTTGTTGGTCATTAGGGTTAATATGTATTTTAGTTATTTGTTGGTTATTAGATTTCAATTTTTTATGACTAGAAATGATTATATTGTTGGGGTTGAAAAAGATGAAATGATATATTTTAGTTTCTACTTATTGGATTGAAACTCGCATGATATATTGATATGTGACACTAGTTGTGTGATGGCTGTAGATGGATAAATTAGTGAGGTTGCATCATGGAGGCTGTATTGTTAGGACAAGAGATGATAGTTTGGAATTTCTGGACATGTGTGAGGAGTTGTTGATTTTTTCTGAAACACCATCTTTGACCCAGTTAGTGGAGCGAGTGAAGGTTAAGTTAGGCTGGAATGAAGGAGACGTGCATGTTCAGTTTGAAGGTGTCATAGATGTTGGGTCGTTGAAGGGTCCTCGGATCAAGCGGTTGCTCAAAATTACAAGCGAGTCTGAATGGAATGATTACAAGGCAGTTGTGTTGGCCTCAGAAGTGCGATCTTTGGATTTAGTAGTAAGTAAGGAGTCCGGCTTAGGAAATGATAACTTCGAAGCATGCCCATCTTCCCCCGCTCACATAGGTTATGGTCCTTTGTCTGAAGAAGAAATACTTGTCACACAACTAGGCTACGGTGGTGGTGAAGTGTTTGGATCGCTCGAGCGTGATGGAGGTTGGTTTGAGGGCAATCGAGATGAGGAGGAGAATGCGGTTGCCGATGGTGAGGGCAATAATGATAGTGATGAAGAGGATGATGATTATGTAATTGGTGATGTAGAAGAAGGTTTGGACGACGCTAGCGGAGACTTTTCTATTGAGGATGAGCTTAGCGACAAAGATGATCTTAGTGGTGAAGAAGACTTTGGTGATGCTAGGGCTACGAACCGTTTTGACATGGAGATAGCTGGAGATGATGAATCCTTCGTAGAGGAGATAGCCGAAGACTCTAATGACGATCGCCTTGTTGGTCGTATCAATTTTAGGGAAATAGAGATATTATCTAGGGTCTTGCCTTGGAGAGATCCACTAGTTGGTGATTTCGAGGACCTTAGCCATGGTCATAGGGCAGTAGCTGATGGTGGGCCAAGTGATACAACAGTGCCTGATGTTAGCGGTTGCCTCATCATACGAAAGGGCATATTGTTTGCTACCATGGATGAGTTGAAAACATGGTTGCAAGAGTACTCCATTGTACACAACCGACCTTTTAGGGTCATCAATTCATTCAAGGAGAAGAGGTACACTGTTGCTTGTGAAGAACAATAGTGTGGTTGGAGAGTATGTGCTAGGAAGACGAAGGCAGGCAAATGGAAGATTACCTCAATGAAGCAACCACATGTTTGTGCCACTGCTAAGGCAGAAGAGAACCATCTGCAGCTCAATTCTAGGTTCATTGCAAGGCAGTTATGCCCCATGGTGAAGCATATGCCAACCATTACGGTGTCCGCGTTGGTTGAGATCATCTTCCAACAGTACAATTACTATGTCAAGTATGGAAAAGCCTGAAGGGCAAAGCAACGTGCACTGGAAATAATATTTGGAAATTAGGAAGAAGCTTATGAGCGCCTCCCTGTAAGGTTGAACACAATGAAGGCTGTAAATCCTAGGATGCACTTCGAGTATTTACCTAAGGAGGGTGAAACAAGGAATGATAGCTAGGTATAGGAATGGTTCAGACAGAGCATCGAAGCATTCAAGCATTCAATAATGCTCCCACATATTTTGGATAATTCAATTTTTGGATAATAAGCATTCAATCATTTCTAGTCATACAAAATTGAAATCTAATGACCAACAAATAACTAAAATACATACTAACCCTAATGACCAACAAATAACTAACTCTAATGACACCTACAATAAACAAAGAACCCTAATGACCAAAATAACTAGAAACCAAACTAACATAACATGTCAGCACATAAAACAGTTAAACAACAATGCACTCAATCAACCTAAGCCATATATTTTGCAAATGCAAATACACATATACCAAAACACCATACACCCATGATTCCACATGATTAGATACAATGCAAGCACATCTACGCGGATAGATTGGAGGAGGGGAGGGACCATTACCTCGAGGAAGCTTCGGGAGACGAGATCCGAGCACCTAGAGTCGTATTTGGGGGTTAGGGTTTCGTGGGGGCCGTGGGGGGATTTGGGAGATAGAGAGCCGGCGCTTTCAGAATGGAGGGAGGAAGAAGAAGGGGGCCACGGCGTGGCTTCAAAAGTCCAGACCTCGGCGTTGAGTTGGGCCGCGCCGAGTCTGGTGGCTCGACGTTAAGTGACCCTGCGCCGAGCTATTGGGCCACGAAGCGTTGTTGGGCCACCTGGGCCACGCGCCGGATGGTGCCAATAGCTCGGCATGTACTCCCACCGCGCCGAGGTTGGGCCTGTGGCGTTGGCTAACACAACGCCGACGTGTCGGGCCCCATGCGCCACCGTGTCGTCGTCGACCGGGGTCGTCCGTGACGTGGCAAGACCTCGGCGTAGTGTCAGTCAACGCCGACCCTCATACCTTGGCGTCATATTCTAAGACGCTTAAAAATGGTCTATTTTCAGCAAACGTTTTGGCATAGGTCTTTTTGTAAAAAATGTTTTGAAAAGGGACCAAAATGCAAAAATTTCACGTAGATTTATGCTATCATGAATGAACAGAACCGAAGCAGATAACTTGCCTTCAATGCCTGCGTAGCGCCTAGGTAGATGGCCGAATAAATGCATCATTTGTTATGGATGATAAATTCAGTCCCACCATGATTTGGAAGATAATAAAGCATCTAACTTCCGATCAAACATTTGTGGTCCCACCAGGCGTGCCAGAAATGTGTGTCGACACGGAATTTCATCCCGTGCCGAGGACACACGAGTAAGCCAGAAGGGTCCGCTTGATGGAGCTAGAGATCCACCTAGCTTCAGCGCAGGGGTAGTCGATCCTACGCGCTCCTCCCGAGACATGCCAGTCAATTTGACCCTGCAATTGATAAGGAGAGAGTTTATCAGTAATTTAGAGCGGAACATGCCGATGTTGCCAGACAGTCCCAAATGTGCGGCTCTGAGAGCCGATATGAAAGGAGATCGACTAAATAGTCGATTCCAGCATATTCATAAGAATAAATCAGTTAAAGCTCATAGGGTTATGTAAGAAGAATCAGTTATCATTCAGGATGAATATCATTATTTAGACAAATATTAGTCAATGGCAATAAGATGTCAACAATAATTAGTTTATGCTAAGCCAATGACTGCAAATAACCGAACCCCTTTTGTATAAATGAAATAGCTCATCATCATTTAACCGTTTAATAAAGATAAATCTAATGAACATATTAGATCTCATCTATCGCTATGACCAGTGAGGCATGAGGCAGAATCATGTAGGCCGTATAAACAATAATAGACTCGATGACCCTAACTTATTACTAATATCAGTAGGGCATGAGGCAAAATCATGCAGGTCGTAATACAATAATAAGATCCTGGGGCTAACATATCTTTCAACCTATCTCTACTTCAACAATCTCGTGATGTGAACTATTCGTGAAAGCGCTCGATATCGGCTAAAACAACCGATTCAGGCATAGCGCACAGTTAAGGTCATGTCCTCTCAGGAACAGATCTACCAAATAACAATCCGCACTCCATGGTGCTAATAGTGGGGTGTGAGGCAGAATCACACAGACCGTGATAACGGGCCATGGGACGGTTTTCGCTAGCCAATAGATCTACTCAAAATCAGGCACGCCTTAACCGCACACTATGCACGATTAAGATTGATATAAAACAGCCGATAAAACATAACTCATTGTTTAAAGTGTAGATTAGATTAAATTTAGATTAACAAACAATGTGTTAAAAAGGATATAAGGCCGATCTAGATCAATCCTAATCGGGCGAAGTGATATTGATGTAATTAAATAAATAATGGAAGCAATAAGCAATATCAGTAACTTAATGAATCTATCCGAAGGAACGCCACCCTTAGATAGAGCCGATAACTTGATCTTAATCTAGTTCGAGCAGTGGAGGTCGACCGGATCGATGCAGCCTTACTTGAACTAGACAAGAGTCGATAACTAACTTATACCAGAGTCACCATAGAGGTCGATCGGATCGATGCAGCCGTAGAACAGAGGTATAAGCCATGACGGTACTTACAGACAAGCAGTGGAGGTCGACCAGATCAATGTAGCCGTACTTGCTGAAGAACTCGCCGAGATCTACTCTACTCCTACTCCTAAGGGGTGGCCAGAGCCGAAAAAAGTAAGTAACTTGTATTGGATTGATTGTGTCTCTTTACAATGGCGAGAGGTACATATTTATATCCTGGACTAATGACCTCTGATAAGCTACGTACATAACTTGGCTTGGAAGAAATATCTAAACTAAAGGAAGTACTAAGATACATGGGCTCTAATTTTGCTTATGTAGAGTCCTTGTCAATGAAGCTTCCTCGACCGACGTGTCCTTTCTTATTTGGTTCAATCGGCAAAGATCCTGTGCGCATACACATCTTGCCAAGTACATATACGAACATGACACCCAGCCGACCTTGTACATGCACGTACGTGATACGACATCCTTGCTGATAGAGCTAGAGTACCCGATCTTTCGGTGAGTGGAGGATAACTACGATTTGGTGGGTGTCGACCCTCGCGATCCGACTACAACGAACAAGTCCATGGTGCCTTAGCAATCGCTGAACCAACTCTCGATGGTTATTGACCTTGCTGGTGCGAGATCAACCTGATCACGAAGATCAATTCCTGCAGGCAATCGAAGAACAAGCAAGAATTTGAGGTGAGCAACCCTGAATATTACTCGAAGGTGGGGTTCTGAATTACACGAAGACAAAGCTTCGGAAGTAGCAATGGCTAACTTAAGCAAAACAAAACCCAAGCCAAAGAGGGGGTGCAGCCCTTGGCTAAATAGGGGGAGGAGGGAGGAAGGAGGATGCCTAGCCTGCCCACAAGGTAGGGAATAGGCGCCCAAACAGCCACACACTATCTCCTTGATTCCCTTTCCTGATTTAGATGGTGCAGCACCTTCCTGGTTATTTCTTGACAAAACTAAAAACACATAGGTGGCGCAGTACCTAGACATTATTCTGGGCAGGTTCATCATGAGCATAGATGGCGCATGCACTTAGGAAACTTCTGGTCCTTCATTCTTCAAAATCATCACGAAGTTTAATTCACATGCACGAGCTCGAGTGATGGGTCCTGGTGGCGCCTATGCTGGTTCAGTTGGAGTAGCCATTCCCGTGTCGGTGTTGATGTCCTCATCATCCTCCCCTTCTTGAATCGAAGTCGTCCTCGATGGCAGCTCCTCAGCCTCGCCCACATATGGTTTCAAATCTACAACATTAAAACTAGAGGAAACACCATAGTCTGCAGGCAGGTCAAGTATATAAGCATTATCATTGATTTTCTTTAACACCTTGAAGGGACCAGCAGCACGGGGCATCAGCTTAGACCTGCGCAAACTAGGAAAGCGATCCTTGCGCAAATACAACCAAACCAAGTCACCAGGTTCAAAAGTAACAAGTTTACGTCCTTTACTACCAACAGCCTGATTTTTAGCATTAGTGTGCGCAATGTTCTGCTGTGTTTGCTCATGGATGTCCAACATTTGTTGAACACGTGCAATAGCATCGACATGTGGGGCGTCCAAAGGGTCAAAGGACAGCAAGTCAATTGGTGCCTGTGGAATGTAACCATAGACAACCTGAAAAGGGCACATTTTCGTGGAGGAATGTGTAGCACGATTGTAAGCAAACTCGACATGGGGCAAACAATCCTCCCAAAGTTTCAGATTCTTGTCTAACATAGCCCTAAGCATGGTAGATAAGGTTCTGTTCACAACCTCAGTTTGCCCATCTGTTTGTGGGTGACAAGTGGTGCTGAAAAGCAATTTAGTTCCTAGTTTATTCCAAAGAGATCTCCAAAAATGACTTAGGAACTTAGCATCGCGATCTGAGACTATTGTATTTGGAACACCATGTAAACGAATAATCTCATGAAAGAACAACTCAGCAACGCTGCTAGCATCATCAGTTTTATGACATGGTATGAAGTGAGCCATTTTAAAGAATCGATCAACAACCACAAAGATACTATCCCTCCCCTTCTTAGTGCGAGGTAAGCCCAAAACAAAATCCATAGAAATATCTAGCCAAGGAGAAGTAGGGACAGGTAACGGCATATATAAACCGTGGTTGTTCAGGTGTGACTTAGCTTTCTGGCACGTGGTGCAGCGTGCAACAAAATGCTCCACATCGCGGTGCATCTAGGGCCAAAAGAAGTGCGCGGCCAAAATCTTCTGTGTCTTGTAAACGCCAAAGTGTCCCATGAGGCTGCCACCATGCGCTTCCTGCAACAGCAAAAGATGAACCGAGCTTGCGGGAATACATAGCTTGTTAGCGCAGAACAAAAACCCATCAGTTACATGGAATTTACCCCATGGTTTATCATCCTTGCAATGCAGCATGATGTCCTGAAATCCAGGATCATCGGCGTATTGTTCTTTCACAGTTTGTAAACCAAAAATTTTAAAGTCTAACTGGGACAGCATGGTGTATCTACGCGACAAAGCATCAGCAATAATGTTGTCTTTCCCGTTCTTGTGTTTGATGATGTAAGGAAAAGACTCTATGAATTCGACCCACTTAGCATGCCGACGGTTCAGATTAGTTTGGCTACGAATATGTTTTAATGCCTCATGATCAGAATGAATTATAAACTCGCGAGGCCAAAGATAGTGCTGTCATGTTTGAAGTGTGCGAACCAAAGCAAAAAGCTCCTTATCATAAGTGGAATAATTCAGACTAGCACCGCTTAATTTTTCGCTAAAGTAAGCAACTGGCTTGCCCTCTTGCAGCAAAACACCGCCTAACCCAATACCACTAGCATCGCATTCAAGTTCAAACATCTTATTGAAATCAGGTAGCTGTAGTAAGGGGGCATGTGTCAACTTATCTTTTAGAATGGTGAATGCCTCGTCCTGTGCCGCATCCCAGGAGAAAGGAACGCCCTTCTTGGTGAGCTCATGCAACAGGGTGGCAATGGAGCTGAAGTCACGCATGAACCGTCGGTAGAAACCTGCAAGCCCAAGAAAACTCTGAATCTGCGTAACTGTCGTTGGCATGGGCCAGCTCTGGATGGCGTCAATCTTGCTGCTGTCCACCTCAATGCCCTGCGGAGTAACAACATAGCCAAGAAACGAAACACGTTGTGTGCAGAAGTCGCACTTGTCCAAGTTACCAAACAAGCGGGCAGCGCGCAAAGCATCAAAAATAGCATGCAAATGTTCCAAATGCTCTTCCCTAGACTTGCTGTAAATCAGAATATCATCAAAATAAACAACCACAAACAAGCCTATGAAAGGCCTCAAAACTTCATTCATTAAGTGCATAAACGTGCTGGGAGCATTAGTCAATCCAAACGGCATAACTAACCATTCATATAAGCCAAATTTTGTTTTAAAAGCCGTCTTCCATTTGTCCCCAAGTGTCATTCTAATCTGATGGTACCCGCTACGCAAATCTACCTTGGAGAATATAACAGCACCGCTAAGCTCGTCAAGCATATCATCAAGGCGAGGTATAGGATAACGATAATGAATTGTGATATTGTTAATCGCTCGACAATCTACACACATACGCCAGATACCATCTTTCTTTGGGACAAGTAGCACAGGAACAGAGCAAGGGCTAAGAGACTCACGAATGTAGCCTTTATCAAGTAGTGCTTGGACTTGGCGCTGAATCTCCTTTGTCTCATCAGGATTGGTACGGTATGGGGCACGGTTTGGAAGCTAGGCGCCTGGAATGAGGTTGATCTGGTGCTCAATGCCACGAATGGGAGGAAGACCTGGTGGTAAGTCCTTCGGAAACACATCGGCAAAGTCCTGCAAAAGCTTAGTAACAGCAGGGGGTATATCCAAAGATGGTGCATCATCGAGTGAAACCAGCACATGAGAACATACAAGCGCATAGCAAGGCATATTATCAACATGTAGTTCATCAAAATCAGCATGCGTAGCAAGTAAAACAGGAGCATGTAGCTTAATTTCTTTAGACGTGGCTGGTTGTTGTTGGCATTGTTTTAATGCTTTAGTAGCCCTAGCAATGTCATCTTTCACAATCTGTTCAAGGGTCATTGGATGAAGAATAATTTTCTTGCCCTTAAACAGTAATGAATAATGATTTGTGCGACCATGATGTAAACAATCAATATCATATTGCCATGGCCTACCAAGCAACAATGAACATGCCTCCATAGGAACAACATCGCAATCAGTATAATCAGAATAAGAACCCATGGAGAAGTGAACACGTACCGAGCGTGTTACCTTGAGTTTGCCACCCTGGTTGAGCCATTGAATGTGGTAGGGGTGTGGATGTGGACGTGTTTGGAGAGACAACTTCTCCACCAGATCCGAACTTGCCAAATTGTTGCAACTACCGCCGTCAATGATGATGCGAATGGATCGTTCTTGCACAATGCCTTTGGTGTGGAACAAAGTGTGGCGCTGGTTCTGCTCAGGCTGTGCAACCTGTGTACTGAGGACTCGCTGCACAACAAGACTCTCATACTTGTCGGCGTCAGTGGCAGCCACGTGTTCTTCCGCATGTCCTGAAACGTCAGCAGCAAGCATAGCATATATAGGTTCATCGGAATCACTAGCGGAAGAATACTCACCATCGTCACGTATAATCAACGTACGCTTGTTGGGGCAGTCCCGTATCATATGCCCATAACCTTTGCAACGATGGCATTGAATGTCCTTTGTGTGGCTAGTGGAAGAGGAGGCACTCTTATTAGCTGAAGGGGGCGCTGGAGGTGGAGCTGCTGCCTTGTCACGTGACGTATTGCTAGGTGTATAGGGCATCGTAGGGGTTGAATGGGTCAAAGTAGTGCGACCTGCAAAAGAGTTAGAATGGGTCCTTGCTCGTCGTCCCTGCACTTCACGTTCAGCTTTGCAAGCAAATGCAAACAAAGTAGTAATATCATCGTAGTGCTTATAATCAAGAATATCCTGAATTTCACGGTTCAAACCACCATGAAATCGTGCCATCGCAGCATCATTAGTCTCAACTAAACCACAACGAATCATGCCGGTTTGCAACTCCTGATAATACTCTTCTACAGATTTGGTTCCTTGCTAAAAATGCTGCATTTTATTAAGCAAGTCTCGTGCATAATAGGAAGAAACAAATCGGTGTCGCATGACAGTTTTTAATTGCTCCCAAGTTGTGGGAATGTTATTAGGGTGTTTGCTGCGATGCTCACGCCACCAAATTGATGCGAAATCTGTAAACTCACTAGTAGCAGCCCTAACTTGATATTGTGCAGGAACATCATGACAATGAAATTTCTGATCTACCGCAAGTTCCCAATCAAGATACGCACCCGGATCATATTTGCCATTAAATGAAGGAATTGTGAACTTAATCTTAGTAAATGAGTCGTTTCGATTACGTACCAAACGCTCACCACGGCGGTTGCGGTGGCGCCCTCCATGGCGGTCCTAGTCGTCGATCTCGGTATCACCACCATAATCAAAGTCCGCACGTTGATCAGTAAGTTGTTGTACCAACTCATCAAGGCGTGTAGTGAGTGTGGCAAGGCTGGTGGCGTGGGCAGCTTGTGCTTGCTGCATCTCCGCGTGCATAGCATTTGTGGCCATTTGAGCGTCCTGAAATTGACCCACTTGCTCGTTGGCGATCCTAATCTCCTCTGCCAAGCCCTCCACATGCTCGTTCATCTTGCGATTAAAGTGGTGAATGATGCCTTTAGTGCGTGGGGAGTGAGGCATGGTGTCCTGATTAGCTGGCTCCCCTAACATTGTTAGTGGAAAAGCAACGAACACGAAAACAAGTATTTGTCCTAAAGCTAATAGGAAGTGGTGCTGATCAAGGCACTCAAACTAAAGTTGTTATCAAACTCTTACCCATTCTTACCAAGCTCGCAGGGGTGACTTGCAACCAGCGGTACAACCTTCCAAAGATTGAATGGAGCGATTGCCAGAGGACACAGAGCTTGATCGCTATAGAAAATTTGTGGAGCTATGGGAAGGCTTCAATTTGTAGCAAGGAGTAGCACAAGCATTCAGCAAAGGCAAAGTTGAATAATCACTCAAAGCTGGTGTTGTGCTGGTCCTAGGCTAGACCATACTAGAGACGTGAGCCCATGCACAAAGATAGACATAGAATTGCAAGAACAAAGAGTAAAAGACAGTGAGTACACACCCTTGGCATCTCTTGTTTTTTTGTTTTTTTTTGTGTGCGGCTCTTTTTGCACCTTTTGCCTTTTTTTTGGTGCGGCTCTTGTTTTTTTTGTTTTATGCACCTCTGGCCTTTTTCAGTTTGATGACACTGCCAACACGTTGCACAACTCAAAAGGAAAACAAAAGGAAATCAGGAACTCTTTCCTTTCGTGTAGCCACAGACTGCCTGATCTCGCACGATCTCCTGTGATACGCCCAAAATGAATCGCAAGGCAAGTGAGTATCCATTGGAAAGGGCACAAAATATGCTTTCCAAATTGTAACTAAACTTCCCAAACGGACTACGGATGCAACAACTAATGCCTGTGTCCTTGCCAAGATAAATCAAGACCCAAAATAAATTACTTTCCTTTTGTAGGTGGGAAATTGGCGTGAACAAGGGGGTCTATGACGTGGGAAAGATTACAAGAGCATGGAGGACAAAGGAAAAGGAGGATCAAGTGCAAAGATGTGAACTAATACGTGACAGGAACTCAAAACTCTAATGGACTAGACGCCAAGACCAGCAACATGACACAGCGATGCAACCAAAAACTCAACAAAGCAATAAACTAAATGAAAGATGCAAAGGCTCAAAAGGTCTTGGACAGTGGTTCTAACCTGAAACGTTTTTTGTTGGCTTTTCTGGTGGACGATAGGACGATGAACAAAACTACAAATAAAGGGGATAGATCTCACCGAGCAACCTGAAAGCTGATACCACTTGATAGAGCTAGAGTACCCGATCTTTCGGTGAGTGGAGGATAACTACGATTTGGTGGGTGTCGACCCTCGTGATTCGACTACGACGAACAAGTCTGTGGCGCCTTAGCAATCGCCGAACCAACTCCCGATGGTTATTGACCTTGCTGGTGCGAGATCAACCTGATCACGAAGATCAATTCCTGCAGGCAATCGAAGAACAAGCAAGAATTTAAGGTGAGTAACCCTGAATATTACTCGAAGGTGGGGTTCTGAATTACACAAAGACGAAGCTTTGAAAGTAGCAATGGCTAACTTAAGCAAAACAAAACCCAAGCCAAAGAGGGGGCACAACCCTTGGCTAAATAGGGGGAGGAGGGAGGAAGGAGGACGCCCAGCCTGCCCACAAGGTAGGGAATAGGTGCCCAAACAGCCACACACCATCTCCTTGATTCCCTTTTCTGATTTAGATGGTGCAGCACCTTCCTGGTTATTTCTTGACAAAACTAAAAACACATAGGTGGCGCAGCACCTAGACATTATTCTGGGCAGGTTCATCATGAGCATAGATGGCGCATGCACTTAGGAAACTTCTGGTCCTTCATTCTTCAAAATCATCACGAAGTTTAATTCACGTGCACGAGCTCGAGTGATGGGTCCTGGTGGCGCCTGTGCTGGTTCAGTTGGAGTAGCCATTCCCGTGTCGGTGTTGATGTCCTCATCACTTGCTTCTTCCTTTGTTGAGTTGCACCTAGACGTTATGTTTTTGTGTCAAATAATATAATATTCCTTTTCCTTCATGTACGGACTCTAGCGCTAGTAGCGTATATTCATATATCAACTGAATTAGGAATAGACGTGGCCAGTCATGCTAATTGGCCGTACGTGCAAATAGCTAAACATGCAAGTCATGGTGTTACGTGTGTATACATATCTCCTTTCCTTTAATCTTCTAGCTTCTCTTGCTTTTCCCTTATCTTCACGTGAGGAATTCCTAAACGTCGTGCATCTCCAAAATATATTAAACAATATTTCCTAGCTGGCAAAGAGCTTTTTGGATGTAAAGTATTTCCAAACATATCTCCAAATATATTAAAGAATATTTCTTGGCCAGTTCATAAATATTTATTACTTTTGACACTATCAGCTGATTCCTCTCTATCCAGGGTAAACGTGCCAAATTTTGGTGTAAACAATGTTACTACTTGTTCACATGAGGAGCTAAAATTGGTTTATGAGGAACTTAGTGTTGCTCATGATAACTTGGTATAAGACCATGCTTTTCTCATTAAGGAGATTTCTAATGGAAAAACTAAAACTAGTGAGAGCTCATCACATGGGTCAATTGATCAATCACATATTGTTGCTAACCCTTGTGATGTAGGCAAGAAGCATGTATCCACCTCTTGCGATGATTTATTAGAAATGCCATGTTCTTCACAAATAGATGCTTGTTCTACTTCTATGTCTTGTGAGACTAACCTTTTGAAGGAGAACAATGAGCTCAAAAATGAAGTGAAGAAATTGAGCAACAAGTTAGAGAGGTGCTACAACTCAAAAGTCATCTTTAAGCACATATTGAAGACTCAAAGAAACTATGGTGACAAGTGTGGCCTTGGCTTCAAGAAGAAGATGACATAGGGCAAAATAAAGAGAGAAAGAAAGATGAAGAAGCTACAACAAAGAAAACTCTCTCATACCATGTGCTACCGGTGTCATGAAGAGGGACACCTTGCAAATGGTTGCCCTAACATTGAGAAGCTCAAGAAGATAAAAGAAGAAGAGAGGCTCAAGCATGTGAAGTGCTTCAAGTACCGCACTTAGGGTCATCTTACCTCAATGTGCCCAACCAAGCAACTGGTGAAGCAACTAGAAGAGCCTCAACCAAAGCCACAAATTGAGCAAGAAAAGACACCACAAGTTCAAATCAAAATCAACCATGAAGATGGTGGTGACTTGATGATGAAGAAGAAAATAAGAAGGGGTGGAAAGGCAAGGCATCCAATGCAAACTCAAGATGCCAAGATGATGAGCAAGAATGAAGATGAGAAGAAAGTCTATGCTCACATCAAGTGCTTCAAGTGTGGAAGTACGGGACACTTTGCCTCTAAGTGTACTACCAAGCTTGAGAAGAAGGCTCAAACAATCCATGAGAGGCAAGGCAATGAGAAGCACCATATGAGCAAGGAAGAGAAGGCTCAATCAAAGAGAAAATGCTACTCATGCCGGGAAAGGGGACACATGGCACATTCATGTCCCCTAGGTAACACTCCTAAGTCTATTTTAATTAATGATGATTCTATGCTTAAGAAGGGTGGTAATGGTACCTCTATGGTTGCTATTGCAAAATATCCCGCTATTCATACTAAGGCTATGCCTAAGTATGTTGCACCTAACTTGAGAGGACCCAAAATTGTTTGGATACCATCAAAAAATGGATGATTCTTTGTAGGTACCATTGGCATTGGAGACTTGATTCAATTGATATCACATTGTTCATCATATGTTGAATCAAGTTATGAAGCTTAATGCACATCCAAACCCAATGCCAAGTGAAAATTGAGTGAAGTCCAAGTGCTATCAACACACAAGTGCTATAATTCAAGTTGTTGGTGATTCATTGGATATATTTGATGACTTGCAAATAATTGAGTTGAAGCTTGCTAGTTGGACGATCATGAGCTAGCCAAGGTATATCTCTTATTGATCGTTTCATTTGGGTGCATATGAGTTGATTGAATTGGATAAATATGCAATGTTGCTTGCATGAGATGATTGAATGGATAATTGATTAGCAATCAAGTTTGAATTAATTTGTGTTGGATAAGTTCATAAGATGACATTTAGTAAGTGGATTGAATGGATTTATGTCTTGTGAAAGTATTCAAACGAGTTAGTTTTAAGTTTGATTCATATTTGATGAAGTATAGCTCAAGTGATTGAAATATGTCCTATATTGAAAATCTGAGTGAGCTGTGATCTTAGCCATGTTTGAGTGACCAAACTTATTGGATTGGCATGAAAATTGGTGTTCATGCTCTAGACTTATGGTATGATATGCTGTAGAAATTTCATTAAATTTGGATAAGAAATGCTTTGGTTTTAGAGTGGTTCTTATCAGCTATAGTGCAGCAGTTTTCAGCATGTAGCAGTGGTGGAAGAATTGAAATTTGGTAGTAATCTAGAAGTCAAATGAATCTCAAATTTTTACAGCTGCTAGATAACTTAGTAATGCACATCTTCACCAAATTTCGTGGTATTTGTATTTATACTTTGAGAAATATGCTTATTTCTTTTAAGAGTACAGAATCTGATAGAAAAGTGACAAATGTTGGATTAATCTAGAGTCACTTTGATTGAAAGGTCGTCAAGTTGGAAACATGTTTACAAGTGATTGAGGTACCTAAGTTTGGTTTTGAGATGATCTAGAAGCATGACAAGCAAAGAGTACAAGGCCATTTGATTGTGGAGTGTATTTTGCACACTTTTGGTACTCAAGATGAAGATCAAGATGAAACTCAAGTTGAAGATGAAGTTTAAGTTCAAGATATGATTGGAGATTATTTGGTAGAAAGAAAAGGACTTAAACAAGTAGAAAGGAAAGGACTTAAAGAAGGAATCAAGGTTACTCATCAAGTTAAGTCCATCACTTGGATCAATCAATCAAGCTATTTCAAGTGAGTATCAAGAATAGTTCTTTGGAGAAAGGTCACTTCTCCCTAGTGTAGGGGCTTGCCGCCTATGTGTAGGTAAACCAAGTATGGTACTTGGAAGGCTAACATGAAAGTGGTGATCTGAGAGACATTTGAAATGCTTAGTTGAAGAAATCAAAAGGATTGACCAAGAAAAACAAGCAACACCCAAAAGAAAGCTAGTCATGATATTTCAAGTGGTATTCCAAATAGTGCTTTCATGCAAGCATTGATCAAAAGATGAAGCAAGCCAACCACAATAAGAAAGTGCACTTGATCATAAGTGGTATTCATTTCATATGGGTGAAGAGTGCAATTCAAAATGGTGTCTATTGGTCTTCACCAAGCTTATAATTGGACTTTACATTGCTATTGCAGTAATGAATTGAAATCTATATGACTATCCTCTACTCCAACATAGCAAAGGTATCATTGTAATGTGCATGATCATTTCATCCCTTACTAGTATGCGGTTAGTGCATATAGTTCATACTTCATAGGATCATGCATAACAAATGAAATGTTTAAATTCATAGCCTACCACTTTTGCTTGAATAATTAGTTGATCTAGTGGTTAGTATATGAATTTGTTCATGAGCTAGTGAACCCAAGTACTTGACTCAATTTGAATTGCTAACAAGTAACAAGTACAACATTGACAAGATAACCCTTGCAAGAGGTGTGAATAAGCTTGTCATTGGTTCAAACCGAACTTGGAAGCTTAAGCAAATCAATTTAGTTCAAGTCAATCATAGAAGCTCATGATAGTAATAAGAGTACAATCACAAGACAACAATGCAAATGGATATCTAGTTTGTTTGTTTCAAATGGTATCTAGACTCAAGTATTTCATCAAGAATTCACAAGTGATGTCACAAGTGATATCCTATAAGTGGTACTCGTAAAGATAGTAAAGGTTCAAGAAATGTTTTTTATTGATAAATCCAACAAGTGATTCCATACTAGAAGATTCTTTCAAGTGGTATCACATCTATACATGGTATCAATCATGCAAGATGATGGTTCCACAAGTGATCCTCAACTTTAAGTGATCATCAAATGAAGAATGCATCCCTCACCTACAAGAGCTCAAGTGTATCAAATAGATGACCCATGCTATCACATAGGGGGGAGGTGTACCACAAATTGATATCAAGATCAAAGATCCTATGTGTGGTATCTCAAGAAGCCCTACACAAGATACAAGTGGTATAAGTTATAAGTGGTATCTTCAAGTGGTGTCATTCCAACAATCAAATGATGTCCATAAAAAAATGTAAGATTCAAGCATCAACCATCTACCCCAAATGCATATCTTTTGCATCAATGAGAAGCACATCTTTTATGGAAATTGATGACAAAGGGGGAGAGATTGTACAAAGATATGAAAGCCTTGAGATTGAGATTGTACAAGGGGGAGAGATAAGATATGAAAGCTTTGGGAGAGGATTGAGACAAAGAAGTAGAGGTTGGACATGGACATAGACAAAAAGGGAGCAACATTGAAGAAAAGAGATAGATCAAAATTCTTGGACAAGAGAAGCACACAAGTAGGGGGAGCAAGCTCATGAACTTTGATTGATTGCATTTTATATGTGCATATTCATGTGCTTGCTTGCATTGCATAAGTTCTTAAATTCAATATTCATGCTTGTGTGATGTATGCTAGTTGTAAAATTTGATTGATGAAATGAAAACTAGTATGCATAGGATGATAGCTAGACACTTGGTATGCTTTTCAAGTAATGCTAGTACCTTGCTTTTAATGTTGATCTCACAAGGTATCTAGTGCTTTTTATTTCCAAGTGTTATCTAGCTAACCATGGTGCTAAGGATGAACTTAAAGGTGCAACTCCGATTGGTATCACACTTCAAAGGTTTACTCTATACACCTTAGCATCATTCGGTAGTAATTACTCTCCCACATTTTCAATCTATGCATATGTGCGAACTTTAAACTAAACACTCTAGCACATATGTAGGGGGAGATAATACTACCATCTCAAGTTTGTGGTACTTGTCCAAAATCATTTTCACATGGTAAAATTGCTTGGGCAAGCAACATGAATCCAAAAGAGCTTAATTTCCATATCTTTGTAGAGTTGTCATCAATTACCAAAAAGAGGAAGATTGAAAGGTCCTTGTGTGGTTTTAGTAATTGAGTGACAACCTAGGTGGACTAATTGTATTTATGTGAGATACACAGGTGATTAGTCCACAAGTATATGTGTGTGAGCAACATATGCCATGAAGGTGAAAATGGCTTGGAGATGTTGTAAAGCTCACACATGTGATGATGAAGGAGCTCATTGCACATGAGACATGACATTAAGTCATGTGATCAAGGTAGAGAAGATCAAGACAAGACTTGGCTTGATGGACCGGTTGTAATCATGAAGGGCAAGTCGGAGGCTTTGGAGTGATGGACTGCGTGGCGGTGAAGCTTAAGCAAGACTTGGCGCTGATGGACGAAGGCAACGGTGAAAAGCAAGTGAAGTAAAGATCAATGAACCAATATGATCATGTGATGATATGAAGTGGATCATATTAATGTTGATCATGTTGGTGCATGCGTTGCATCAACTTTAGAGGCGAAGGAATTGAATGCGCAAGGCAAAGGTATAACCTAGGGCATTTTATTTCACCGGTCATAGGTGTGTAGAGAAGTTTATGACCAGGTTTTGGATAGATGGCTGTACTATCAAGAGGGGCAAACTTGTTTGCATATCGGTCATCTAGTGCCACTCGAGTGATCTAACTTTGCATCATCGCTAGGATTGAGTGGCTAATCCTTTGGAAAATGATTGTGAAAATGGTAACACACACACACATGGTGGTGTTGGCACATTTGCAAAGGAAAAGAAGTTGGAGTTGATGTGGATCAACTCGGTGATGGAACGGAGGCAAGGGTTCGAAACTCCACCGGCGGAGTGTCCGTCCATAGAGTGCGGACAGTTCGACAGTGCCACCGGCACCCTATACAGAAAAGATAGGGTCTCACATAGTGGATTAGACGCTGGTCACGTGGTGATCGGACACTGGGGTCCTGCATCCGGTCAGTGGCAGCAGTGAGCGCGCGGTCTCAGTCTCGTGACCGAACGCTGGCGCGAAGAGTGGCCGGACGCTCAGGGTTTGTGTCTAGTCAGTGCTGACGTATGGTGACATAGGTGGCGCTGGAGTTAGGCGCATGGGCACAAAACTGATCGGACGCTGGTCTGCATCCGGTCATGGTGGACCAGACGCGTCCGGTCGCAAAATAGAGGCTCGTGGAGCTCTCTAGAAACGATCGGACTTAGGCATAGCAGCATCCGGTCATTCACTATGCAGCGTCCGATCGTAACTTAACCATTGAGATCGGGTGGCTCTGGTTGAATATAGAGCGACACATGGATGGCGTAGAGCGACTAGACGCTAGCAGGGTGCGTCCGGTCGATCTGACCGGAGCGTCCAGTCATCCCAAAATTTGCCCAGTGAAGGGGTAGCGGCTAGTTTAGTCCATAGGGCTAGAAATAGAAGGTGGTCTTGGCCATGGCTTGCGCTGAGCACCCTCACGCCTATGTGGCTTGTGTAGGAGTGCTTGGATGCCCTCTAACTTACTTGTGCTTGCAAGAGTACGAATCGATTACGAGTGAGTGTGATTCTAGTGCATTGCATTGTGAGATTGCATCGAGTGACACTAGGTGATCGAGTTGCAACGATGGTCCTTAACCGACACGGACAAGGAAAATAGTGTAACCAAGCTATGCTCCATTGGCCACGGGACACAACCTATTACACCCACCAATACCCGTATCATATCCCTGCCCGGTCTCTATTTCCTTTCACCATTTTATCATGAGAGTAATAATAATAATTATCTATTGTGAGTAACGACAGGTTATTCACGCTACTGATAGCCTAAGCATAGTAGCTTCTCGACCTATGCTAGTAGGACTCATAGGTAGGTTTATCTATGCATGTAGTTTCAATATAAGTCCTATAATGTAAATACACATCACATATATATATCCAATGATTATTCAAAATAAGAGTTATGCACCAGAGCTTGCCTTGGGTAGGTGGATTGTCAGCTATGTCAGTCGGCGGTGGCTGTGGGGCTTCCTCCTGTATGAGAACCTCCTCCTCGTACTCCTCGATCACCTCCTCGTACTTCTGCTCTCCGGTGGTCATGAACTCCACCAACTCGTTCTCTATATGCATGCAATGATGATGCAACACTTAGTATTTTGGCAACAACAACTCTTAAAATAAGAATACACAAGCTAAGCTACTAAGCTAGCTCTAATGACTAAGATACTAAGCTAATCATTATCTCTACCAAATAGATTTCAAGCTCACCCTACAAGTGCTTAACTTTTATAAACCAATATCATGCCATTATTCTTTTAGCCTTAATGGGTATTTAGCTACCATATTAAGTAGTCTATTCTAGGGCTACAAAAATTATAGTGAGCACATAATAATACAATAAAGCTACTATAAAAATTTTAGGATTTTTGCTATCACCAATCTACCACAAAAATTCCTACAATTATTAATCAAAATAATACTAAGCATCTCAACTATTTTAATGCTCCTTAGCAACCACACAGATATGTATGAACTAACTATACTAACAGGTAGACAATGTTTTTGGGAACCTAACAAAATTAATTTCATAATTTTTGGATATCTACATTATTTTATATTAATTACCAAAGTTCAGCTCAGAATTAAAATGAAAAGCTATTTCTATTTTCCACGAAAAAAATAAACCGATTTTGGCCCAACGCGACCCACGCGGGGGGCGGCCCACGCGTGGAGGCGGCCCACAGTGGGGAGCCCACGCGTGCACGGGCACTCTTGCAAAACGCCCTCACGTTATTAGACAATAGCGTGAACACTATACATACTATTTCTATAGACAACGACTTTGCAATAGAGCCCTCGTATCTTTTCACCTTCACATCGGAGAGGTCCTCGAGATGCCCCGCACTCGCCGGTGCGGCGAACGGTGGCACTAGGAGGTACACTGGCCACTCAAGGCTCTCACCGACCCAACCAACGAGCCGAACCCCATCTACGACCCTAACACCTACCCTAAGCGGCGATACGGAGCAACAGGGCGCACTAGAGCGAGCTACCACTGTAGGCGGTCGCCCACGATGGCGCCGCAGTCATCCCAGCAAGCTATAGCTCTAACAGGATGGTAGAGATAGGGGATAAGCACCAGGGGCACACCGCGAACTAGACTAAAGTGGTGGTTCGACCGGCAACTACCTGAGCAGGGCCGGCCACGTGCACGCGACAAGCACAGCGACGAGCCACGGTGGACACGGCCGCATCAGCGGCGGTGAGGAGGCAGTAGCGCTCCCACTGGCATGCGCACGGTGGAGAGGGAGCCAAGGTGAGCTAGTGGCGTAGAGGAATTTACGCAGGGTGAAGTGGTGGAGGCTGGCCATGGCGCGGGCGGTGACGGGTATTAATGGCGCGGTGGCGGGGCAAAGCTGCAAAATTGAGGCTTGGTTGAGCCACAATCAAAGCGGGGTGGGGCGGCTGGAGAGGGGACGTGAGGGCAGAGACGCGGACAAGTGGGATTGATAAGAGGTGACCCCTCGCAGCTGCGGTGCCAGTGCGATTCGACGGCGGCAGGGAGACGCGAACAGAGAGAGAGAGAGAGCTAGGGAGCAGTGGGGGAGGGGTAGCCAGCGACTCGGCAAGGGCATGCCTTGGCGAGACATAGTTGGCGCTACCGACGTAGCCCGTGGCCAGGCACTAGCCGACAAACATGCACGCTCGCGATCGGTGTGGCTCGCGCGCCGTAGTGCCATCAATGGAAGGCGACGGCGACATAGCCATGTGCGCGCAGCGTCAAGGTGGGCCAGCGGCGTAGCGCAGCTGCAAGTGCGCAGTGTGGTGATGCGACGGTAGTGGCAGCGGCGTCGACGCGGCGCGGGCATGGAGGCAGTAGCACCACCAGCAACAGCCGCGATGGCAAGGGCGGTCGGGCGTAGAGCAGACCGATGGACTAGCGGTGCGGCTAGAGTGGCCAAGCCGCGGCAAGGCCACGGCGGCCACGGCTAGCCAGTGTGCGGCCATGCGTGCTCGCATGGCACAACCGGGCGGTGATGCGGGTCGGACATGCGTGGTGACCACGTGCACGACGCCAGACAACACAAAGCTATGACGTGCACGACTTTTAAAGCGCTGATCACGACCAAACCATTGCTCCTAAACCTAAACAGGTTTCACTACACTGAAGATGGCATATGGAACTACTAAATCGAATCATAGCACTATACCACTCCTTAACCCAATCTCTCCAAATAAATTGCTAAACATAGCAGCGTCTAGCTATCCACAGACTTAGAAATTTTCTAAGCGTTTGAGCTAATCTTAATTTCATATTGCATTTCTAAGCTACTGAAAATATTACTTAGCAATATTCTTTTTCAACAGCAAATATTTTATTGTTATCTACAAAGTTTGCACTTCCAACTTTATTTAAGCGTCACTATAGCATTTTTTCTTAATAAAAAATAGTTTTAAACCCTACTTGATATGCATGAACCATCGAACCAACTTTCGTTTAGCATTTTTATTGATCATTTGGAGTTACAAAAATTGATCTACACACTTCACCACATGCATTAACACAGAAGTATGATGCTCATGACATGTTTTAGTAAATAATTTAGGGTGTAACACCGAGGGTGTTATACTCTAAACTAAGTTTGCTCCACTGTTTTTTAAGTTAAAGGATTACATTACTTCGTAAACATATTATAGAGATGGAGCCTAAATTTTCTTGTTTGGAAGGTTGTAAATACTTGCTCACACTGTATTGTGGAGGGTGTACATATGGCTCATAAGAGTATACACACAGACTTGGTGCAGGCTACCAAACAGACCCATAGTAAACTGCCTGGGGAGAATCATATGTAATTCATGCATCTGGTTGCTTTTTGAGGCACCAAACAACGCACACTGGTTGTTTTTTGAGGCACCAAACTTCAACCAAACTTACATAGACTGTTGTGGTCTGAGCAGGCAAAATAACTGCATTAAACATACAGCTTGCAAGAAATGTATTTACTCAAGCAAGATATCTAAGGTTATAACCAAACATGCCTATTATGCTATTTTATATATAATACTCCATCTGCCCTGAAAATTGCAATCCTCCTCTTTAAGGAGTCAAATATTTTCGAGTTCGACCAAAGTTATACAAAAAATACTAATAATTATGTTACAAAATAAGTATTATTAGATTAATTATGTAATATATTTTTGTAATAAATTAATTTGGAGTTGTAAAATATTTTGACTTATTATAAACTTGGTTGGACTTGAAATATTTTGACGAGTACTAATACCATAATTGTATTCTTTAATGGACAGAAATAGTACATATGTTGTGCAAGTTGTAACGAGCAGAGGCGTTCACCAACAACTACCACGTGTGCGGGGTAGAAGCCATCGTGACAACAGACGAACTGTGTTTATATGCAGCAAAAAAAAGGAAAACTGTGCCTTCTGAGTGCTGCCCTGCCCTATAGCCACGGCAGGCGAGAGCAAACGGCAGCAGGCTGCAGCAGCAGACTTTTTTCTGCTGCCGAACAAGCTGAATGATTTTTTTTTAAAAGCTGGATGATAGAAGACGGATTACCCCACTCCCCACGTGTGTGTGTGTATATATATATATATATATATATATATATATATATATATATATATATATATATATATATATATATAGAGAGAGAGAGAGAGAGAGAGAACTACTATCCTATAGCTGGCTGCAGAATAACTTATTCTGTAGCCACTTTGAGTTACGATAATTACTATGTTAATTTACGAGATTTACAGTAACTCCTTACTAAGTGGTTTACTATAACGTTATGGTAAATATTCCCATGTGTTATAGTAACCCAACTATCGTAAATATGTATTGACATTATAGTAAATTAGTATATAAAATTATGGTAAATAGAGGTGGCTACAGAATAACTTATTTTGTAGCCGGCTGCTGAATAGCCTCTCCCTATATATATATATATAGAACTACTGTCCTGTAGCCGGCTACAGAATAACTTATTCTGTAGCCACTTTGAGTTACGATAATTACTATGTTAATTTACGAGATTATAGTAACTCCTTGCTAAGTGGTTTAATATAACGTTATGGTAAATATCCCCATGTGTTATAGTAACCCAACTATCGTAAATATGTATTGACATTATGGTAAATTAGTATATAAAATTATAGTAAATGGAGGTGGCTACAGAATAACTTATTTTGTAGCCGGCTACTGAATAGCCTCTCCATATATATATATATATATATATATATATATATATATATATATACACACACACGTAAGGCTATTCTGCAGCTAGCCATAGAATAACTTATTCTATAGTCATCTTGTTTTACGATAATGGTCCCGTTCGCTGGTCTGAAACTTGGTTGAAAACACTATTCCGGCTGAATTGCTGTGAGAGAAAAACACTGTTTCGGCTGAAAAAAGAAGCCGAACAAGCCGAATATGGGGTAAGCCGAACAGGAGCAATGTTTGTACCAATTTACGATAATGACAATACACATTTACGATACATGAGTTACTATAATTCAAGATGATACTTACCATAATATTATAGTAAATCACTTATGAGAGAATTACCATAGTCTCGTAAGTTAGTATAATAATTATCGTAACTCAAAGTGGCCACAGAATAGCTTATTTTACGGCCAGCTGCAGAACAGTAATATATATATATATATATGAAAAAAAGATTTTTTTTTCTGAGAGCATGGACTTGAACTAACGCTGCCCACGTGGTGCCTCTGCCCGCTCTGCCGTGGGTGGAAACTGGTACGCACGCGCGGGGCGCGGCGCCGGCGCCGGCGCTGGACTCGCTGCCCTGGCCATGCCCGTGCGGTGCCGAGCAGGGGCCGTCGGCGACAAGCCACACGCCACACCCCAGGCCACCGGCACCAACCCCGGCAGGAAAACGCAACGCGCCAACGGCCGTCCGGTAGCGGCTGCCAGGTGCGCCCCACCCGTGTGCCGCATTCGTTAGCCGGTCCCCTTCCCAGCTCCAGCAGAGCCGCGTGAGCGTGACTACCCACCCCAAAACGCAAAAAAGCGAAGCCCTCACTTCCCTCGCCTCCTCTGCACTCCACACCGACACGCGACCCGCACTGCCTTTAACTACACCCTCCCACCACCGAACCAGGCTACTAGCTCTGCTCACCCCAGCAGTACCCAGCCCAGACCCCAGCAGCTCAGCCGCGAGCTAGTAGAGACCGACCGACAGGAGCAAACCGGACTAGCTCGCTCGCGATGGCGTCCATCATCGTGCAGGCGGTGGTGATCCTCCTGGACGTCATCGCCTTCGGCCTGGGAGTGGCCGCCGAGCAGCGCCGGAGCCGGGCCACCGTCACCCCGGACCCCGCCAAGGAGTACGACTACTGCGTCTACGACTCCGACATCGCCACGGGCTACGGCGTCGGCGCGCTGCTCCTCCTCGCCGCCGCGCAGGTCGTGCTCATGGTCTCCAGCCGCTGCTTCTGCTGCGGCCGCGGGCTCAAGCCGGGAGGCTCCCGCGCCTGCGCGCTCATCCTCTTCCTCTTCACATGGTAAAGAACCAAATCTCCTCCACCCCTCCCGCGATTGATTGCCTGCTACTACTTCCGCTTCGCGTACATGGAAATAATTAACCAGCAGAGCTAGATTTGGTTGGTTGGGCGATCCCTTGCTAGCTCCTCTCTCCGAGATCCAGACTCGGGTCGGTTGGATTCTGCTCTATCCCCAGCGCCCGTCTAGTTCTACTTCTACGAGCAGATTGGGATGGGATCTGCGTCGTGTACGCGTGGTTTCAGCTGCGGGTGCACGGCGCTAGCTAAGATCCGTTTTCCGCCGGCTGGTCTTGGCCTGGATCTTGTGCTTTCCAACTCAATCTTGTGATGCACAGGTTCCGCAGCTTAATTTCTAGGCCTAGGCAGGAAAGGATGACAGAATGTTATGCACCATCTATCCATGTGGTGGACTGTCTACTAGTTCGCCGCTGTTGCCTCTGACATGGACAACGATGCGCATGCTTTTTTTTTTTTAATTTCAATCTTAGGTGAAGTGTCGCTTGTTTTAGTAGCAAAATGTCACTATCTTGTCTTAAAATGGAAGCGTCGCACCCAGTGCTTTACTCTATTGCTATTGGCGAACGAGTGGTGAGATCCATCGATTAGTAACAATACTAGTACTTCTCTAGTAGCCAGATGCAAATCATTTCTCCCACCTTCTCCAGTTAGCCCCTTGCTGGCATGAGGCTTTTGCTTTCATTACTGAAGCTGCACTTGCACAGCAATGCTCAGTATTTAGCACCTCAGAGTTGATATAACAGAGGCAGAAGTGTAGTATTGCCGTTGCTGTATTGTTTAAACTCTGTAGCCTCATGCTGTACATCTGCTTTACGTACAGTTTACTACCATGTTTCAAAGATTTCAAGCCACATGCCCCCTGAATAATAATTTGACTAATTCTTGGTAGGAGGCAGTTAGTAGCACATGTCATAGATCTCTGAAACTGTTTCAGACATTTATCTTCATAGATCTGCTAGATTTCTATGTTTGATTGTTGATGTCCAACTACTCCCATTGTCCTTTTTTTTAAAAAAAAAAAGGAAAGGTGCACTCCCATTATCCTTGTAACACAAATTGGCAATCGCTTGGCACTTGTACTTTTATGGGATTAGTGTTTAGCAGACTTTATATTTCTGTGATATGATGGAGATGTTGAAAGCCCTTTCCATCACAAATAAGTGTTGTTTTAGATGATCAGTGATATCCTGACAACTTTCACAATAGTACAGTCAGCAAGATTAACATTACACAATAATTGGAGATAAGTCTATCTATATATAAACTCTCAATATCCACAAAGATACACGTAGCCAGATTTCTTCAAAATTTGAATGCACGCTATCAAAATGTTGTTGGTTATACTTTACTGGAGGAACTAGCAACTACTACATCTTTATTTGTTCTCGGTAGCTTAGCTAATCGGTTGGTCAAGGACTTGCAATGACGGAATTAATGAAACCATGTTTGGTACCTCGATATATCCACATCTATGCTTTGATATTTGTTTACACGAATTGACTTATGTTAAGTTTTTTCTGATGAACTGTTAAACCGCATTATTTTTTTATAGTTTGTCATTGATTTGTTTATCTGTTTCTCTTGAGATCACCATGTGACAGTGACATTTCCTAAGCAATTCCTAAGTCAACATCAATTAATAGCCTTGCTTTCTGGGTGTCCTTGACTAGCCAGCCTTCTGGAGGAAGCATCTGCCATAATCTATTCGCAAAAGCCACAGTTAAATTTCATTTGGAATCACTTGAGTTTTCTGTCCGTCTCTGGATCCTGCTTGCTTGCTTTCCTTCCTCAATTCATATAATAAAGCCTGAACTAGGAACTGCCGACTGTCGTGGCCAGCTTGAAGCTGTTATGACATGAACATATATTTTGTTTTTTGACTACCTACAGATTGGAGATATACTATATTTTCTGACACATTTGGAATATGTCCAACTTGATTTGGGTACCCAAAACATCAAGCTAGCATATCTAAAAATAAAAGTTGATTATTCAAGTAATATCAACTGCACTTCCCATCCAAATGTTTACCAATAACATGTCTCGTTCCTATTGACAGGGTGACCTTCCTCATCGCGGAGGCGTGCCTGCTGGCAGGATCAGTACGCAACGCGTACCACACCCGGTACAGGGGCGTATTCTATGGCGAATCCCTCTCATGTGAGACGGTGCGAAAGGGCGTCTTCGCTGCTGGTGCGGCCTTCACCTTCTTCACGGCCATCTTGGGCGAGGTGTACTACCTCAGCTACTCGAAGTCCCGAGATGCCGCTGGTGGTGCCCCCTACGGCGGCTCCAGCATTGGCATGGGCCCATACAACTAAAGGAGCTTGCTCAAGGCAGGCCCCAGTCTTTTCAACTCGCTTCATGGTGGAGGAATGCAGTGTTCTTTTTAACATTACCTTAGTAGGGACGGTGTAATTGGTTATTGGATCCGCTGTTTTTTCTTTAGGTTCTTGTATGAGGTTACTTGGTTGGGCTGTATACTGTTTGGATTTTTGGGTTGGATTCTGGACATGGAATACACGTATCCTAGTATGCTATGCTGTTCATATGTATGCACGTCTTTCTCATGTTTGTCTGATGTTTTCCCTCGTTTCGTCCTGGTCTCGTCATCCACCATTTACTGATGGTGGTCATGTCTCGGCATTCGCCATTTACTCATGGCGGTCATGTCATTTTTTGAAATAGCATTAGGGCATTTCTAATACTGAAACCACCATAGTTTTTACATTCATTTATTATGCTGCCACATCAGCGTTTTGATGACGTGGAAGGCAAGTTAACGAGGAAAGATAAGGAAAGCGTTTCTTATTTAGAACGGTAATGCTCTGAACTGGGCGTTCGTTCGGACCACGCCAGCCCAACAATCCACACTCCTTCGATTCTTAAAAAAAACTGTCTATACACTTATTTCTATCCACTCGTTCATCTTCCTATCGCTCTTATCCGCTCGCCTGCCGCCTCCGAGCGCATGACCGATGGCCCTTCGAGGCACAGCGCCCGGCCACCTTCGAGGCACACCGCTCGGCCACCTCCGAGGCACACCGCTCGGGCGCTGGCCTTGCCAGGCATAGCGCGTGGCCGCCTCCGAGTCGCGACGCTCGGCTGCCAGCCCTACCAGGCGCGGGGTGCTGCTGCCCTTTCCAAGTCGCGTGGCCTGGCCTCCCCGCCGTCGTGCGGCCGATGCCTCCCTTTCATGACGTGCAACCACTGTCGTCGGCCCACTGATCTTCGGTGAACATCACACACCGACGAGCCTCCATTCTGCCGAGCAGCAAGAAAATATTATGCTGAAAGCACATGTTGCAAGAGTATATTTCATTTGTTTCAGAGATATGTTACAAATGTTTTATATGGATGATGCAAAGATAGATCATGATGTTGCACATGTTTCAATGTTTGTACACGTATGTTGTAAGCGTCCGTTCTAAATATTTTATCTGCTTTTTCAGACATACGTTGTAAGTGTGCTTATTTAAACATTACATATATTTCATATATACGTTGCAGTCTGTGTATACGATGGCCCATCGACCTGGCTGCGCTCTCGAGCTAAGTCCTGTGTCCTAGGCCCACTAGCGAGCCCGGGGCCCACTCGCGAGCCCGGCCTCGTGGTGCAAAAACCTCTCTCCCTCGGCTATAGGGAAACGACATCCACCTCTGTTTCTCCGCGGCCTGGCTCGGTGAAGTGCTACGCGCCCACTCGACTCATATCCCGGGCATTTCCATGATCTCACTTCCCACAACCGTCTGTTCGCACGCCGTTCGCGCTCGCCGCCGATGCCAAGGCCTCCGCCGCTGCAGCCAAGCTGGTGCGGCTCGCACCACCGCCACTGCCACCGAAGTTGCTGGCGCACCCGCTCCCGTGTCAGGCGGGGGCGTCTAGACCAGCCCTACAGCTAATGTGTCCTGCTGCTCCACTGTCGACTCCCATGGCAGACGCGCGCGTGCAACTGCTCCAACGTGAGATGCGACTTCTCCCTGCAAGATTCGGTGTCCTCCACTGCAAGATCATGCGGAGAGGGCAGGGGAGAGGATGAGCGGGCGCGGCTTGTGGTGAGGGAGAGGATGAGCTCGTTGGCACAGACTGCGTGGACGCTGCGGGCTGGTGCGGCATGCACGGAGCTCATCGGCGCGACCTACATGGAGCTCGCCATCACGACCTGCGTGGACTGCGTGGAGCTCGCCGGCGCGGACTAGGCGGAGGTCGACGGGGCAGTTTTCGGTGGCAGGAGTAGCTATCAATCTATCTCTAACTTTGGTATTTAAGGATCAAGAAGCTACTACTGCTTAGATTCAGATAATAGTAATAATACTTTTGCTCACTCAACCCAGAAATGGATGGATTCATCAGAGTTTTGTTGTTTTAGAAAATATAAGAGTTTTATGCTCTCGAAAATAAGATGGCACTGGTGAGGTGACTAGCCCTTATTATAGACAATAAGAATCTGGATAGTAGATAGTAATTAAGAAAATCTACATTATCAGTAGTAATAATATGTGTTGTTTGGATTCCTGGAACATGATATTCAGCAATCAAAAATATGAAAATTCTTTTATATGCTTTTGAATAGTTATCAGGCTTGAAAATTAATTTTCATAAAAGTCAGATTTTCTTTTTATGGGGATGCTAAGGAATATGAGGACCAATATTCACGGATCTTTGGTTGTGGTATGGGAAATTATCCTTTTAGATACCTGGGTATCCCTACGAATCACAGAAGACTCACACAAAAAAAAGTCATTGTGGATAGATTTGAAAAAACAACTTAAGCAGCTAGAAAGGAAAAGTTTTGTCTTACGGGGGACGCCTTATTCTAATAAATTCAGTTTTGAGTAGTTTACTGACTTTGAAGTGCCTAAGGGCATTGTAAATAAGTTAGATTATTTTAGATCAATATTTTTCTAGCAAGACCATAACCACAAGAAGAAATATATGTTAGCCAAATAGGGGACTTTATGTGTGGGGGTCTTGGAATTCTAAACCTTGAATTACAAAATGAATGTTTGTTAAGCAAGTGGTTGTTCAAATTCATAAACGAGGATAGTGTCTGGCAAGAACTTATGAAGAAGTACTTGAAAGACAAAACTATTGGTGAAGCGTATTGGAAACCAGGATATTCTCATTTTTGGTTTGGCCTTATGAAGATAAAAGATCGTTTCCTAGATCTATCTACTTTTGTTCTTCATATCGGTACTTCTACACGATTTTGGGAACATAACTGGTTAGGCGACTACACACTGAAACAACAATTTCCATCTTTGTATGGATATTGCCATGGCAGAAACGTGTAACCCTTTGTCAAGTCTTTTGTAGTGTACCTTTAAATATATCGTTCCATAGAGCTTTTGTTGGGGACAAATTAACTAAGTGGAATGAACTAGTGCAAAAGTTGCATTTGTACTATTTAAGTTGCTTTTGGTTTAAGACCACCATATAGTGTGCCTCATTTATTTGGGAACTAGTTGCAGGGGATAGATAGAAAAACACGCTTCCAAGTTTAGGTGGGAGCGGGTGTTGTTTTTTGGTCTATCTGGCTAAGTACGAATGGTATTGTTCTTTATAAGAAAATAATGCATTCTTATATGCACATTATCTTCATAGCTACATATTAAACTTGATTTTGGTCCCAATTACAAAAAGAAATGGTACGGGTGACCATGAAGTGGGCTTGCCGTTTTTGGAAAACAACTAGATCTTCACCAAGAGTAGACAGATTTCAGCACAAAGAGACTAACCGCGTCCGATTCATGTTGGTACAAAATCCGAGTTGCGACGTAACAAAAGTCGGGTGAGATCGAGGGCTAGCGGTTTGCTTCAAGAAATTCCTGCATAACCTGCTTTACAGCCCATTCATCCGTAACAAGTCCACTGTGCTGCGCCTTATCAATCTTGACGGATTTGAACTGCTTGTTCTGCCCTGGCTGCCCACGCATCTCCCTGTCGAACGCCAGGATGCTGACCAAATTGACGAACCCGTCACCGTCACCGTCACCGTACACGATCTCCGGCGACGCGTCATAGTCACCCTCCCAGAAGACCAGCTGCCGCGGCGTCCTGTTGCCCACTCCGTTGATGCACGTCATGGGCACCTGGAAGTAGCGCATCTTCGGGACCATCCGCCTTCTGAAAGGCTCCACGCCGTCGCGGAAGCCGATGGCGGCGAGGAAGTTTTCCATGCCGTAAGCGGAGTAGTTCCTCTGCTTCGTGACGACGATGGGCTCGTCGTGCCCGAACACCTCCGGGGACGGCAGGTCGGCGATGGCGGTCTCGAGGCTCCTCCACAGCGTCCTCAGGGGCCCGTCGGCGGCCGGGACGTAGATCATCTGTCCCGGCCCGCCGGTCGCGAGGGCCGTCGCCTGCTGCAGGAACCCCACCGAGAGCGTCGGCGCCACCAGGATGAGGTGCTTGACGTACCTGCGCCGCCATGACAGCGGAGCGTTCCGGACGAACTCGAGCGCGACCATTCCTCCGTAGCTGTGCGCCAAGATGATGGCCTTCCGCCCGTGGTGTTTCTTGTTCGCGGCCTCGACCAGCGCCCTGAGCTGCTGGAAGTAGAGAGGGTGGATTTGGTGGGATGACATGCATACGGGTGTAGAGGGTCGTTATTGCGGAACCCTCTTGCTGAGCGCCTAAGGCCTGGTTCGACTGGTCTGTAGCTGATTTGTACGTTTCATTTACCGGCTTATATACGAGCAGCCTGTTGTAAGAGAAAAATACTACTCATTAACGGAAAAAGTAAAACTTATAAACCAGTCAGAGAGAGCGTCTCGACGACGTGGAGGTTCCGGTAGTCGTTGACGGCAGGGTCGTAGACGAGGCGCATCTGCTCCAGGAAGCACTGCATGTAGTCGTGGGCCACCAGATCTGAGGCGTTCTTCCACAGCTCGAACCAACCTTTCCCCTTCATTGCGCCACAGCGTGGTGCCGACGGCCGGTACGCCTCGGTGAGCCGCGCCTGCGCCTCCAGGTCGCTGCAGCCAAGGCCAGGGACCAGCACCACCGGGTGAAGCTCCTCGCCCATGGAGGCATCCTTAGGCCGGCGGTGGCTGGCCGAGAGGGGCTTCCGCAAGGCAGGGGGTTGTAGCAGGAGCAGCAGAGGCAGGAGACGCGCAAGTGGAGTAGAAATGGCCATGGATTCAGTTTGCCTGGTACACACCGCACCAGGTTCACTTGTACTAACTTCCACTTTGAAGATAAACGTGAAACACGCAGCGACAGTTTTCTGCTGGTTCACATGTTGCTGTCTTATATTTATGCCATTCGCTTTCTGACATTAATCATCAGCTTGTTCGTTTCGGCTTATACGATTGTGGATTATAAATTGCAACATTATTTTTCTCTTATACCAAACCAGCCAGCAATACTTCTGGCTTATAATCCACGATCGTTTCAGCCGAAACGAACAACTTTCAAATTATTGTCCTTCCTTTGTCTATGTATGTCTTGTAAATTGTCTTCAATTCCTTCGACTTTAACCATCTTTACTATTACTTCATTCCAAATTATAAGACGTTTGACATTTTTACTCTAAGTTTGATCGCTCGTCTTATTCAAAAAATTTATGCAAACATAGTCAAATTTAAGTTATTCTTGAAGAACCTTTATTAAGAAAGGAAGCCACGACAAAAAAGGTGATATTTTGCACAAAGTTTTGAATAAGACAAGTGTTCCAACTTGATGTAAAAAAAGTCAAACGTCTTATAATTTGGGATGGAGAAAGTACTAGTTAGAGTTTAACCAGCTTTCATATCACCATTGGTAATTTAATTTTAAACACTCTATGCTATATAAAACAATACTGCATGTACATATTCAGTGCCGGTGTAAACTAAGTTTCAACTTAACATGTAGAAAACAATACTACCAGAACCTAAAATCTTTTTAATAATAAAATAAATCTCAAATAAAAGATAAAAATAATAGAGTTTCTACTTAACATGTGGAAAACTATGCAATAACTCCCTTAAAAAATTGAAAGCCAAAGTATAAATTCAAGAAGTCACCAAAAAAGCTGCAACAAGAGTTTGTATATCTTAAGAGATTAGATTTCAACTAAATACATATCATGCAAGAAAAAGATAAATACTATAAATTCTAACTAGAGGTCCACAATAGAGTCTGCACGTTAATCATCACAAGACTCGATAAAAAAAATAAAAGATAGATCCTAAAAAATATCACAAAGAAAATTTCTGACCATCAATTCAGTTTAACCTAATCACCATTGATAACATTAGGTATTTGATCTATTCCATTTTTTAAATAATTATCCACATCTGCTATTGTGTAAAATAAATAAAGTGCTAAATGACTCTACGTGTAAATTATCCACCTATACTGTGGTAGAACCGCCTAATCTAATGCCTCTCAGGAGTACTTGACTTCTATTAGACACCAAGTACTTAAGGGAGGATACTAAATTACGCAGTTCCGTCGGGCACACCCCAAGGGAGAACTCAAAAATCCACATTTTTTCATCAGGATCACAAATGAGAGAATAAAGCTTACACAATTCTTAAGTCATTTCTTACGTCACTTTCCATGCAACATCAGAGTATAATATTTATTATTTATAACAACGGAATATAACCATGCTATCAGAGTCATGAACAATTTAATTTAACAACAGAATATAAACATGCAATCAGAGTTATAGCGAAAATAAATATCTATTCATGACATGATGAAGCATTGTTATATAAACTATAACAACAGATTATAAAACTTCTATTTATAAAAACATTTAGCAAGAGTTATAAATAAAAACTATGATCACAACGTAAAGGAATCCTCTCTGAGCCCATCAGGAGGGATCCACACACAAGAGTCAGCTCTAGCATCCGCCTGTTACCTGCAATAGGGGGAAATAAAACCCTGAATACTCAATTGTACTCAGCAAGACTTACCCGTCAGGAGGAAAGAAAAGACTCAAGGGTATGCAAGGCTATCTCGCTTGTGGGTTATTGCATCTGCGGAAGCATTACTAATCTTGCGTCCTTATATTCAATTTCATTAGCAGTCATCATTAGTTCATTAACTAATCATTCTATGTAAGCACCTGTGCAACTTTCAAGCAGGTGGTAAGCAATCAGAACTATTTTACCATCTTTCATCTTTCAGTTCTTACTATGGTGTTAGATTGTAGACAAGTCGTACTGGCTTACCCGGTGATTCGTGAATCAATGTGCCCAGATGGGTACCCCGAAACACACGTCCCATTTGTACCCTAGGCACAAACAAGACTAACCCATCACTCTCCTGTCAAGGGGTCTAGGTCTCCGTCTAAACTTGGACTCTAAGCCCCCATACGTGAGTCCCGGACTCAGTGTGGTCCTTAGACCTCCACCATCCCCATCTCCAATCAGTCGGTCCGAAAAGAGCTAGAACCCACGACAAGAGAGCAACGAGCCTTCCCTGCTCCCATAAACAAGTATGTGCTCAGGATAATAAAGCTGTGACCTGACTAGAATCCAATGCAACTGACGGTCCTTAACAGACATAGGCGGAACAAGCGTAATCCGAGCCTCGCTCGAATACCAAACCAAGGCCAAATCTAAAGTACGATTCCACCTGGTGTCCAATTATCATTCATATAAATTTTCCAGGTGATAATAATATAATAGCAATAATAATATCTTTCCTATCTCTCGCGAGTGACAGGCAATCACTCGACTTCTATCGGAGTCCTGTAGCATAGCAATCTACACGGTTCTGTCATTCTAGTAAGACTCATATATATATATGCAAGTGGTTTGCATTCAACTCCTTAAAACTTAATGCACAAGCATAAAATAAAGTGTAGAATAATAGGAGTTATGCACCAGGGCTTGCCTGGGTAAGAATAACTAAAAGTTAGCACCCCATCATGGTGACACGATCACTAAGGCACCATCTTTTCTGCTAGTCTAGTCGTCTCCATGGTCCATCGTTGTTCCTATTATGATATACATGGATGCAACGCATAGATGTAAATAATCAATGACAGCCGAAACTCTTAGAAATTCGATTACGCCTCACAAGTTAACGAGTTAACGAGATAGCTCTAACGTGCTAGTCTACGTATCCACGTCGTTAAGTAAGGCTTGTTCCCAAAAAATGTTTTTGTTCTACAAACCCTCAATTAATTTTGACATTTGATTGATTAAATAAATATTTTCGTACTAGTGCTCATTTAGTTACCTTAACAAACTAATTCCTATGGACCTACAAAAATTACAGTGAGCACCTCATATTGTTAGGAATCTACCATAAAAATTTCAAAGCCAACACTATCACCAATTTATCACAACAATTCCTACAAGTTCATATTTTGATAATATTAAGTATCTCAAATTAATTATATAGCTTCTAAGAATATTATAAAACTATGTGAACAAAATATACTGGCAGATAAATCATGATTTTAGGATCCTAACAAAATTAGTTTTACTATTTTTGGACATCTATGCGATTTTATAATATTTACTAGAGATCCGCTCAGAAATAAAATTAACAATCTATTTCTAACTCCTCCTAAAAAGGAAAAAACCAAAACCGGCCCAGCGCGGCCCAACCTGGGAGTGGCCCACGCGCACGGCCCATGGACGCGGCTTATGTGACGCGGCCCACGGCAGAGACCGGTGGCACACCGGGCGCGCCCGCGGCCGGAGCGCCGACCAACGACCCAAGTGGTCCAGCAAGCCCCCGCTCCTCCACACACTTTTGCGAAACCACCCTTGAACTTTCTTAAAACTACCCCACAGTATAAGAACACTATTCATGCAAGTCACGGTTTTGCATTGGGAACCCTGGAAAAGTTACTATTCTATTTTCTCACCCTTCTCCTTCCTTTGACGTAGCAGAGGAGCAGAGGAAGGACGGGCTCCGGCTGATTCCCATCGGAGGGGCGGCTGCCTAGCGGCACAGGAGCAGCAGCAGACCCGTCCATGCTCGCGGGCGCCGGCGGCATGGCCAGGGGCGGCCGGTGACACCCTAGCCATGCACGCACACGGGTAGTCGCTGGGCGATGGTGGCGCGGCTACGGCGGGGGTGCTGCGGGGCGCGACAGCGGAGGTGGAGCGGCGCGGGGCAACGTAGGGACTCGGGAGCGCTCGCGCGCACACACAAGGGCCCATGGCCAGGTCGGGGGTGGCACGCAACCAGCTGGCCACTCGCGCCCACGGCTGCAGCGGCGACGGCCCAACGTTGGGGATCGCTCCGGCGGTCTCTGACCATGGTGACCGTGCGTTGGAGCAGAGAGAACAAGAGAGGGAGATTGTGTGGGGCAGGGCGCCAGGGAGAGAGCAAGGGCGTGCGCGAGGAGAGAGATAGAGGGAGGCTGGGCAGAGGAGCACTAGAGCGAGCGAGGAGTCGTGCACGGGCTCACCTTGTCCTTAAGCTAGACATAGGAGCCAGAAGGGAGGGGGTAGGTGAGACAAGCGGCTGTGATCGCGTGCAACAGGGTAGGGCAAGGACGGGCAGTGGCGCAGCCGAGCGCGACTGCAGCACACGACCCGCCAGACCACAGCTAGGCCAGGACCGGCCAATGCGCGGATGGTTGCAGCCAACTAGTGCGCTGCATGGTCCACGCGACGACATGGGCACGGCGACCACGCCTAAGGGCTCAACTGCCAAACCTAGCACATTTTAGGTACTTAAACGCATTTCATTAATAGCTAAACCAAGTTCTAACAACACTAACCATCACATCATCACAAAGTACTCACTTTGGTACAAACCACTAAATAAAAACATGGCACTAGTGTTTAACTAAATTTTCAGAAATCAATTGCCAAAATGGCATGTCTACTATCATTTCATACTGAAAAGAATTCAAGGTTTCAGTTAGAACTAACATTTCTAAGCACTTTGCCGTAATTTTTGCAAGGTCTAAACCTTGACGATTTCAACTAACAAACATAGCATGACATAGCCCATACTCCATACTAACCCACAGGAGCAAAACATTTGAACACCTCTTAATTATTTTGCTTAATATAAATAGTCAAAAATAGCATCCTAACTACAATTTCAACTTTCTGCTGATTCACGAAAGGTCTAGTTTAAATGTCAGATTCGATTTCTGAGCTATCAGATATACTATTGAACAACTTTTATTCACCAAAACAAGAGTTGCATTTTCATCTATTAAACTTGCGCTCCAAATTTTATTCAAGTACTAAATACAAGTTATATTTTATTTTGTTTATAAAAATGGCTACCGTGCCAATGTTTAGAACTACTTATTCTACTCTTCGCGTGATGATTTTTCATTAACACATATAGGCATTTACGCAACTAACTCACTATATTAATAGATCTATCTCTCAGGCCATAATCTCAATGCTTAGCGAGCTCGTGACACCAGAAGTGTTACATATGCCATTATAAAATATGATCTAAATAGACCTAAACTGCATCGCCCATGGGAAATCCATACACTAGCACTAGCCCCTTGCGTGGACCATGCCCATCTTTTGGAAATTGGAATCCCTGTTCTCTCTCCTTCCGTTTTTTGTTTTCTCCATCCCATCCCAGGCATGGAATCTCAAAAGTCACGATTTCCTCCGCCGCACTCGCCACTTCCTCCATGTTTCTGTCCCTGCTGCTCACCGTCGCCGGTCACCCACGTCGCTGTGGCTGTGGGCTGCTAGCTGCTGGCTCTGGCTCCTCTCCTCCATGCCTTGGATTTGGCATTTTGATGGTCAATTTAATCCAAAAATAAAACATCAGCAAAACAAAAGCTACAGCATGCAAGTATGACATACCGATCGATACAATAAGTATGCAAAGTACGGTAATAAGAGAGTTTAGAGTATACCCAGCGGAGGGTCCCATGCCGAGGGCATCAGAGGCTCCATTCGCACTAGACATAGTGCGTTGCTCAAAGTTGTGGACCACAGTCGATGTAGGAAGGTGTTCACAGTGCAGTCCCATGAACAGTCACCGAGAAGAAGACACTTTGCTGTTCCACGAGCGATCACCAAGAAGGAGACGTCTTGGATGAGCAGTCATAGAATCGCTCCCCAAAAACCTAATCATCGCACAACCCATAAAAGGTTCATAGGCGGACGAGGGGTCCGGAGGCACCTGCTCTCCCGTTGCTTCGTGCGCGTAGAGGCACGGGATGGAGATGCGAAAGTAGCAGCGGGCAGCAGCAGAAAGGGAGAGTGAGTGGTTGTTCAGCGCGCGTTAATCAGAGTACAAGCACCTTTTTTATAGAAGCAAGAGAAAGGAGATTCAATGAACTTGGACACTGTCACATGTTATTGATAGTCATTAACCAGCCATCAGTTACCAGTAACCTCCAGCCGTTACTAGTCATTGGTGTTAGCCTTTTAAAACACGTTAGTTGCTAGTCACTAAACACAGTGTTAGTTACTAGTCATCAACTCTTTTAAACCATGTCAGTTGCTAGTCACTAAACACAGTGTCAGTTACTAGTCATCAACTCGTGATTAAAAACTGCAAAACCAGACCAAACCCAGCTCACACATCACGTCACCACGCCTCGGCATGGCTCGGCGAGCGAGCGCGCACGCATGTGGCACCCTCTCTCTCTTCCTCAACTTCTCAATTAGTGCACAGATAGTCCACCAATTTAAGTTGGTTAAGATACTCTTTAACTACCCATTTGGGATTAACCACTTTAACCACCTAGCATTAATCGTGGGCCTTGAGATTAAATGAAATAAATGGGCCTAGCCCAAATATTTGAACAATCCCCACCAAATTTCGAGGCACGCGAGAAATGCTCTCATTTCCACTGCTGCTTTTATATACCAGTTTTCGATGAAGACTGTTAAGTTAAACATTCACCTAGAGAAGAGGCTACACTTATTCACAACTGATCAATGGACTATGCCTTGAATTGACAGTCTTGTGCAAACAAGCTTTACCAAAACTCTTTTCTGGTACTAGGCTGCTTAAAAGCATCCCCGTGGTTTGGAGAATATAAGTCATACTCTAGGCCTTTCATGAGTATCTAGAGATTACCCAAATCTCATAGACTATGACCAGCAGTCTGACTCATATAGGTGTGTTCCTCAAAAGATATTCTGTAGGACAACATCTTGGCTTTAGCAAGCCACTTGGAACACATTAAGGTAAAAACCAACCCGCCTTACAGAAAGGAAAGATATGCATCAGAAATGAGTCTTACAAAGGATCTTTTCTCATAATTTACTACTAGCTTGTTTCACCATCCTACTTCATGGGATCTCCGATCACATAGAATAGATTACCACTATAGTAAATTTCATGTGGGTCTCAAACCCATCTCTCTTGATGCACTTTCTATCACATTGCATGATAGACCCTTAGTGAATTGATCTGCCAGATTGTTAGACGTGTGAACATAGTCCAACGCTATTACTCTGGAGTTTCTCAATTTTCTAATAGATTTTAGTCATCTCTTAACATGCCTTGTGGACTTTATGTTATCCTTAGAACTGTTAACCTTCGTAATCATAGTCTGGTTATCGTAGTTCATAGAAATAGCCGGTATGGGTTTTTCAACAACCGGTAAATCCATAAGGAGGTCATGAAGCCACTCGGCCTCAGAGCCAGTGGTGTCTAATGCTGCGAGTTCTGCTTCCATTGTAGACTTCATTAAGATAGTCTGCTTGCAAGACTTCCAGGAAACAGCACCACCTTCAAGCGAAAACACATATCCACTTGTGGCATAAAGCTCATCAGCATTAGAGATCCAGTTGGTATCACAATAGCCTTCCAGTACCTTCGGGTGTCTGGTATAACGAATACCATAGCTCATAGTGCCTTTTAGATAGCGCATCACTCTCTCAAGAGCACGCCAGTGATCATCTCTTGGGTTTGACACAAATCGGCTCAGCTTGCACATAGAAAATGAGATGTTAGGCCTTGTTGCACTAGCAAGATACATGAGCGAACCAATGATCTAAGAATATCTCAATTGATCCCTTGCTATTCTCTGGTTTTTCCTCAATAGCACACTCGGGTCATAAGGTGTAGGAGCAGGTTCACAGTCACTAAACCCAAAGCGACTCAGCACCTTTTCCACATAGTGGGATTGTAACAGAGTTATCCCACTACCACCTTCTCTCAGAAGCTTGATATTAAGAATAACATCAGCCTCTCCCAAATCTTTCATTTCAAAATTATTAGATAAAAAATCCTTCACCTCCTCAATCACTTTGAGGCTAGATTCAAAGATCAGTATGTCATCAACATATAAGCACAAAATAACTCCTTCACCCCCACCATACCGATAGTACACACATTTGTCAGCTTCATTCACAACAAAGCCAGTAGATGTTAAAGTTTTATTAAACTTCTCATGCCACTGCTTACAAGCTTGTTTTAGGCCATATAATGACTTTAATAATTTACACACCTTGCCTTCTTGACCATTTGCTACAAACCCATCCGACTGATCTATATAGATCTTCTCCTCTAACTCTCCATTTGATGAATGATAAGACCATAAGAGGCTACCAGGGAAAGCAAAACTCGAGTTGTAGTCAATCGGGCAATCGGTGAATAAGTATCAAAGAAATCCTCACCTTCCTTTTGAATATAACCCTTGGCCACAAGTCTTGCCTTATACCTCTCGATAGTATCATTAGGCCTAAGCTTTTTTCTGAACACTCATTTACATCCTATAGGCTTTCACCCATAGGGACGATCAACTATTTTCTAAGTTCCATTAGACATAATAGAATCCATCTCACTCCGTACTGCTTCCTTCCATAAGTCAGCATCAGGAGAGGAATATGCCTCTTCAATGGTCATTGGTGTGTCATCCACAAGGTACACAATATAGTCATCACCAAAAGACTTTATAGTCCTTTGTCTCTTACTTTTTCTAGTGACTATAGTGTCATCCTCCTCAGGATTTTACATATAGGGTTCCTTAATTTGTTCTATCGGAGTAATATTTTCATGCTCATGGGGAATTATAAATTTATGACCAGTCGTACTAGGTGCATTTTTCATGAGAAATTCATTATCAAAAAATATAGCGTCTCTAGATTCCATGATTGTATCAATAGCCATCTCAGGAACACTAAAATTTATAATTAAAAATCTATAACCCACGCTGTGAATAGCATAATCAAGAAAAACACAATCAACAGTCTTTGGTCCAAACTTTCGCTTTTTGTTTATTGGCACATTCACCTTTGCCAAACAACCCCAAGTTCGCAGGTAAGAGAGATTTAATCTCTTCTTCTCCCATTCCTCGAATGGTGTAATTTTTTTGTTCTTTGTGGCACTCTATTCAAGATATGACACGCTGTCAATATAGCCTCACCATACCATTCCTTAGATAGTCCTGCAGTCTCTAACATGGCATTAACTAAATCAGTTAGAGTGCGGTTCTTTCTCTCTGTAATCCCATTGGACTATGGTGAGTATGGTGGCGTCCTCTCATGAATAATCCCATGCACCACGCAAAACTCAAAAAATTAATTTGAGAAATATTCTCCCCCGTGATCGGACCTCGAACGTTTGATTTTCTACCTCAGCTGTATAGACTTTAAAATAATGCAACGCTTCATCTTTAGTTTTCAATAAATACACATAGCAAAATCTAGTACAATTATCTATAAATGTCATGAAGTATCGTTTACCGCCTTTAGTCAATTCGCCATTCATTTCGCATAAATCAGAATGAACGAGTTCTAATGGTGCCAAGTTCCTCGCCTCAGCAGCCTTGTAAGGCTTGCGCTGTTGCTTCGATTGCACACACACCTGGCACTTAGAATCTTTGACTAAGTTAAATTTTAGGATTAAATTTAGATTTGTAAGCCACGTGAGACAGCCAAAATTAATGTGACAAAGTCATAAATGCTATATATTCGACTCATCCGAAATATTAACATTGTTCACTACTTTATTACACGCATCATCAAGCAAAGATAAGCAGAACAAGCCTCCATAATCATAACATTTTCCAACAAATGTTCCATGTCTCGACACAACATACTATTGGACTCAAGCATAATTTTAAAGCCATCACGACACATTTGAGAACCGCTAACAAGATTCTTCTTGATAGAGGAGACATACTGTACGTTCTTTAATAGCACCGTCTTTCCCTAAGTAAACTTCAGAACGACCGTACCAACACCAAGAACACGTGCATGCGAACCATTTCCTATCAGCAAGGCTCTAGTCCTACCGGCCTGATAGGAAGTAAACAAAGAAACATCAGCACACACATGAATATTAGCATCGCTGTCCATCCACCACTCAGGTGAAAGACAAACTAAAAGAACAAAAGGTAAATAATTACTATACCCAGATATTCCTCCTCTAGTCTCGCTAATCACCATATTTGCTGATTTATTTTCTTGCTTATATTTACGGTCTGGGCACGCACTTGCCCAATGCTCATCACTCCCGCAAACAAAGCAACCTCCACCTTTCTTGTTATTTTTTTTCTTAAACTATTCAGTTTGCTTAGGCTTTGTATTGTTGTTCTCTTGCATGTTCTTCTTCTTTTTATTACGGGATGCAAATGAGTTTTTCTTCTGCACCATATTGGTAGCGGAAGACTCAACTCTTTTTCCACGGTTGTCTTTTGCTCTCACCCTTTCCTCAACATCAAGAGATCCAATAAGCTCAGCCACACTAAACTCTTGTCTTTTGTGTTTTAGAGAAGTAGCAAAATCTCTCCAAGAAGGTGGCAGCTTAGCGATTATACCGCCGGTCACAAATTTATCGGGCAACAGACATGTAAAATGTTCTAATTCCTTTGCTAGCGCCTGTATCTCATGAGCCTGTTCCACTACAGAATGGTTTCAACCATTTTGTAGTCATACAGCTGCTCCATAAGGTACAACTCACTACCAGCATCAGAAACTCTAAACTTTGCCTCAGGAGTATCACATAACTCTTTGTCTGATGTGCAAGATATGTAGTTTTTCTCATACTTAGGATGAAGTGCACTAATCACGGCGCCTCGAAAAAGGTTATCGGCAGCCAAGAACTTTTGCTCCTTCTTAGGAGTAAATTGTTCAGGCTTTTCCTGTGCGGCGTGATAACAGTTCATAGTAGTCAACTACAACACCATCTTGGCACGCCATATCATAAAATTCTTGCCATAAAAATTATTCGGTTTCAAAGCAGCAGCAAAATCACTGATAGAAAATTGCCTAACATTAGGTTTTTGGATTGTTAGAAAATTAGGCATTTTCATGGTTAATTTAATCTAGAAATAAAACATCATCAAGTTCGTGACAACATATATGTGCATGTGTATATCACTAACAAAAGCTACAACATGCAGGTATGACATACCGATCGATACAGTAAGTACGCAAAGTACGGTAATCAGAGAGTTTACAGTGTACCCAGTGGAGGGTCCCATGCCGAGGACATCGGAGGCTCCATTCGCACCAGACATAGTGCGTTGCTCGAAGTCGTGGACCACAGTCGATGTAGTAAGGTGTTCGTAGTGCAGTCCCACGAACGGTCACCGGGAAGAAGACACCTTGCTATTCCGCGAGCGATCACCAGGAAGAAGACGTCTTGGACGAGCAGTCATGGAATCGCTCCCCAAAAACCTAATCGCCGCACACCCCGTGCAAGGTTCGTAGGCGGACAAGGGTTTCGGAGGCACCTGCTCTCCCGTTGCTTCGTGCGCGTAGAGGTACGGGATGGAGATGCGAAAGTAGCAGCGGGTAGTAGCAGAAAGGGAGAGTGAGTGGTTTTTCCAGAGTACGAGCACCTTTTTTATAGAAGCAAGAGAAAGGAGATTCAACGAATTTGGACACTGTCACATGTGATTGATAGCCATTAACCAGCCATCAGTTACCAGGTTAGTCATTGGTGTCGGCCTTTTAAAACACGTCAGTTGCTAGTCACTAAACACAGTGTCAATTATTAGTCATCAACTCTTTTAAACCACGTCAGTTGCTAGTCACTAAACACAGTGTCAGTTACTAGTCATCAACTCGTGATTAAAAATTGCAAAACCAGACCAAACCCAGCTCACACATCTTTGTCGCCACGCTGCACCGCGCCTCGGCCCGGCAAGCGAGTGTGCACGCGTGTGGCACCCTCTCTCTCTTCCTCAACCTCTCAATTAGTGCACGGATAGTCCACCAATTTAAGTTGGTTAAGATACTCTTTAACTACCTATTTGGGATTAACCACTTTAACCACCTAGCATTAATCGTGGGCCTTGAGATTAAATGAAATAAATGGGCCTAGCCCAAATATTTCAACGGGTAATTCTCTAATATCATCTGGTCTTCAATTTGATTCTATTTATTTTGATGAGAAATATGGCAAAAATATGGAGAAATTTACTAGCGCCGGCCTATCATCAAATATATTTTTTAGAGGTGCTTTATTGCTTGGAAAAGAGAAGAAAAGGGCAGCCAAGGAAATATGTCAATATGGAGACCATGCACGTGGAAATAAAGGGCCGCCCAATCTGAATACGTGAACTTTATTTGGTTAATCGATTAGCAAGGTGATTAGCAATGTTGCCGCATTATTTTAATATTTCCTTTCGGCTGAAGCAGTAGCTTATCTAGCTTGTCAAATTTAGTTTCGTTCCGGCCTGGTCGCGTGTGTGCGCGTCGGACTCGTCGTGCCTTAGTCCTGGAGTCATGGTTGGCCTGCGAGCCATATAACCTGGATGCTGTCTGTAACAGAGGGAGATTGGATTTTGTTATGGAGTTTATTCTCTGTCGAGAAACCCTAGATGGTGATCTCATCAGGCTCTTCGCATTGAAGATTATCTTCCGGTTTCTAGTCGATTTGCGTGGAGTGCGTGATCAAGCTGCTACGGCTTGGGTGCGTCGCTTGGATTTCTTGTTGAGATCCCTCCTCTTCTGATCGTGGTTCGTCGTGGCTGTGTGTGGAAGAAGTTATCTAGGGTTTGGTTTGCAACTCTTGTAAGTCGACCCTTTATTTGGTTACTGAACGTGTTGCTGCGGTATCAAGTTGATTGATTTGCTTGGCCGACATATATAGCAATTTTATTCAGCCCATTGGCTTCTTTATTAGTGCCGAATTCAACATCCTGTTATTGCTAGAATATTTGAGTCCGAATCAATTTTCTATTCCTGCATTGAACAATCGAGAAGGGCTCTTGCTACTTGTGCCGACCATCATTTATCTGGGGTATAGCAGACGCCTAGTGCAATAATGACAAACTTTATTACAGAGAAGCTAGCGTCCTGAGCATTACGTTGGTACTTGTGTTTTATTGGTCAGTCGCTACTTGTGAGTTGGCTGGATATAATTTTTGCTGCAATCTTATTGCCAAAAATTCAGAGAGCTTATTTCCGTGTGATTGCTGTACCGTGAAAGATTGGGTATTATTTTGGAAATGGTAGGCGCGTCCTTATCAGTTTAAAGAATGTTAGGGTGCAGGTTGCTTCCTATAATAATGAACCATTCATTGAAATCTCAAAGGCACAAACTGTTTTATTTGAAGCTGACAATGTTGATGTGGCAGTCAGGTCTCCAATTGCTCCTTCAGAAAATTTTTGTACACGTCACAATATTTTGGTCAGTGACGTTTTAAATCCTCATATGATTCAGTTGGGTCACATTGCTGTTGGCACAAAGGACAATGCTAAGATCACAGTTATTGCACAAGAGGCTCCTAAGGCCCGGTTCGCTTATCTTATAATCCGTCTTTTTCAGCTTGTTTTTTAACCGGAATAGTGTTTTTCTCTCACAACAAATCAGCCGGAACAGTATTTCGGCTTGTTTTTTCAGCGAAGCGAACGGGGCCTAAATATATACCAAAGCCGAGAACTGCTTTGTTAAGGAAGGGAGAATGATGAGTCCATAACTTTGTAAGATGTTCATGCAGACATGTTTAGTGACAATTCAAATATAGCGGACGGTAATTCTTTAACACTCTCGGGTCTTAAATTTGGAGATTTTATTTTCGATGAGAAATATAGCAAGAACATGGACAAATTTACTACTATTGGCTTATCATCAGATATATATATATTTTAGATGTGCATTATTATTTGAAAAAGAGGAGAAAAGCAAGCAAGAAAAACATGTCAGTATTGGTTCTTTAAATGTGGATGTCCATGAGAGGAGTTTCCAACGTAATTTGCATCGTGCCCGGAGTATTATATTAATACTTGTATGGTCCTGGTGAGTCCGAGTCTGTTTCCAGCAGCGTGCGGGTGGCCTGCGTGCCTTTAACCCTGGGACGTCGCCCCTGTACGAGATTAGAAGAGAATTTTATCGTGGAGTTACCCTAGAGGACACGTTCTTCGTCTCGAAGATTATCTTCCGGATTCTTGTGGGTCTACGTGAAGTGCGTGATCAGGCTACTACAGCTTGAGTGCGTCGCTTGGAATTCTCAGAGTTCTCTATTTTCTGAAGCACGGGTGGAAGAACGCTGCTGCTAGGATTTGGATTGCATCTTATGTAAGCTGAATCCATCTATCATCGTATGGCTGTTGCTATCGTCCGCGTTTGATTAATCAAAGAAATTGCTGCCGGAGATTTTCTATTTGATAATTCTGATTCATCTCAATCATTGCCGAGAGTATTGTTTCCGTGGATTATTGGTCTTTCTCTGTTTGCACTATCAGATCAATTATTAATCCATCTCAGTGTCCGTGAAAAGTTGCTGTAGCTTGTCATCTCTTCTGTTATCGATTGGTGGCTGCTGCTCATAATAATTCTATTAAATAGAATATATCAGTTGATAGGGCCTGCTGTTGGATGTAATTGGTTCCGGACATATAGATACATATATTCTATTGTAGATTTCTTGAGATAAATTTCTGAGACTATTTGTGTCTATGATTGTACCGTGAAAGATTGGACCATTATTTTGGACATCGTAGGCGTGTCCTTATCACCCGCCCTGAGCCTCCTCAGTGGCCGCAGATGACATTGTGGCCGCACGACGCCTGTCCACTGGAGAGCACGACACCATCCTTGAGCGGCCTGGTTGCCACGGGCTCAGCCGCCGGCAGCAGCGACACCGAGGGCTGGCCAAACTGTTAGAATAGTAGGATCATCTAGGTGCATAGATCTAGTGGGTGTACACTTCTGTTCAGGATAAAGAGTCCTAGATCCAACCTAGAACGTGAACTAGAGAGAGGAATTAGAGAGAGAGAGACGTAGAGGTAGCTGACCATCGGTGGGTTTGGTGGAGCTGCTAGCCATCGCGCCGGTTGCGAGGTCGGTGGAGTCCAGTGGCGGTGAAGACGGCGGTGAAGGCAGTGGTGCTTCCTGTCGCTCACAGTGCCCCCTTGATCGGTTAGGGTTGTAGGTGGGGATTGTGGCGGCTGCGGTCAACCTCGTACCAAGTGCCCCGACCCCCATCTCCTTTTATATGGCGCTGTGCGACAGGGCCCCCCAAACATGATTTGGTTGGGCGCCCCCGATCAGGACACGGATCATGGTCTCGACTCAGTCGTTGGACCGAGTCGGGAGGAGATCAACTTAACATTCTCCCCCTTGATCTCACTTTTAAACTTGAACCTAAAAATACTTTATCTCTTCCCATTCCATCACAGATTAGTGCATAACTCTATGTTCTGAAATAGATTTTTAACTAGGCCCTTATTGTCCAGGAATCATAGGCTTTTCCGTAAACCCATGCCGGCTAAGTGTTCTCTGAACACATTGGGTGGTAAGCCTTTTGTAAGCGGATCCGCAAGCATCTTCTCTGTGGTTAGATGCTCAAGACTAATAGCATGATCCCAGACTCTATCTTTCATAACATAGAACTTTATGTCAATGTGTTTGGCAGCATTACTTGACATATTGTTGTGAGCATAAGTTACTGCTGCTTCATTGTCGCAGTATAACGTGAGTGGTCTATGGATGTCGTCAACCACTTTCAACCCGGGCATAAATTTCTTTAGTCAATTCACTTGCCCCATGGCCTAATAATAAGCTACAAACTCGGCATACATCGTGGACGATGCAGTGACGGTTTGCTTGGAGCTTTTCCATGATATTGCTTCTCCTACGAGAGTAATTACATAGCCTGATGTGGATTTTCTATCATCTACATCTCCCGCAAAATCTGAATCTGAATACCCCTCTATATGGAGGGAATCAGATCTTCTGTACGTTAGCATGAGACCTTTTGAGCCTTGCAAATGACACAAAGCTTTCTTTACCATTCTCTAGTGTTCTATTCCTGGATTACTCTGATATCTGTCAAGTATCCCGGTAACAAAAGCTAAGTCAGGGCGTGTACATACTTGAGCATACTGCAAGCTTCTGACAGCCAAAGCATATGGAACCGCTTTCATTCGATCAATCTCATATTGGTTCCTGGGGCATTGGAATTCCCCAAACCTATCACCCTTTACTATAGGAGCAGGTGAAGGTTTACACGCATGCATACTGTACTTTTTTAGAACCTTTTCTAAGTATGTCTTTTGTGATAATCCTAAAACCCCCTTTCTTCTATCTCGATGAATCTCTATTCCTAAAACAAATGAAGCTTCACCGAGATCCTTTATGTCAAAGTTTGAGGACAAGAACTTCTTCGTCTCCAGTAGTAGATTAACATCACTACTAGCGAGTAAGATGTCATCCACATACAGGATTAGGAAAATGATTTTCCTATTCTTGAACTTTGCATAACCGCAATTGTCCTCTACATTCTATTTAAACCCAAACTTTCTTATCGTTCCATCAAACTTTAAATACCATTGTCTAGAGGCTTATTTTAAGCCATAAATGGATTTCTTTAGGCGGCATCCCATACTTCGGAGATCAATATTAGGGTACCCAAAGAGTAGGAGCTAATGACCGTCAACATTGATTCATCCGCGTAATCAAGAGCGCAACTATTCCACTTGCCGGGTCACTTCTCGTCCGTCCACTGAGACCTTGGGCCCTGCCTCGTCTGACCCTCGAGGGTTGGCTCTGCCTTGGTGGGTGCTATGGTCGCAGGCCCATCTCACCTGACCCCCAAGGGTTGACTCCCGAGGGCTGGCTCCGCCTCGCCCGATGTCTGAGGGCTGGCTCCGCCTCGCCCGATGTCTGAGGGCTGGCTCTGCCTCACCCGATGTCTGGAGACTGGCTCTGCCTCGCCCGATGTCGGAGGGCAAACTTCGTCTCACCCAATCCCCGAGGGCTGGCTCCACCTCACCCGACATCTAAAGGCTGGCTCCACCTCGCCCGACACATGAGGGCAAACTCTGTCTCACCCAACCCCCGATGTCTGCGCATTACTCCTTCATAACTATGCGCATAGATAAGGCAAGGCACTCAAGTCAACTGCAATACCGAGGACCATACCCTGCATGCCTGCAGGAAAGTACCATCAGGATAGGACCAGAAGGGCGCTTTGAGTCCTTCCAAGCATATCAGAGTCCAAACAGTGCTGTAGGCGCTGATATTTGTCTTATAGTGTTGTGGGCGCCGCTATTTGCCCTCGAGCACGAATCCTGACAGAAGCAAATGATAACCACTATGGTCTAGGAGGAAACTCGCATCACCTACAGTAACGGACATGCGGTCACTACGCCGTCTGCTCCTCGTAGGGCCATGGATCAGCACCCTGGTCCCCCGCGCCACCTGTCATTGCAGGATGGGACATGACAACTTGCTCACAATACTAGGACATGGCATCATCAGCGAACAGACGCCCAGCGTGGCCCTATCAGGATCAGCGAACATGCTCACGGACTCATCAGCGTGAACCACCTCGACATCATCCTCATGCCATTGAATCAAACATTGATGCATGGTTGATGGCACGCAACAGTTGCGTGAATCCAATCACGACCGAGGAGTAAACTGTATGAGCCTTTTCCATCGATGACAAAGAACGTGGTGAGCAGAGTTTTACTTCCGATTGTCAACTCAACATTTATTGTCCCCTGGGTCTTAGATGTATTCCCTTCGAAGTCTCTAAGCATCATGTCAGTCTCAAGCAAATCTCCTGATCCCTTGCCAAGCTTATGAAAAGTAGTGTAAGGCATAAGATTGATAGAAGCACCTCCGTCCACTAACATTTTGTTCATCGGCTTTCCATCAACAAAACCTTTCATGTATAAAGCCTTCAAGTGCTAATGTTTGACTGGCTTATCAAACATCACTTGGTGGGTAACCGTCAACTTGGCAACCATCTCTTCATACTCTGATTCATCAAAGTCTGAGTAAACTTCCTGATCTGCCAAAGCTCTGAATTCTGATGGCAACAGAAAAGCCATTTGGATATTAGTCGATGGCTGCTTCTTATCAGCTATTTGCTTGGTACGCCACACTTGAGTTTTACCGGATGGCTGAGCCTGCTCTATCTCCTTATTCCTTAGGTGTTGCACTCTTCTCTTCTGGCTTCTTGTTAAACCTCTAGGGCACCATTGGCCTTCCTACCAAACATGTTCCCTCTGGTTGCTTCCTTCTTCAAGATCAGCCTAGTCTTGGTCAACAACTCTTTTCCTAGCCGATCATGAATACTTTTATTTTTTAAGCGCCGATCCATGTTATTATGATGATATGCATCCTAGGCATGGATAGACTAGCGGTTGACTTGAGATTGCCTAAACTCCCAATATTGATTACTGCATTCTAGACAGTCATGTTTGGTAGGCAATTTCAAACCTTTGTTTCAGCAGTATCTAAAGGAAGGACAATTCTAGTGTGATTCAACTTGCTTCTTTTCATACATCTCTTCTTCTAGTTGACACTGGTATTTTTGATCCTCTAACCATCGTTGATAATCTTTTTCCTTCTACCGCTGCCATTTGTTTAACAGGATCTGAGATCTGACTCATGGCTTTGTCGCTCCATCCTTTGATGTTTCTCCCTGTTCATATTGGCTCCTCTACTGATTACAAGGTTTTCTAATCTCTCTGTATTCATCAGCCGATATTTGCATCTTGGGATCAACTATTCTAGCTTCTCTCGATTTGGTCGATGTTAGGACCTTAGTTTTTCCTTTGAATATCCCAACATCAACCATATTTTGATCTCCTAGGAAAGAATTATCATCCACCTTCATCTTCCAAGGTGTATCAAACTTGAGCCTCCCTTGCTGAATAGCCCTCTGTATATGCTGCTGGAAGATTCTGCATTCATTAGTGGAATGAGAAGTAGCATTATGGAACTTGTAGAACTTCTTATTCTTCAACTGTTTAGGGGGAAACATAATATGATTATCCAGCAATTTGATCTGGCCCTTCTCAAGTAAGAAGTCAAATAGCTTGTCCGATTTTGTGACATCAAAGTCATAGCTCTCCTCGACTCCTCTTCCCCAAGGATTTGGCACCATTACTGTCTTCTTGCCCCAATTCCATTCAGCTGTAGCAACCTCCTCTTTTGCATCTTCATAGCCATCATCTGCTGAGTATGGATCGTAAGCTTCGGCTATGGTGGTACTCTTCTAGAATCGGGTATCTCTACACATACTCTAGAATTGGCTATTGAGCGCTGCTACTCGTTGAGCCAATTGACCTAAGTTATCAAATTCTTGTCCTAACAGCTTTTCTTTCCATATTGGCAATATTTCTTGGACAGCTAAAGCAGCTAGCTGATCATCAGCCAAGTTTAATGAGAAGCACAAGTTCCTAGTCTCCCGAAATCTCTGAAGAAACTCAATGCCCGATTCATTAGTCCTCTATCTCATGGTTGTCAAATCAGTTATCTTCTTTTCTCCAGTCCTAGTGTAAAAATATGTATGAAACTTCTTTTTTAGGTCGGCCCAATTGGCAATGGAGTTGACTGGTAGTGACGAAAACCAAGTGAAGGCTGGCCCTAACAGGGATAAGGAGAAGAAATGAACTTGATGGGCATCCTCAACTGATGCTTCACCCAATTGTGTAAGATACTGACTGATATGTTTTATTGTGCTTGTACTGTCTTGACCGGTGAACTTAGCGAACTCTGGGAGCCTGTAATTTGTAGGAAGAGCGACCAAATCATACAATTCTGGATATGGGTGTTTGTACGAAAAGGTCAGCCCCTTTGGCTTCAGATCGAACTAATTCTTCATCATCTCGGTCACCTTCAGCAGCAACTCGTTAGCTTGTGGATTTGAGTTTCTCGGTACTTGCTGACCCATCTGTGGATTGAAATCCTACATGCCTTGATATCCTGGATTTGGCATCATGTGGAGAGTGTTATAATCCATGCCATTGTGATAGCCTTGTGGAATCTCAATCTGTTGGGTCCTTTGCTGGCTCGCTGTTTGAAGTCTCTGATTATAGACATAAGGATCTATATCTCTATGGATCCTTTGAATTGATGGTGCTATTTTTTGAGCCGACGATGGTATGTGACCTGATGTGCCAAAATTGATCACCTGATTCTGACCTTGCCCCGCTAGCTATTGCACATGCGGTATTGATGGTCTAGGATTGTACTGTATCTGATTCATAGTAGTACCAGGAGTTTGTTCAGATGAACCTTGAAGTATCTAGACATCACCATTACCAGCTGGTGCCGCTTCTTGATGGTTGGTACCAACTTGATTAGTCCCTTGAGTTGATGGATCTGGAATGTTGTAACAAGTCGATCCAACCTGACGAACTGGAATTCCATGAATCGCCTCTTTCATGACGTTGTGAAATGCGTCAACAAAAGCTTCATTGCGGCTTGATATGGCATCACGAACAGAGTAGTCTATGGCATCCATGAAGAAATGCCTGTCTTCAGCTTCGACTGTATCTGTCTGCTCGTGTAGTAGAACTCTTGGTAGTGGAAATTTCTGAATAATTGTGTTGTCACGTGTTTTGGTGTAGGACAACAAACAATTCTTCTGAAATTCTTCTATAGCTTTGCTGATGGTATCCTTATCTTCATCAGGTAGGTCTTCATAATGTACCATAAGGATATTGTCATTGTTGTGAGCCACCATGATGATTGTGGTGTCCCACCGGGCGTGCCAGAAACGTGTGTCGACATAGAATTTTCGTCTCCGTGCCGAGGACACACACAGCAAGCCGGAAGGGTCTGCTCGATGGAGTAGATCCGCCTAGCTTCAGCGCAAGGGTGGTCGATCATGCGCAATCCTTCTAAGACGTGCCAGTTAATTTGACCCTACAATTGACAAGGAGAGAAAGCTCATCAGTAATTAAGGGCGGAACGTGTCAGTGTTGCCAGACAGTCCCAAATGTGTCTCGGAGAGCCGATATGAGAGGAGATCGACTAAATAGTCGATTCCAGCATATTCATAAGAATAAATCAATTAAAGCTCATGGGGTCATATAAGAAGAGTCAATTATCATTCAGGATAAATATTAGTTAAGCAAATATTAATCAATGGCAATAAGATATCAATGATGATCGGTTTATACTGAGCCAATGATTACAAGTAACCGAACTCTTTTTTGCATAAAGAGACAATTCAACACCACTTAACCATTTAATAAAGATAAATCTAATGAACATGTTAGATCTCATCCATCGCCATGACCAGTGGGGTATGAGGCAGAATCATGCAGGCCGTAGTAACAATAATAGACTCGACGACCCTAACTCATTACTAATATTAGTGGGGCATGAGGTAGAATCATGCAGGCCATAATACAATAATAAGATCATGGGGCTAACATATCTTTCAACTTATGTCTACTTCAATGATCTCGTCGCTTAAGATGTAGATTAGATTAATTTTAAATTAGCAAACGATGAGTTAAACAAGATATAAGGCCGATCCAGATTAATCTCAATTGGGCAGAGTGATATTGCTGTAATTAGATAAACGATAAAAGCAATAAGCAATATTGGTAACTTAATGAATCTACCAAAGACTGCCATACTAAGGTAGAGCCGATAACTTGACCTTGATCTAATTCAAGCAGTGGGGTGTGAGGCAAAATCACACAGGCCATACTTGAATTAGACAAGAGTCGATAACTAGCCTATACCAGAGTTACAGTGGGGGTCGATCGGATCGATGCAGCCATACGAACAGAGGTATAAACCATGTCAATACTTACAGACAAGCAGTGGAGGTCGACTGGATTGATGCAGCCGTACTCACTAAAGAACTCACCAAGATCTTCTCTACTCCTACTCCTAAGGGGTGGCTAGAGCTGAAAAAAGTAATTGACTTGTATTTGATTGATTGTTGTCTTCTACAATAGCCAAGGTTTGGTATGTATACCCGGAGCCTAAAACGAATCCTACTCGAGTACGACTCAATACAATTCTTTGGTATGAAGGAAATATTCCTATTTTAAGATAACTTGGACTCTAATCTTTCCCCTTTTGTAGAGTCCAATATGTATCTTCTTGGCGCCAATCATACCCTGTCATCGTTATCTACTGACATCATTCAGAGAGAATCGATCTAGTGTCGCATTCGATCCAACAGGTATCAATCTTTACTCTATAGACTCCTTGATTGGCATAATCCTAGAAGCCTGCGAGTTCCTGCGCTCTTTTCCCAAATTTTGGTGTAAACACTAGTCTTCGTGTCGCCCCTCGCGGTACGCATGAGGTACATGGTCTGTCTCCATTTCCCCTCCTCCAACAATGTGGCCAAATATGAGGCGCATGTCAATGGCTTATGCATTGCCATCGAGTTGGGCATCTGATGCCTCAACGTTCGAGGAGATTCCTAGCTGGTCATCAACCAAGTCATGAAGGAGTCAAGCTGCCATGATGCCAACATGTCTGCATACTACCAAGAAGTTTGTGGTTGGAGGACAAGTTTGACGGCCTAGAGCTCAATTATATCCTGAGACGCCTCAACAAGGCGGTTAACGCGCTTACAAAAGCAGCATCCGACCGAGAGCCAGTGCCAACAGGCATCTTTGCCAGCAACTAGCATAAGACCTTAGTTTGCTATGAGGGGTTAGAACAAGGTGGTGATGGTTCATCCAATCTAGGCCCGAGGGCTGACCAACCGTCTGCTACATCTGGCCCCGTCGTCATGGAGCTCGAAGAGGACCCAGCGACAGAGCCCATCCCTCTAGTCAACTAGAGGATGCTCTACCTCAACTACCTCCTCCGTGACATGCTACTAATGGAAAATACGTAGGCTCAATGGCTCACACATCACGCTAAGTCCTTTGTTCTTATGGAGGGCGAACCCTAGAAACAAAGCCACACCAGGATCCTACAGCGCTGTGTCCCCATCGAACAGGGGAAGCATTTGCTGAGCGATATCCACGATGGGGTCTTCGGTCATCATGCTACGCCTAGAGCCCTAGTTGGAAACACGTTCCGACAGGGCTTCTATTCGCCCATCGCTATAGCCAACACCGAGCAGATCGTTCCCTATCACATGGCCATTCATGGTCCTAGGGGCTCAATCTAGTTGGACCTCTCAAGAGGGCGCTCGAAGGCTACACCCACTTGCTTGTCACCATAGACAAGTTCACAAAGTGGATAGAAGCTCGGCCGATCCCCGTGATAAAATCCAAGTAGGCTGTGCTATTCTTCCTTGACATCATCCATCGCTTTAGAGTCCCAAACTCCATCATCACAGACAATGGCACACAGTTCACCGAAAAGAAGTTCCTTCAATTCTATAATAAATACCACATCTATGTCGATTGGGCCGCTGTCGCACAAGCCCAAACGAATGGTCAGGTCAAGCACGCAAACGGCATGGTCCTACAAGGTCTCAAGCCTAGGATCTTCTACCGGTTGAACAAGTTTGGCGCATGCTGGGTCACTGAGCTTCCTTCAGTACTTTGGAGCCTAAGGACAACCCCCAGTCGAGCCATCGCTACACACCCTTCTTCATGATCTATGGTCCAAGGCCGTCCTCCCAACCGACCTCAACTATGAAGCACCAAGGATCAGGGCGTAAGATGAACAGGGAGCCATGGCGTCCCAGGAGGATGCCATGGACCAACTAGATGAGGCACGTGACATTGCCCTCCTCCGATCGACCAAGTACCAACAGGCGTTGTGATGGTACCACAGCCGACGAGTGCGGGGTCAAGCCTTCAACGTCGGAGACCTAGTCCTCCACCTCGTATAGAGCAACAAAGACCACCACAAGCTCTCCCCACCGTGGGAAGGACCATACATAGTTGCGGAGGTGCTCCGTCCAGTCACCTACAAACTCAAGACCATCGACGGTGAAATCTTCACCAATGCCTAGAACATCTAGCAACTACATTGCTTTTACCCTTAATAAATACACACTTTCTCTTAGCAGTTTTGTTATCCAACTCCCTAATTTTTTAGTAACATCCGACCCCAGCAACGGCAAGGGGTCGGATCTCACTCAAGGGCTGATATGAGCATATTTATCCGACAAACATATTCTGTGCCTGCCCCCCTTTTTTACATTAGGACCTAGGAGCTAGGTTTACAGGAGCAAGCTCTGAGTATAACTAGTCAGACTGTGGTATACCCACACCCTAGTGGCTATGGTGTCTTTGCTCACCAGCGTAATTAGAATTGGCTCGTCCTACTCTAAGCTTTTATGACCTTAACAACAAAAAGGGTTGGAATGCACTAAATCTTTATGCAAAAAGGGGAGAAGAGCTAAGAGACCGTTTGCTAGACCAAAATTCAAGAGCTTGTCCATTTGCAACAAGTTTTCTCCGCTTGGCTTATCTGCCTAACTAAGTTCTTGCGTAGGATGTCCTTATTCCCTATTTTCATATGAAAAACTTATCTCAGTAGGTAACATGAGTCAATTGAATGGCTTGGCCGCTAACAAAAAGTAGGTAAGGAGCAGACGAGATCACGCTCATATTCGATGGAGGTTTTCCAAACCCATCGCTCTTACCATCGGGGTAAAACCGGTGCCTAGGTTGATCGAATGGCTCCAAACCACCGCCGAGAAACAAGCGCCCTTACTTACTTACTTTATGTATTAATTTCCATACTGAGCCTCTGACCCTAGCAATGGTGGAGGGTCAGACATCGCTCAGAGGCTGGTGGAAGTGCCCATTCGCTAGACATTCTCTTTTCCCGACCCCTCCTTATGTTTAAAAACTAGAGGCATGGTGTGCAGGCACAAACTTTGAGTAAGCCTGGTCAGACCGCTAGGACCCTACACCCTAGCAGCCATGGCGTTTTTGTCCACCAGCGTGATCAGAGTCTTTGTCTCCGTACTCCAAACCTTAACCTCCACCTTCTCAGGAATAGTTTGGAGGGGCCTACCTACGAAATCTCCATCGAGGAGAGACTATCAGGTCACCCCATGTCAATCGAATGGCTCGAGACGCTACCAAGAGACAGATACAAAAGACTGGGATGCTCGTACAGGTTACACCGGCCCCATCATGAACATCGAACCCGGACCCCGCATGGACATATCCGATAAGAGCTCCTAGAACCCATCACCCATGTTATCGAGGTAACATTACCGACCCCCGCTTTTTCTTTACATTCATTCATTCAATCATGCATACATTCATCTCATACATCCAAGCATTGCATATGGAATTGCTGCATCACAACACTTCACGTCACGTCATGAAGCGGTAGTCGTCTCATTCAATATGAGTGGCGACTGACCGAGGTTCGAAGGCCAGCCCGCGAAGGGCTCGAGGCCGCCCCATGTCAAACAGAGCTAGGGGAGAAAAACCATGATGAGCCCTAGTGGCCTTGCCTAACCCTGCTCAGAAGCGAACAGGGACATCTTGGCCTTTCTCATTCGATTCTAACCTTGAGCCAAGCCCACAGAATCTCCATCGAGGAGAGGCCAATGAGCCACCTAAACCTATCGAACAGCTCAGGCATCTACCAAGAGGTGGGTTAAGAAGTAGTGGAATGCCACATGAGGGTTCTACCGACTCTATCAGTGGATGACAGACCCAGATTCCACTTGAACATGCCCATTAGCGAGCTCACCGAGCATGACACTCTAGCCATTGAGGCAAGTGTCATTAGCTCAGCCCCTCCGGTCGTAGAAACCAAGGATGGAGTGACGTGTGAAACATGGTCAACCCCTACCAAACCCCAAGGGCCCTAAGGGCTCAAGCCACCCGATCCTAGATTGAGACACTGAGGTTCAAAGGCCAGCTCGCGAATGGCCTGAGGCCGCCTCGTGTCAAACAAAAGCCAGGGGGTAAACACAGATGAGCCCCAGCGGCCTTTGCCCATCCCACCTAGAAGTGGACAAGGTCATGTCAACCTTCTCATTCGATCCAAACCTCTAGCCGAGCCCATAGAATCTCCATTGAGATGGAATCTATTGGAAGACGGGTTAAGGAGCAACGGAATGCCACACAAGGGTTTTGCCGACCCCATCACAAGCGACGAAACTGGATTCTATTCGAACATACCTATTAGTGAGCTCACCGAGCGTGTCACTTGAGCCATCAAGGCAAGTGACATTAACTCAACCCCTCTAGTTGTGGAAACTATGGATGGGGCGATAGTCATAAAAATGAGCCGACCCTTGACCGAATCCCTGCTACGCATGGGGGCTCAAGGAAAGTTAGACTTGTGAGGAGACCAAACGCATGGTTGTAGAACAATAGTTAAGATCCTAGGGAGGGGGTACGTGTGAATACAAGAGATGCTTTCTCCTACTAAGTTTTGATATCCTCTCCTTGATTTTCAGTGACATCCAACCCTAGCAAAGGCAAAGGGTTAGATCTCAGTCAGGGGCTGATAAAGGTATAAGTACACCTTTTCTAAAATAGTCACCATGTCAGACCTCTTCCTCATGCTAAGCCTAGCGGTATGGTTTGTGGAAACAAACAACTAAGCATCCCTGGTCAGACTACAAAAAGCCTACGCCTCAGTGGCTATGATGTCTTTGCTCACCAGCGCGATCAAAGTTCTCCTCTTACACCTCGGGCCCTATGGTCTTAATGAATGGAAGGGTCAGAATACATGAACCCCTTTTTCACATACAAAAGTGGAAGAAAACAAGTTCAATAGCACAAAATGAAATAATGAAATTGTTTTTGCGATACTTAAGGGTCGATGCTTGTTCATAGATTACAATAACGTCCATCCAACCTATTTGACTAACTAGCCCCTCAAGGGGAGAACTATGTCTTCAACTCTGTCTGCTAGGTCCCATGCAAGAGGAGCCACCACCTTCTCTGTCTCATCTAGCTCGGAGGCTTCATAGCCAGGTGCAAAACTAAGGCTCATCATCTCCAAGTCGATGCTATCCACGTAATGTGAATGAGCAATAATGATATCTACGACTTCCCTCTCGAGCTGGCGCACCTACATCATGATATCTACGGCACAGACCATAAGTGAGATGGTCCCCTCTGACCGCACCACCTCTAGGTCATCGCAGACCACTCCGAGGGCAGTGCTCAGGAGATCATGCTTGTCGCTCTCCGCTTGAACATTCCTCCGCTCCTCGATGAGCTCTATGGCTAGCTCGGTGGAGACGCTCTCAGCCTCCAACCTCTAGGTCATCGTGGTTCTGAGCTTGGCCTAGACGGAGCCGATCCTCCTCTACGCCTCATCGTGCTCTTAGATGGCCTGGTCACGGTCCTCATGGGCCGTGCTATGCTCTGAGCAAAGCCTCCTCGTGGTCTAGAGCAGCTCGTCTTGCTCCTTGCGTAGCCAGATGACCACCTCGGCATCCTGACTCGCCCTCCGCGCTAGGGCTATGAGCTTCCTTCGGCCACTAGCTTTAGCTCCCGCTCCTTCTCGGCCTTGGCTAGGAGGTCAAGGATCTGCTGGTGGATCTCAGCATCCCTCTAGAGTAGTTGGTCCCACTCCCTCCTAACTCTAGAGGCCTCCTCCTTATCTTGTCGCACCCTCACCGATAGGGCCTCAAACGCCTTCTCAGTTTAATTCTCATGCCGACGGGCCTTAGCCTCCTGTAGCTAGAGACAGGCCGACTCCTCAGCCAAGGGAGTCTTCTCGGCCATCCTCTGTTGGGTGGCAGCAAGCTGGGCAGTTGCCTCCCCATGCAGCTAGGCCTCTTTGATGAGGTGGTCCTAGTTATCCTTCTACTCGCGAAGGAACCAGGATTTCTCCCGGCTGTGAGTGATATGGGACTAAAAAAGATAAATGTCAGAACATAAGAATACATGAAGAAATAGGAAGGCGAGAGGCAAGGTCAAGTGAATACCTAGCTAGTGGGAATGACGACTTCACATAGGGCACCCCTAGCATCGTCCATGGCTGATAGCATGGCCTCAATCCCCTCGTTGAGACTCTCCCGCTCCATGCTCTCAGTGGCATCGTCGAGGGAGAAGAGTGTCGACATCGGATCCCGTGGATGCATCCACCAGAGTAGGGGCTCGCCCTATGTGGGCAAATGGATGCCCTCTGAGGTCAGGGCCTGGGATGATTCCCCGCCGGTCCTCTTCGCAACTGCCATAATGTTTGGGGACCCCTCAGTCATGTCCCCCTGTGTCCGGACCACGTCGGGCGCCGTCACTTGGGCCGCCGATGGCGTGAATTGTGTCGCTTCCTTAGGGACCACCATAGCTGCATCTAGCTGTGCCTGGCTTGTCACAGTCATTTCCACCTCCGCCTGCGTTGGCGAGGCCTCGACCGGTGTAGTCACACCCACCATAGTCGGCACCACAAGCGTGAGCGGTAGATCCATCCTCCCCGACGTCGGTAGCGAAATCACCTCCATCACCGATTGCTCAACAACCTTTGAGGGCGCTCCCTTAGCCCTGGCACCCACTTGTCCCACCGAGGGCGTGGGTGCCACCATGAGCGGAGCCTCATCGGCCAGTGACACAGTCGCACCAGTGTCGCTCCCACCCGAAATGGGTGTGACATCAGCCGATGGCCACCACCTCACCTGAAGGTTGACACTCTTCTTGGTTGCCAGCGCCAAAAGGTTGCCCTATCTCAAGACACATAAGTCATGCTAAAAATAGACAAAACAGAGAAAACAGAGGAGTTGATGACTTACATTGGCGTTGTCGGGTGGTGGATACGTTTAGGGGCTGAACCCCTAGGTCCCTAGTCCACCTCATCGGGACAGGGCTATTTTGAGCCTGCCCCCTGCTCCCGGGCAGAGGGGCTCACTTCCTTTGCATCTTGGGGTGTAGCGGTAGAGCCACACCCTCCATCCGCACCTTGGGCATGGCGGTAGATCCACCCACCCCTGTTGGCTCTTGGGGCGTGGCGGTGGAGCCACCCCCCTCTGTCGACACCTCGGGCATGGCAGTAGATCTACCCACTCCTACTGGGTCTTGAGGCACGACGGCCGGGCCACCCCCTCTGCTGGCACCTTGGGCGCAGCGGTGGATCTGCTCGCCCCTACTGGTTCTAAGGGTAGGCCAACGGTTCGGCCCGTCTCTACTAGCCTCATGGACCTGCTTTCCCCTCCATGAAATGGGAAAGGTCCCGACCCCTACAAGGACGAGCGGGTGCTTATTAGCATGTCCTTGCTCTCCAGGCCACCATGCTCGGTGTCATCAAATACCTCATCATCTTCTTCCTCCTCATCATCATCGTCACTATCAGTTTTCCCCTCGCTCCCATGCACACAATTTCTGCTGCTTCTTCTTCCTCTTGTCCTCCTTTGCTTTCCTCTACCGCTTGTCCTCGGTGTGGTCCACCGCCCTCATGGATGGATCCCTCGACAATGGAGCCCGGAGATCCACGAGGATGAGGTCCCATGGCTGGTCCCCCAATGTCAATGTTAGTATCAAGGAGTCAGAAGTTTAATTAAAGAAGAAGGCACGAGGAAGAGAAAACTTACAAGGACGATGTACCTTGGTTCTGGCCGCATCGGGGGATGCCCTAGCCCCGGGTACACAAAATCAAGGGGGGCGCCCACACTGTCCTGAGAAGGCTCCATTACCTCATTGATGCGCTATACAACTTCGGTGGGGGAGAGCATGTAATAGAACCGTCCAATTTATAAGAGCACAAGTACAAAAAAGATCGCTAAAACGATCAAATTCTCGCATTTGAGCCCATATAAACCCGGTAGTCAACTGAAACCACGAAGGATTTCAAACTAACTTGCATACAACCAAGATTGCAGTGATTCAACATAACACATCACATGTTACAACCTTTCACAAACAGTTCGCAGATAGATTACAACACATTGGAGTCATAGTTATTACAAACCAAGTCTTGTAAAGTAGCAGAAGCAAATAGTTTAACTCATACACATGAGTTCAAATACAAGTACCAGCTTGCCGATCACATCCTACAAAAGCATTCAGATAAGATAAACAGAGATCATGCCCATGATCTAGTCTTTGTCACCCGTCAAGTGGAGACAGTACTTACAGAAGCCCTGATAAAGAAGGTCATCTGCAACAAGAATGAATAAACCCTGAGTACGAGAATGTACTCAGCTAGACTTACCCATCATGAACCAAAAATAAATGACACCAAGGAGTATGCAAGGCTTTATCAGTGGATCTTTCTAGACAACCTTTTTCCATAAAAGCTTGAGTAATCATTATCATTATTCACCTATACTAGCAGTGACTTTTAGCCATTACCTACCATCTATATTAGCACCTGTACTAATTAGTCACTTGATTAAGTTGCAAACAATAATAACCATATTAGGTATTTCATGGCTCATTATCATTATCATCATCATCATTTAACCATATCTTTAAATTTAGTGAATCTACGTTGCCGCTGCTCAGTCAAGTTCTCACTATCTAGGAGAGACGACGATTTGAATCGATTCCTATCCAGCTAGAGGGGTATTCCTAACAAAAACCCTACTTCCCCCACCAGGGTTGCAATCAAGTCGCCTTTGGCACAACTCAGGAGAAAAAAAAGAAAAGTCATGGGTATGATCAGCGCCGCACAATCAGATAACCACTCTGCCAAGGGTGATCGGGACTATAACCTACCCTTGGGCTTACGCCAATGGCTCTCCGCACATCCTTGCTGCCATCCAGAGTGTGTGCAACTGATCATGGTCCCGGCCTGAGCTGAGCTACTCGGCTTCGCGGTCAGAAAAACTTATTCGGCCAGCTAAGTGTTAGGCTGTGTTCAACATGACATGAGGACGTACAGCGAATCGGTCCTTAAACGACACAGATGGGGATAGATTCACACCCAAGACCTCCATGCCTTGTTGCTGCACTACCATCATCCCGTCCGGTCTCTTTTCATTATTAACACATGGTTCTTTTCTATGATAGCAAATATAGCCAACCGTGACCAGAGCTCATCCTACATCTCATAGGTGACAGGAAATCACCTGACTTTTACCGGTCTAAGCAAGGCTAAGCTTTGATTCGCTCCTAGACCTAAATAGGATTTAGGGTACATTTACTGGATAAGGAATAGATATATATATGCAACAAGTGTTTGCATCCAATTCCTATCACTTATTGCATCAACAATTAAAGATACTCAAAGTAACCATTTTCAAAACATAGGAGACTTAGAATACTCCAGGGCTTGCCTTTCAGGAAAGAGGATGGACGATGGTCAGGGCACTCGGGCAACTCCTCCTCTATGGCTGCTTCGTCGGTTGCCTGAACCTTGGGCTCCTCCTCCTGGCTCACTCCCTTGAACTCCAGAAGCGTCACTCCCTTCGGCACACCTATTGCATGTATGCGCAAGATAAATATCATGGATGCACATGAACAAAGTTAGGGATGCTCAGGGAATGCACATGTTACCGCAGTACACATATTCTAACTTAAGCTCTATTCAATTCACTTTAACTTACCAAGTTTAGACAACCTAATATATAATTGCTCATCTTTAGTTAAGGACCTAGCACCTAATAATCAACAAGAACAATGCTACAAAGCATTCACACCATCATTCATATCTCAGCAAAACTAGGAATATACAATAGCATAGTAAATTGACCATAACTGGAGATTTACCAATCCAAATGACATGCAACAAGACAATTTGGAAAGTTTATGAAATTGCCTAAAATTCATTTTCAGACCTCAAGGCATGATTCCAACTTTTACCAGGTCGAAATCACTTAACAACAGAAATCTGTCCGCACAAGACAGAGGGCAGCCAAAACTGGACTCAAACTATGAACAGCCATATCTCCTAAACTACTTGGCCAATTGCCACCAAATTTTATCACAAGCTAGTTTAGTAAGTTAACTACTACTTTGGTATTCACATGATTCTTAGAAAACCAAATTATCATGGTGAACTTTGCAAAGTTCCCAGGACTGTCCAGAAAGACATGATGCAAGAAAATAATTATTAACTTATGTTGCAAACATATAAATGGATAAAACCAACTTTACTAACTTATCACACATATCAAAATAACACCAGAAAGTAAGGTGTTCACCACCAATTCATTTCTTTTAATGCCTTTCTTAATTTAATTAATTATTTAAGAGGAATACTAAATATATATGAAAACTGCACCATTTAATCGACACAAAATACAGTAGGGACCACATGCTCCAAGCAGGCTACTTTAAAATTTTCACTTAAAGTTACCAATAGAAACATCCTACACAAAAATGACAAGCCCACAGGGCTGAGAATAGCATAAATAGGAAACCCTAGTGAAAAGTGTCAACCAACAGATTTTATATTTTTCTTAGCATCCTCAAGGTATCAGGACAACCTCCAATAAATTTCATGAGCATTGGATTCACAGATTAATTATTAAAATTCACACAAGGATCACCTAATTATAAAAAGGAAATTAATAACTCAAAAACTATTTATGCACTGACTCTAAAATTTTTACCAGAGCTTTTACTCATCAAGAAGAGCTCACCATCCTAATTTCATAATTTTTGGAGCAGTGGAACTCTAGATATGAATTAAACAAGTTTGCATTTATTTAAAAACACATTTTAAGTTGCAATTTAATTCTTCTAGAAACTTTACTACAAGTGTTCATGTTATATTTTTACTAAATACTACACTTCATAAGGAACACAACAAAATTTGGTTCACCAAAATTAGATCTCTAAAACTCCACTTATGATTTTCCAAATATGCATGTAAATCAGGAAATAAATGAACTTTCTTTCGGATATGTGTCGCTGACAGCTGGGGCCCATTGGTCAGACGGACCCACATGTCATCGGCACCAAAGCTGAGGACACAGCCTAGGATGGCACGGGATTAATGGAGCTCATCGACGGCGGCTTCTTCTGCGACGTGGAGGGTACCACCGTGTCCGCCTCGACATCCCGCATCGAGTGACCTCCAAAACCTAAACTCTACCAGCCTCTAGGTGTGTCGGCCATGGCGACAGCGACTCGGCCATGGAGCACGGTAGTGCTCCGATGAACCCCAGCTCTAGATGCCTGGATAAGGTGTGCATAGGCTTCTTGGGACCATGTAGGACCTCCCTACGCTACTGCTACCGGCTGCGGTGAAGTGAAAGAGCGTGGCCACGTGAGGCCACCAGCGACGACCAAGGTGCGGCGGTGCACAGCCATGTTCTGGCTCGACCGGACCGGCATAGTTGGTAGCATCTTCATCTGAGCATCTACATGTGATGGAGAAGATGAGTCGAGAGCTAGGGAAGGAGAAGAGGTGTAGTGATGTGCTGGCCACGGCAGACCACGAGCGCGGCGGCGCTCCGGTGAGATTTTGCCGGGGCAGAGTCGGCAATGCGGCTCACCTATGGTTTGGCTGGCTTAGCGAGAACATTGCTGAGGTCCATGAGGTGCTAGCGGAGCTATGGTTGGAGTGGCGTTGGCTATGGTGTAGTGGTGAGATCGTGCGAGCTCGGTGGAGCTCCATGGCATCGCTGCGGCGAGTGTGAACGCGAGCAGAGCGAAGCAAGGAAATGCAAATGAAGGCAGCGCTTGCTCTAGAGGATGCATGGGGTTGAGGTGTCCATGACGGCTAGACTTGTGGGGGTAGTGCCGGTGTATGGCCTCCACTTGTTGAGGTCGGCCTAACACCAGTTGACCCGATCGACCTGAACCCGAACGCCATCAGAGCCCCGAGTCCAAGCCTGACAGCGTGAATTGCTGATGTTCAAACTCCTAAACCGTGGTTCTTCAGTGCAAACAGTCTTAACAACAATTGATGCCCTATATACCAGCTACAATTCCTATTAAAGGATCCTAGTCTAATTCTCAAAGAATCATGAGTAAATTAATCTCAAAGTAAGCTTCATCAAACTGTAAACACAGTAAAAACTTAGAAATTTTTTTAAGTGTTGAATCAGCACCCAAATCTGATTTGTGGGCCATGTTTGGGACTGTTCCAAACATTTTCATGACTTGGCCTCTAAACAAAGTTTGTTTCATATATAATTTGCTACAACTTTGCTTTAGATTTCTCAGACATGTAAACAATCTATGGCACTGTTCCAGTTTAGTCAAACCAAAGCACTCCAGAGGAGCACCTAGTCAAACTAAACCCTAGAAGCATAATTAGGCAAAGTCATTAACATGAACATTGCTCCACTATATACCCTAAGTGTAGTTAAGGTGTTTTTGGGAATAATTAACCACACCACACATTGATCTCACCCAAAATCAAGCATCACATGCATTCAAACAAGGAAAAACAAGTGAATTGCTACTTTTGTTTCAAAGCCATGTTCCATATGTTTCATGAGTTTGTTGCATAGGACTAACTAACCATGTTTCACTAAAGTATGTGACATGTTTCAAGAGTGAGTTGCACATGTTGCACTTGAGTGTTGCACACTATCCATTTCATAAAACAAACACACATGGAATATAAACATATGTTGCAATGTTTCACAAGCATGTTCTAAACAATCTAAGCTCATGAATGGATGAATGATGCTCATGTTTATAAAATGCAAGTGCAAATGTGGAAGCCAAACACCAGGGGTGTTACAGCCCTCCCCCTTATAAAAATCTCATCCCAAGATTTGACAAGCGTACCATTATTGATAGAATTCCTTATAACCTTCCCTCAAATAATCTTCTCTTTCCTAAGTTGCATCGCGTTCACTACCCTGATTACTCCACATGACCTTGTAAAACTTGACCACCTAACTCCGAGTCACTGACTCACGATTGTCAATTACTCGGATTGGTTTTTCTTCAAAGTCAAATTAGATTCTAACTTGATATCCCCTAGTGGAACTCTCTCTTTAGGGACGCGAAGACATTTCTTCAACTGAGATATGTGAAAGACATTGAAGATAGCACTCATCTCAGGAGGTAATTGGATCTTGTATGCTACCTTACCACTCTGTCCTATGATTTAAAAACGGACCGACATATCTCAGCGCAAGCTTTCGCTTCACACCAAAGCATTGGACACTCTTCATGGGTGCTCGATAGGTTTTCTACGGCGATCAGCAAAACTTTTCTACCTAGCTTGAGCTGCGGCCATATGGGTTTGGATAGTACAGACTTGTTCTTTGGCTTCTTTAACAAAATCAATACCATAATATCTCCTTTCACTGGCTTCAACCCAATTCAACGGGGTTCTACACTTCCTACCGTACAAAGCTTCAAATGGTGCCATCTTGATACTCTCTTAATAACTATTATTATAAGAGAATTCAGCTACAGGCAATCATTTTTCCCCTTGAACCCTTAGATGAGATGACACATGCTCTCAACATATCTTCTAAGATTTGGTTCACTCGCTCAGTTTGTCTATAGGTTTGCGGATGATAGGCGGAGCTTCTTACTAACTTAGTTCCCAATAACCTATGCAAGTGCTCCCAAAAGAGAGCAGTGAATTGTGGCCCTCGATCAGAGACAACAGTGTGAGGTACCCCATGAAGTCAGACTATCTGATTGAAGTACAACTCAGCATAGTTAGTTGGATGGAAGTCTGTGCGAACAGGAATGAAGTGTGCAGACTTGGTCAAACGATCTATAATCACCCAAATGGAGTTAAGATTCCACTAAGTAGTAGGGAGTCCAATAATAAAATACATACTTATCTCCTCGCATTTCCAACCTAAAATAGAGAGTGGCTAAAGCAATCCAGCTTTTATGTGCATAGCTTGAACCCGACAACAAGTGTCACACCTAGCCACATAAACGGCTATCTCCTTCTTCATCTTGGTCCACCAAAAACGAGGCTTCAAATCATGATACATTTTGCTACTACCAGGATGAATAGACAATTTAGAGGAATGTGCTTTGGATATGATTTGATTTCTAAGCTCTCTATCCTTTAGGACCACTAACCTATCCTTAAACCATAACATGTCATTCTCATTTACCTGAAAATGCTTGGTTTCTTGCTCTTTCATCTTGCGCTTGATGTGGAACACACCTGGATCTATCTTCTGTAGCTCAATAATTCAACTCTGTAGAGTACAACTGACAGTGATGTTGTGAAGGACTGTAGGATGTAGGAGTTTTGACAAATGGAGGTCACTTTCAATCAAAGAGTGGCAATGAGATTTCCTTCTTAAGGCATCTACAATGATGTTTGCCTTGCTAGGATGATAGTGCACTAGGAGGTTATAATCCTTGATCAACTCGAGCCGTCTTCTCTGATGCATATTCAACTCTGGTTGAGTGAAGATGTACTTAAGACTTTTATGATCAGTGTATATGTGGCACACATTGCCAAGCAAATAATGTCTCCAGACCTTCAAAGCATGAACAACTGCAGTGAGTTCTAAGTCATGCATATGATAATTCACCTCATGCTTCCAAAGTTGGCGAGAGGTATAAGCAATGACTTGTCCTTCCTGCATAAGAACACCACCTAAACCTATGCCGGATGCATCACAAAACACATCAAAAGGTTTCTCGATGTCTGGTTGCGCCAAAACTAGAGCCAAAGTTAGAAGGGTTTGTAGGGTGTGAAAAGTCGCATCACACTCGGAAGTCCAGACAAACCTCGTGTCTTTTTGCAGCAACCGAATCATAGGCTTGGCTATTTTAGAGAAATCTGGGATGAAGCGATGATAATAACCAGCCAACCCTAGAAAACTCCAAACCTCATGCACCGAGATTGGAGCCTTCTAGTCCAGCACTTCTTGCACCTTGGTGGGATCCACCATAATTCCACCATCGGACAACACGTGTCCGAGAAAAGGTACCTCACAAAGCTAGAATTCACACTTGTTGAACTTTACATAAAGCTTGTGTTCACGCAATCTAGTGAGAACCACTCGCAAATGTTCAACATGATCTTCTTTATTCTCAAAATAGACCAAGATATCATCTATAAATACCATCACAAATTTGACCAACTCGGGCATAAACACCGAATTCATCAAATACATGAAGTGTGCGGGGGCATTGGTCAATCCAAAAGACATAACAAGATACAAATAAAGACCGTATCTTGTAGAGAAGGCAGTTTTTGGAATATCCTTAGGCCAGATTTTGATTTGATGATAACCAGATCTCAAATCAATCTTGGAAAAGACTTTTGCTTTAGACAAATGATCAAATAAGATATCTATGCATGGTAGAGGGTACTTATTCTTGATTGTGACTACATTCAAAGGCCTATAATCTACACACATGTGCAGTGAGTGATCCTTCTTCTTCACAAAAATAGTCGGACACCCCCACAGAGATGATCTAGGACGAATAAGGCCCTTCTTTAGAAGTTCATTCAACTGGGTCTTAAGTTCAGCTAGTTCGTTGGGAGGCATTCTATAAGGTCTTCTAGATATGGGCGTTGTACCAGGTAGCAACTCTATCTTGAACTCCACATCATGATCTAGGGGCAATCCGAGCAAATCATCGGGAAAAACATCTGGAAAATCACACACTACAGGGATATCTGCAATAGCATTTGCTTGCACCTCATTTACCGCACAAGAGAGATTGATGTCCCTAGATAGTTGCACTAGAACCTTCCTGATTACTAGGGTCTCTGAGCATGACTACTCTAGTCGATGTATCAATAAGCACCCCATGACTACTCATCCATTTCATTTCCAATATCACATCAATACCCAATCCTGGTAAAACTACCAGATCCACCTGATAACTACGTCCCTCTATCTCAAGTTGCACACCCCCGACAACTAGTTTTGTTGGGATATTACCACTGGCAGCCCTAATATAATAACCCTCACCCTCAATAGTGTATGCTTTCTGTTTAAACTTGGATGCAAATGCAGGGCTCATAAAAGAATGTGAAGCACCCAAATCAAATAGTACAATTGTAGGGTGTTGATCAACCAAAAACTTACCAGCAGTGACTACCTCTCCTGAAGGAATATCAGCAATATTACTGTAGTTCCCCTGCCCCTGACGGCCACCTTGGTTGTTATTCTTCTTAGGATAAGGACACTCCCTTTTCTAGCGACCAGGCTTATTGCAGTTCTAGCATGGCATGTTGCTTGGAGGAACATTGGAGCGGCCTTGACTAGTAGTGCCCTTTGGAAGAGCAACTGTTAAAGCCTTCCAAAATCTAGTCTTGCCTGGATTCTTCTTCTGCGGTGGGCGGAACTTAGCAGCTGATGCTGAAGGATGAAATGGAGCCTTAGATGTGACTGGAGCCTTGAACTATGAGGCACCCACCTCGTAGGCTCTCTTGCAATTCTTTGAAGTAGCATAAATAGCATTCTTGTTAGCCATGATCCATCCCTGATGCCTAATCTCAGCTGCCTCATGAGCATCATCCCGCTCCTGAGTCAACTGCACTATCTATGCTTGAAGCGCCTCCTTGTGGGCCAGCTACATCATCTGATCATGCTTGTGGTCCCTCTCACGAACAGCCCGCACAAACTACTGCCAGCGAGTGTTCACAACATCCTTCAATCGATCCACTTCATGCTGAGCTTCTTGCAACTTCTTGCCATTCTTGCGAGCATGCTTCTTGGCCTTGCGTTGAGCATCTGAAGCCTCTCTAAGTTCTGCCATGATAGTAGAATTGCTCCCATCTCTTGATTGGTAGATCTTTAGAACAGCCATCATTGCACTCATGGCTGTAGTAGAGCTTTCTGCACGCTCTCTAGGTCCCCTAATCAAAACACTTCCCTGAGCCTGACTCCACTGAGCCTCCTTGGGGTGAACATGAGGGAATACGGCAGCAGGTCCACCTCCCAACTCATCTCCATGCTTCTAACAGATGTCAATCAATGCGGTTAGAGCAGCACACTGTGCACCTTCCCTTGGGCTTTGCCCATCAGACTCAATCACCCAACCACTCCATACTATCCTTCCTTCGTGCCTAGGTATCTCCATGTCCACATAGTGCCACGGCACGGTACCTGTGGGCTCAACTTCCTGCCAGTAGTAGCGAGGTGGCTCCATGTGCCCCACTGAGTTCAACACCCTCCATAGGATAGTGGGAGTGCCAAAGTGGTTTAGAAAGTTGCTGCTGCCAGCAGGGAACGCAGGTTCGACCATCTACATCACCATTTGATGATTGATAAGAGAGATTATCTTTCAAGGTAGGCATAAGTAAGTTATAAGGGAGGGAGTAATGCAATATGTGTTGACAAAATATGGTCGACAGTCTACCTAGGGGTATGCCCAAGGTAGTAGATTATCGGCATACAGGTGTGTAAGCTACAAACAAGATGGTGACGCAAGACAGACACGAGGTTTTATCCGGGTTCGACCGTCGTGAAGGCGTAATACCTACGTCCTGCGTCTGATTGTATTGTTGTATGTCAATGAGATGATTTTTGAGAGGGGTCCCCTGCCTACCTTATATAGTCTGGGGGGCAAGGTTACAGATCTAGAAACTAATCCTAACCAGTTATAATTTCCATAGGTGGCCAGATAAGGATTCCTATTTGAACCGACCAGGATCTTACTTGATCTCCAAGTCTGCCTTGATTCCTTGCGCAGGACTCCGAGCAGATCGACTGAGCCGCGTGTCATCTTCTAGTGGGCTAGATTCCCTAGTCTAGGCCAGCCCAAGCCTAGCCATAAGGGTATAGGGGGTCAATACCCCCATAGCTAGTCCCCGAGCACCATGTATTATGTTGCGACATGTCGTTTGATCTTCTTTGGCTAATGCGGTCTGTCTTCATGTCATCTCCAACTAGTTGAAATATTGACCAAGCAAATGTGCCAGTATTCTAGTCAGCACAGAGAGCACTAGACCACGATTATAGCCGAAGATTCCGGTTATTCGAAGAATGCATGGTGCTCTAAAGAAAAAAGAAAAAGATTTCTTTCCTAATCAAGTGTGCCCACTTGTATTTCTAAAAAGAAATGTAAGTGACCCCTATACAGGAATAGTTATGGCCAATAGTCAAAGCGTAGGAGTCGATAAAATAAGCACATTCACCACAAGGTGAAGTGTGCCCACTTAGTCCCCAAGCCTGGTAGTAGGTGACGTAGGCACGTGGTGCCAGGGTCTAAAAAGAATTCCCAGTTAAGTTGAAAATCCAATTGTTGTACAAACAATATGAGCTGCACCGGCAGGTGCATCATACCGATGTAGTCCCCGAGCTTGCTGGAAAGCGAGGTATAAGCCTTGTAGCAAGGTCTAAGTGAGGAAAAAATAAATGCCTCTCAACTGTATGTGAGTACAAATCATATGTAGCTAAGGAGAGTGGTCCCTGAGCAATGATCAGAGAGTGGTTGGGGCAGTCCTCGAGCGCAGCATGGGGAAAACGATGAATCCCTAAGAATAACCGTAGTCGGGACAGTCCCCGAGCATAAAGGTAGTCGGGACAGTCCCCGAGCACGAGGGCGGTCGAGACAGTCCCGAGCACGAGAGTGGTCGAAACAGTCCCCGAGCACGATGGTGGTCAGGACAGTCCCCGAGCACAAAAAGTGTGGCAAAAAACCATATGACACTTAGTCCTCGAGCATGAAGTATCCGTGCGCCGAGGAGTAACCGGCGTAGCTAGCGATGAAGCACGAGTGGCAAATAGTCCGATCAACTGGCCAGCGACGGAGTCCATGAACCGAGCGGTCCAACTAGTTGATCGGTGGGGAAACCCAAGCACCAGGTGATTCGATCACCTGGACGATGATCCTGCAATGCAAACATGTAGAATAGGTAGTACATGATGTAAAAATATATAAACTCTAGAGAAAAATTAGCAATGGTGATGAAACGGCATATGCAGTTCGGCGATCAGTTGGTATGAAGATATATTTATATTTAATATAAATGGCCGAAAAGTTAGTGTGTAGCTGAGTCTCCAGCCCTAGCTAGTCCGTTAACCATAACGTGGAGCGCGGAGCTCGTTCATGTGTAGGAGGAACATGCATGACTAAGGAGCCGCTGTCAACCACCCATAACGCAGAGCGCGGAGCCCATAGCACGTGTAGGGAGGAGCCAAAGACAGGGCCATCTCTAGAGGCGTCCGAGCATCAACATGACTGTTCAGGGGTTCAGAAAATCATTTGGAGAGCAAATATGGAGAAAATAGTTCGGAGAAACATTATGGCGATATATGAATATTGGAGAATATTTAGAAAAATATTAAAGCATGACTTAGCTTTAGACAGAATGTCTGGTCAAAAAAGTAGATGGGTATAGCACGTCATACTGCCTTTTTGTCTTGTCAAGCAAACAGTTGCATGGCACCTGTCAGTAGGTGCGTCTATGTGGGCCCTCCCACACTGGCAACAAAGAGGCACCTGATCGATCTCAAGCGCCTGGAGGCTAGATACCTGAAGGAGGTAGATCCAGACAATGCCGAGGAGCTATGGATGACCCAGCTGAACTTGTCGGCGAAAATAATTGGCGCTATTAACCTGTGTGGAGGTGAGACACCACCCGTACAAGGAAAGCCATCAACAAGTCAGCTGGGAGCACCGTCATTTGCAAGCCAACTGGCGAAGCCTGCGGTCTCAACCAGCCAGGCATCGGCGGGGCCATCTTCTTTAGCTCGCTCAATGCCAGAGTCCCCGAGACCTAAGCATGATGTTAGGCCCAGCGAGCAGCAGGCGCCGCGTGCCCCGACCAGCCAATAGTGTAGGCTATAGCTATAGAAGAAGATGTAGTTGGGTTATTGTAAACTTGGACCTTTTCAGGCAAGCTTGTAATAACGTAACTGTATATCAATATAAGCTTGTTTGTTTTGTAGAAAACGTGTTTAAGCTCGGATATCATGTTGGTGTAACTAAGTTAGAACGTGTTGGCGTTCTGTTTAGTTGTACCGGTTTAGTCAACACATCATCCTAAAAGGTTTGTACGGCCCTGGTTTGACTTGCTTTTGGAGTGTGAGGTGCGTAGCTTGTGCACATGTAGAAACACACAAGTCAAACCAGAGAGCACCTGCCAATCACCCGTAGCGTAGAGAGCGGATCCCATGCACGCATTGGGGGGAACCGGAGACAGGGCCTGCTCTGAAAACTCAAGAAGGAATGGTGGTCGGTTTTAACTGATAGAGTTAGAATAACAATAGACTTCAAAGTGACACATTAGAGTGGTCAGAGAAATCATAATAGCTTTATTGAAATAAATCAAAAGTACAAGAGGGGTACATATCTTAGTAGCTAAGCATAGAAACGCCTAAGCTTGTCGATGTGCCAGGAATTGGGTACGTCTGTGCCGTCTAGGCGAGCTAACCTGTAAGATGTAGGGCGTGTAACCTCCTTGATCATGAAGGGTCCTTCCCATGGGGTTGTGAGTTTGTGGACACCAGCCTAATTCGTCTTCCACTTCAGGACCAGGTCCCCGACCACAAAGAACCGCTCCTTGACATTCTTGTTGTAGTACCTGCGCAAAACAGCAAGGTATTTGGCTGTACGTACACAAGAATTGAGCTGCTTCTCTTCTATACTATTCACTTCTAGCTCCCACACTTCATTGGCCTTGTCTTCGTTGAAGTTCTCTACCCGTGCTGATCTAAAGGCTATATCTGCTGGGAGCACTACCTTAGCGCCATAAACCATAAAGTATGGTGATACGCCGGTATTGCGACTGGGCTGGGTTCTAAGACCCTAGACCATGGCTGGTAACTCTTTGAGCCATCTTCTAGGAGCTTTGTCATTCTCTTTGTACATCCCCTTCTTAAGTGCATCCAGGATCATACCATTTGCCCACTCAACCTATCCATTAGTTCTAGGGTGTGCCACCGAGACGTATTTTACTACTATGCTCCTTTCATCGTAGAAGTCCCAAAAAGCATTCCCGGTGAACTGAATACCTAGATCAGTGATGATGTTGTTGGGTATGCCGAGGTGGTGGATGACTTGGGCGAGGAACATGACAGCCTTTTCTGAAGATGCCTTGACCAGGGGCATGTACTCTATCCACCTGGAGAATTTGTCGATTAGCACAAAGACGCATGTAAATTTTCTAGGGGCCTGTTTGAAAGGCCCGATCATATCTAGTCCCTAGCATGCGAAGGGCCAAGAGGCTGGTATAGTCTGAATCTCATGTGCTAGTACGTGGATTCTCTTAGCAAAAAACTAACAACCTTCACAATGGCGGACTAGCTTCTCTGCATCGGCTACGGCTGACGGCCAATAGAACCCTGCTCGAAAAGACTTGCCGACCAGCGTTCTCAGGGCCGCATGGTTGCCGTAGGAGCCAGAGTGGATTTTGTCTAGGAGATGTTCACCATCCTCCTAGGTTATACACTTCATCAAGATTTCCTCCTTCGCGTTCTTGCGCCATAATTTGCCATCGACATTAAGGAGTGCTCGATCAAGTTCCGAGGTACACCGGGCATGCTAGCGAGTTTCCATGTGAACACACTTACGTTGCTCCTTAAGAACCTGACGAGCGTGTCTTCCTATTTAGGATCTAGGTTGGCCCCGATAAGGGCCATTTTGCTGGGATCACCATCGACCAGCTGGATCTCTTTGTGCTCTTTAGACTTGATGTTCTTGCATGGGCCTCGAGCTCTGGGATCTCTAGGTGGTTGGCTAGGGTTTGCATGGCATCGAGCATGGTCTCGGCCATGCGAATAGAGAGGTCATGAGCCTCTGCTATTTTGAAGCTGTCATCCTCACAGGTGTAAGCTGCGTATACGTTGCCCCTAAGAGTTAGAACCCCCTTCTCAGTAGGCATCTTGAGCACCAAATACCTATAGTGAGGTATGGCCATGAACTTGGTGAGCACTGGTCGGCCAAGGATAGCATGGTAGGTGCCTTCGAAGTCGGCAACCACGAAGTTGACGTAGTTAGTGCGGAAGTGGTCTGGGGTACCAAATTGCATAGGTAGCATGATCTACCCGAGAGGTGTGGAGCTCTATCCGGGGAGAACACCCTAGAACTGTGCCTCATATGGCTTGAGATTAGCCTAGGTTATCTTTAGGGCTGGCAAACTATTTTTGAACAGTATATCGATAGAACTGCCGCCGTCAATCAGCACTCTATCAACCTGAACCTTGTTGATACAAGGATCGAGAACCAGAGGAAAATGCCCTGGCTTAGGTATTGCAGCCCATTGGTCCTTTCTACTAAAGGAGATCTCATGGTGAGACCAAGGAGGGAGCTGCGGATCGACGATGAGGTTGTCGGCATTGGCCACGTTCAAGCAAGCGCGGGCGAGCAGCTTGCGCTCTCATTTGGTCTCGATGGACACTCTACCCCCAATGATGGTGTGGACGTGGTCGGTTGGCTTGATGTACTTGTGATGGGGATCTATGTCTTTGTTGTCGTTGTCCTCGTTATGCTGCTCCCCTGCGTCGTTAGGCTTGTCGGATTTATTTGAAGCCTGTTGGCGCGTGTAGATGGATTTGAGAACATGGCAATTCTCCATGGTATGGTTTGACTTGGGATGGAGCTGGCAGGGTCCTTTCAATGCTTTGGCATAGTCTTCTTCATAGTTGTGACGTCCGCCACCTTTTTTAACGATGTTGACCTCGCCGTTATCTTCCCGAGCACGCTTGCCCCTGTAATCGTCATGGCGATTATGCCGCTGATTACACTGGTCGTGGTGGTCGCGAAAATCGTTGCGCTAGTTGTGGCGATCAAAATTGCCATTTCGACCATGGTTGCCGTGGTAGTCGTCGCGGTGTGGGGGGTGGTTGGAGTGTGGAACCCTTGCTGCTTCTTCGATGATTATCTTTTTAGCATCATCAGCGTCCGCATATTTTTTAGCAGTAGCTAGGAGCGCTATGACCAATTTAGGTCCTTTGCGGAGGAGCTTGTCTCTTATGGCATCATGGAGGCGGAGACCAGTGATGAAAGCTTCGATTGCCTCATTGTCAAAGATCGATGGAACCTTGATGCACATCTCCGAGAAGCGTCGATTATTGTCCTAGTTGTCGCGGTGGTTGTCATCCCGGTAGTCATGGTGGTTGTCGTCCCGACCACCATCATGACCATTGTTTCTGCCTTGACGGTTGTCTGGTGGGTCATTGTTATGCGAGCCATGTTGGTTGGTTGCCTGTGGACGACTTGAGTACTGGTGACTGTGGCTTGATTCGACTGAGACGGACGAAGCCCGAGCTTGGTTTGCAATCTCTGTGATCTGGGCTATAGCAGCCATTAGGTAAGCTTGTACATCATCACAAATTGCTTGGATTTCTAGGGTATTGGGTAGTCATTGCATTGTTGCCATAGCAACAGCTATGTTGGCGCTTGGAGTCCTAAAGACCTGCTTTTCCCCTACCCTATCAAAGGTATTATTGAGATCATGTGGCTGGAACCTTATGCGTCGTGCCTCCACTTCTGCCTCGGCTTCGGCTTGTCTATGATTAAACCGGTCAATATTGCATGCTTCACGTGCTAGCCTTTCTTGTTCTATTTCGCCAACTGCCGGTGGTTCATCATTACTGGCAACATTGATCAAGTCTCCTTGCCTTGGCGGGAAGGATGGGAATCGTGGGAAACCCAAGGAGTGGTCTAGGATATCTAGATCATATTCAACTTCTTCATTGTCACGATGTTGAAGCTCAGTGCAGACGGAGCCAATAGATGCGATGCTGGACAAGGAGCTTGAATCGCCCTCTTGAACTATGTGGACCGATCCTTCTTGATACTCCTCAATCTGAACCATGTTGATGAAGTTGCATGGCTTTGGCCAAGGTCGATGTATAAAACACAGATCCGAGCAGCGTTGTATATTGTATGCGTAGTTGGAAGCAGTGTTTTGTAGGCCGTAGGGCTGAGCCTGGTAATTCTCCATCAAGGCTTTGCACTCGGAGAGCCAAAGACCTATTATGGGGGCTGGTCGGTGATGAACGGAGCACCCTTCAGGAGTAGACATGACCACGAAATCCGTACCGAGTCGTGCAGGACGACTGGCCTGAGCTGGTCAGGTAGATCTGTTGTGGGTAGTGGTTACCTGCTCGGTAGGTTGATTTTGAATCGAATCTACCAGAGCTAGGGTTTTAGCAAGCTTGGTGCTGACCCGATTGATGGAGTCGAGCAGGTCGGTGTTGTCGATCTGCTTCCCTTTGTAGTGAGGAAGCGAACGACGGGTTGTCGGCGTGGCTGAAGACGATGCTGGTGTGGCCAGAGCCAGATCCAATATGGTTAGAGCCGTAGCTGATGCTGGTGAAGCAGTGGTTGACGTAGATTGGATCTACGCCTCCTCCGTGGTCATGGCGATGAAGTTGTCGGAGCCAGTGGTCCAGGTGATCTGGCCGATGGTGAACGTGAGGCCATTTGGCATAGCCATGGAACTAGGGATGATGACCATCTTGTTCGTTTGGGGAGCAATATGCATACCCCCTACCTGGCGTGCCACTGTCGATGAAATATGGTTGGCAGTCTACCTAGGGGTATGCCCAAGGTAGTAGATTATCGACAGACAGGTGCACAAGCTACGAACGAGATGGTGACGCAAGACAAACATGAGGTTTTATCCGGGTTCGGCCGCCGTGAAGGCGTAATACCTACGTCATGCATCTAATTGTATTGCTATATGTCAATGAGATGATTTTTGAGAGGGGTCCCCTGCCCACCTTATATAGTCTAGGGGGCAGGGTTATAGATCTAGAAACTAATCCTAACCAGTTATAATTGCCATAGGTGGCCAGATAAGGATTCCTATTCTAACCGATCAGGATCTTGCTTGATCTCCAAGTCTGTCTTGATTCCTTGCGCGGGACTCTGAGCAGATCGGCTGAGCCGTGCATCGTCTTCTAGTGGGCCGGACCCCCTGGTCCAGGCCGGCCCAAGCCTAGCCGTAAGGGTATAGGGGTTAATACCCCCACAATATGAATGACATGAGTGAATATGATGCATGCACGTTCCGTACGCCCTCACAAACCTAAGAAAAGTTAAGTTCTAGCGGAATATACGGTGGCGTACACACGTTCTCTTGAATAGCGATAACTAGTCGATCTACACGGTGTGTTGTTAGCGTACCTGCAGAAAATTTTATTACAGCCCATCCCCACAAGAGATAATTAAGCATACAATGAAAGTAGTAAACTAAGATACTCTCCATATATACATCCCCGGATATATATACTTTGGTATCCAAAACTACCCGATAGATATACCCACAATTAAGTACCTTCATATGTACATGTATGCAACATGTAAATATTCCAGTAACCACAACTAACACTCCCCTAGACCAACAGTTGGACGGTCCTGCTCTCACAACTCACACTTACCTTGGCGTAGAGGCAATTGATCCATACATTACCATTCAAGCGAATGGCACCCATGCAATAGCACGCCGCATGGACGACGAAATAGAAACAATTACTTTCCCCCAAGTTAGTAATTATATAAGCCACCTAAAAGTCCTTATGTGGGCTACAAGGGATGTGATCACCAGCACACTATAAAATTTCAGATTTTGAAACACTTATATATAACTATAAGTTGAAAAACTATTTTCGCAACAAAAGCTTTTGTTTTTAAATACCCGTATGACATGTTTAGTATTGAATCTAGCTCTGATACTAGTTGTAACAGAACCGTCCAATTTATAAGAGCACAAGTACAAAAATGATCACCAAAACGATCAAATTCTCGCACTTGAGCCCATATAAACCCGGTAGTCAACTAAAACCACAAAGGATTTCATACCAACTTGCATACAACCAAGATTATAGTGATTCAACATAACACATCACACGTTACAACCTTTCACAAACAGTTCACAGATAGATTATAACCCATCGAAGTCATAGTTATTACAAACCAACTCTTGTAAAGTAGTGAAAGCAAATAGGTTAACTCACACACACGAGTTCAAATACAAGTACCAGCTTGCCGATCACATCCTATAAAAGCATTCGGATAAGATAAATAGAGATCATGCCTGTGAGCTAGTCTTCATCACCCGCCGGGTGGAGACAGTACTTACAGAAGCCCTGATAAAGAAGGTCATCTGCAACAAGAGAGAATAAACCCTGAGTACGAGAATGTACTCAGCTAGACTTACCCGTCATAAACCAAAAATAAATGACACCAAGGAGTATGCAAGGCTTTATCGGTGGATCTTGCTAGACAACCTTTTTTGCATAAAAACTTGAGTAATCATTATCATTATTCACTTGTACTAGCAGTAACTTTTAGCCATTACCTACCATCTATATTAGCACCTGTACTAATCAATCACTTGATTAAGTTGCAAACAATAATAACCATATTAGGTATTTCATGGCTCATTATCATTATCATCAGCATCATTTAACTATATCTTTAAATTTAGTGAATCTACATTGTCGCTGCTCAATCAAGTTCTCACTATCCGAGAGAGACGGCGATTTGAATCGATTCCTATCTAGCTGGAGGGGTATTCCTTACAAAAACCCTACTTCCCCCATCAGGGTCGCAATCAAGTTGCCTTTAGTACAACTCAGAAGAAAAAAAAGAAAAGTCATGGGTACGATCAGCGCCGCACAATCAGAGAACCACTCTGCCAAGGGTGATTGGGACTATAACCCGCCCTTGGGCTTACGCCAATTACTCTCTGCACATCCTTGCTGCCATCCAGGGTGCGCGCAACTGCTCGTGGTCCTGGACTGAGCTGAGCTACTCAGTTTCGCGGTCGGAATGACTTATCCGGCCAGCTAAGTGTTAGGCTGCGTTCAACATGACATGAGGACGTATAGCGAATCGGTCCTTAAACGACATGGACGGGGATAGATTCACACCCAAGACCTCAATGCCTTGTTGCTGCACTACCATCATCCCATCCGGTCTCTTTTCATTATTAACACATGGTTCTTTTCCATGATAGCAAATATAGCCAACCATGACCAGAGTTCATCCTACATCTCACAGGTGATAGGAAATCACCTGACTTTTACCGGTCTAAGCAAGGCTAAGCTTTGATTCGCTCCTGGACCTAAATAGGATTCTGGGTATGTTTACTGGACAATGAATAGATATATATGCAATAAGTGTTTGTATCCAATTTCTATCACTTAATGCATCAACAATTAAAGATACTCAAAGTAACCATTTTCAAAACATAGGAGACTTAGAATACTCTGGGGCTTGCCTTTCAGGAAAGAGGATGGATGGTGGTCAGGGCACTCAGGCAACTCCTTCTCTGTGGCTGCTTCATCGGTTGCCTGAACCTTGGGCTCCTCCTCCTGGCTCACTCCCTCGAACTCCAGAAGTGTCACTCCCTCCGGCACACCTATTGCATGTATGTGCAAGATAAATATCATGGATGCACATGAATAAAGTTAGGGATGCTCGGGGAATGCACATGCTTACTGTAGTACACATATTCTAACTTAAGCTTTATTAAATTCACTTTAACTTACCAAGTTTAGACAACCTAATATATAATTGCTCATCTTAAGTTAAGGACCTAGCACCTAACAATCAACAAGAACAATGCTACAAAGCATTCACACCATCATTCATATTTCAGCAAAACTGAGAATATACAGCAGCATAGTAAATTGACCATAACTGGAGATTTACCAATCCAAATGACATGCAACAAGACAATTTGGAAAGTTTATGAAATTGCCTAAAATTCATTTTCAGACCTCAAGGCATGATTCCAACTTTTACTAGGTCGAAATCACTTAACAACAGAAATATGTCCGCACAAGACAGAGGGCAGCCAAAACTGGACTCAAACTATGAACAGCCATATCTCCTAAACTACTTGGCCAATTGCCACCAAATTTTATCACAAGCTAGTTTAGTAAGTTAACTACTACTTTGGTATTCACATGATTCTTAGAAAACCAAATTATCATGGTGAACTTTGCAAAGTTCCCAGGACTGTCCAGAAAGACATGATGCAAGAAAATAATTATTAACTTATGTTGCAAACATATAAATGGATAAAACCAACTTTACTAACTTATCACGCATATCAAAATAACACCAGAAAGTAAGGTGTTCACCACCAATTCATTTATTTTAATGCCTTTCTTAATTTCTTTAATTATTTAAGAGGAATAATAAACATATATGAAAACTATACCATTTAATCTACACAAATTATAGTATGGACCACATGCTCCAAGTAGGCTACTATAAAAATTTCACCCAAAGTTACCAATAGAAACATCCTACACAAAAAATAACAAGCCCGTAGGGCTAAAAATAGCATAAATAGGAAACCCTAGTGAAAAGTGTCAAGCAATAGATTTTATATTTTTCTTAGCATCCTCAAGGTATCAGAACAACCTCCAATAAATTTTATGAGCATTGGATTCACAGATTAATTATTAAAATTCACATAAGGATCACCTAATTATAAAAAGGCAACTAATAACTCAAAAACTATTCATGCACTGACTCTAATTTTTTTACCAGAGCTTCTACTCATCAAGAAGAGCTCACCATCCAAATTTCATAATTTTTGGAGCAGAGAAACTCTAGATATGAATTAAACAAGTTTGCATTTATTTAAAAATACATTTTAAGTTGCAATTTAATTCTTCTAGAAACTTTACTACAAGTGTTCATGTTATATTTTTACTAAATACTACACTTCATAAGGAACACAACAAAATTTGGTTCACCAAAATTGGATCTCTAAACCTCCACTTATGATTTTCCAAATAAGCATGTAAATCAGGAAATAAATGAACTTTCTTTCGGATCTGTGTCGCTGACAGCTAGGGCCCATCGGTTAGACGGACCCACATGTCATCGGCACCAAAGCAGAGGACACAGCGCGGGATGGCATGGGATCAATGGAGCTCACCGACGGCGGCTTCTCCGGCGACGTGGAGGGTACCACCGTGTCCACCTCGACATCCCACATCGAGTGACCTCCTAAACCTAAACTCTACCGGCCTCTAGGTGTGTCGGTCATGGCGACAGCGGCTCGGCCATGGCGCACGGCGGCGCTTCGACAAACCCCAGCTCTAGATGCCTAGATAAGGTGTGCATAGGCTTCCTGTGACCGTGTAGGACCTCCCTATGCTACTGCTACCGGCTGCGGTGAAGTGAAAGAGCGTGGCCGCGTCAGGCCACCGGCGGCGGCCATGGCGCGACAGTGCGCAGCCATGTTCTATCTCGGCCGGACCGGCATTGTTGGTAGCATCTTCACCTGAGCATCTACACGTGATGGAGAAGATGAGCCGAGAGCTAGGGAAGGAGGAGAGGTGCAGTGATGTGATGGCCACGGTGGACCGCGAGCGCGGCGGCGCTCCGGTAAGATTTTGCTAGGGCAGAGTCGGTAATGCGGCTCACCTATGGCTTGGCTAGCTCAGCGAGAACATCACCGAGGTCCATGAGGTGCCAGTGGAGTTGTGGTTGGAGTGGTGTTGGCTGTGGTGCAGTGGCGAGCTCACACAAGCTCGGCGGAGCCCCGAGTCCAAGCCTGACAGCGCGAATTGCTGATGTTCAAACTCCTAAACCATGGTTCTTCAGTGCAAACAGTCTTAACAACACTTGACGCCCTATATACCAGCTACAATTCCTATTAAAGGATCATAGTCTAATTCTCAAAGAATCGTGAGTAAAATCATCTCAAAGTAAGCTTCGTCAAACTGTAAACGCAGTAAAAATTTAGAAAATTTTCTAAGTGCTGAATCAGCACCCAAATCTGACTTGTGGGCCATGTTTGGGACTGTTCCACACATTTTCATGACTTGGCCTCTAAACAAAGTTTGTTCCATATATAATTTTCTACAACTTTGCTTTAGGTTGCTTAGACATACAAACAACCAATGGCACTGTTCCAGTTCAGTCAAACCAAAGCACTCTAGAGGAGCACCTAGTCAAACTAAACCCTAGAAGCATAATTAGGCAAAGTCATTAACATGAACATTGCTCCACTATGTACCCTAAGTGTAGTTAAGGTGTTTTTGGGAATAATTAACCACACCACACATTGATCACACCCAAAATCAAGCATCACATGCATTCAAACAAGGAAAACAAGTGAATTGCTACTTTTGTTTCAAAGCCATGTTTCATATGTTTCATGAGTTTGTTCCATAGTACTAACTAACTATAACAGAACCACCCAATTTATACAAGATCAAGTACAACTTTCCCCGCTAACACGTTGACACACGCATACTTTCACTTATATAAACCCGGTAGTCCGCCGAGTGTCCTGAAAGACCTCGGTAAATCAACATCACAACCAAGATTGCATGATTAAGCAAATACACATCACATACATAGGGTTGTGGTGGAAATAATATTACAAATGGGTTCACAAATAATAGTACAAGTTTGGGTTTCAAAACCGATTAGTCAAAACAACATAGCTTTCAAAAGATTACATTAATATATGTTCCAAATACATTGCTAGCATAAGTGACATCATCCAACAAAAGTATATAGATGAGAAGTAACTATAGAATCACTGAGCCCACCAGAGGTTAGCCACCATCTTCAACAGGCCGAGAACTTCACCTGCAACATGGTGGGATAAACCCTGAGTACTCGAATGTACTCAGCCAGACTTACTCGTCGGAAACCAAAACAAATGACACCAAGGATCATGCATAGCTTAATTTAGTGGATCTGACTGGACAACCTTTTTGCATAAAAGCTTGAGTAACCATTAGCATTATTCACCTATACTAGCAGTGACTTTTAGCCATTACCTATCATATATATTAGCACCTATACTAATCAATCACTTGATTAAGTTGCAAACAATAATAACCATATCAGGTATTTCGTGGCTCATTGTCATTATCATTATCATCATCATCATCATCATCATTTAACCATATCTTTAAATTTAGTGAATCTACATTGCCACTGCTCAATCAAGTTCTCACTATCCGAGAGAGATGACGATTCGAATTGATTTATATCCAGTTGGAGGGGTATTCCTAACACAAACATTGCTTCCCCCGTCAGGGTCTCAAACAAGTCACCTTTGGTACAATTCAGGAGTCGCGAGTCCAATCAGTGCCACAAAATTAGAGAACCACTCTGCCATGAGTGCTCAGTGACTTAACCCGCCCTTGGGCTTATGCTAATGGCTCTCCGCACATCCTTACTTCCATCCAGATTATGGACCCCTGCTCGCGTCCCCAGCCTGAATCGAGCTACTAGGCTTCGTGGTCAAAATGACTTATCCGGCCAGCTAAGTGTTAGGCTGCGTTCAACATGACATAAGGACATACAGCGTATCAGTTCTTAAACAACATAGATGGAGTCACTATGTCCAAACCTACACAAGACTCCGCCCGGTCTTAATTCATTATTAACATGGTTCTTTTTCACGATAGCAAATATAGCCAACCGTGATCCACCTCATCCTAAAGCTTGCAGGTGACAGGAAATCACCTGACTTCTACTGCACTAAGCATGGCTAAGCATTTAACCCATTCCTAAACTTAAATAGGATTCAAGTATGATATCTGGACAAGGATGAATATATAATGCAACAATTGGTTCCAACCAATTCCTATACTTAATGCATCATCAACAATAAGAGATACTCAAGGTATTTGTAAAAACATGGGAGGCTTAGAATGCTCCAGGGCTTGCCTGGGATCCGACACAAGTTAGTTCAGTTAGCTTGGACCGTCATGGTGACATCTCTAGTCCTAGCACTTGCTTAGTTCTTCCATCTTCAGGATATATCCACCAAACCAAATCTTTGAGTTTGGCTCCACCTCACATTCTTCACGTGGTTCATCTAGTGTACCTAAATGAGATGCAAGATGCATGTATATGAATGTGATGAATGGTAACACAAGATGCATCACATAAGCATTCAAGACAAACACAAGATTATGCAAGACATAGACACCAATAGCTATTTAACTAACATCACACAACTAACTATAGAGAGCAAGCACATCAAGCATGACACAAGTTTAACAAGGTCACAAGTATCATAACTTGACCATCAACAAGGGCATAAGCCACACTTAGCAACACATGGAGTAAACAACCACAACTAGCATATATCTATTTCTGGACTGGAAACAACAGCTTCATGTTTGGATCATAACTAGAGTTATACAAATCCAATAGCCATGCAACAAGACATTCAGGAAAGCTTATAAAATTCTCTACATTTCATCTATAACCATCACAGCATGATTCACAAGTTAAATGGGTCGAAATTATATATTTACAGAAACTGGTCTAAACAAGACAGAGAGCAATCAATTCTGTCATCCAACTTTAAACAGATGTAACTCTTAAACTACTTGGCCAAATGACACCAAATTTTAACAGAAGCTAGATACATAAGTTATCTACAACTTTTGTATAAACAAGTTTTACAACAAAGCACATTATCATGAAGAACTTTGCTAAGTTCCCAGATCTGTCTATAAACCACATCGGCAAGAAAATAATTATTAACTTATATTGCAAACACATAATTGGGCAAAATCAACTTTACCAACATTTCACACATGACTAAAGAACACCAGAAAGCATGGTGCTCACCTCTAAATAAATTTTCTTAAAGCATTTCTTAATTTATTTAGACCTCAAGGTGTATTTATGAACATATACCCAAAATGCGCAATAAATTCTACAAACATTACAGTAGCTCACATATCCTCATAATAGTCTACTGTACAAATTTCATACCATTTGCATAAGTATAGCTGCCTCTATGAAAAAGACAATTTGCTATTGCAAGAAATCATGTGAGAGCGAGATAAACCAATAACTCACTCATATTTCATCCAATACTCATGAAATTTTTACCACACATCAACTATCACATGAGTAGCATGCCACAAAAATTTCACTTCATTTAGAGCCCTAGATCTGTAGTTATAGAAAATAACAAATTCAACTAGCATTACAATCTTACTGCACAAATCTATTTTTTCAGCTAAACTTTAAACTAAAACATGCCATATTATAGATCTACTGCATAGACAATTTCACGAGGATTCCAAAAACTCCTCATTTGCTATTTTACGAATTTCCTATGAATTACTATGAATTTCCAAAATTCAGCAAATTTCCTACAAAAAGGTCCTTAACAACACTATTCATTCGAGTCATAGACTTCGCCGTTAGGCCCTTCCAATTTGTCAAATTTGAGCCCGAGGCCCCTGGTTGGAATTTAGAGCAGAGAAGCATGTCGGGCTTGCCGTTGCCGGCCGAAGGAGCCACGTCAGTGGCGGGGGTTGGGCCGGCGAGGTCCGAGGCACCTGGACGCACCCAAAGGTGGTGTCGGCTCGGCCAGAGCCTACCCGTGGCCTCCTGGCCACGCGCACAGGCGCCCGCGGCAGCCACGGCACCGGCGGCCACGCGCTACGGCAGCGAGGAGAGGCCAGGGAGGGGTGCGCTGGGTACGCCGTGAGGAGGGAGAGGTGATGGAGCTAGGGGCCAGGGTAGAAGAGGCTCCGAGGAGGGGGTTCCACGGCAGTAGTGAGCTCGGCTACGGTGTCCAGGAGCGCACGTGCGTCGCCAGAGAGCGAGGAAGAGCGAGTGAGGGAGATGTGGGGAAGCTCAAGCGCTTGGTTTGGAGAAATAGGGGCGAGGGTGCACACGTCGGTGATGGTGGGGGTGAGCTCACGCATGGCTGCCACGCTCACGGACACGCGTTGCCCATAGAGGCAATTCAGCGAACAGGTGGCATGCGCCGGAGTGTCCGACATGGGTTGCGCTTTTGGGCTAGATCTAGGCCGAATCAGCTATTGGGACAAAAACGAAGTTTTCTCTACATGGCCTACTCTATGTTTCTTATTTAAGGTGCCTGATCATTTCAGCTCTGTAACAGCGGGTAATTAAGACTCAATATGATAGTGTCAACATGTTGATAACGGTCACGGGAACTCGCCTTCGGAGGTCAAAACTCGGTCAAACTCAGTGCAACTTTTTGTATGCTCTTCTCCATAATATAACCTTCAACTTTTATTTTTGGACCAACTCAAGTTGCTTAGCAAAATTTGGAGAACATGGGATGTCAATGTCGATGTCGGTGAATTCCGAACTGCAAACACTGTCGGGTTGATTTCAGCTTTTCTATTAGACTTTGAGCCTAGTTTTGATCCATTTTGAAACCGAATCATGACTTGGTCTTTTAACAAAGTTTGTTATAATCAAACTTTTATTCAACTTTCATTTTTGGTCAAACCTCATATCTAGTCTAGAAGTCAACTTTATTTCTCGGTCAACGCAAAGCCCTTTTTGCTATAGAATCTAGGGTTTCCATTATTTTTGGATATTTTCTCCACCTTTGCTCAACACGAACCCTTCATAACTTTTGTTGTAGAGTTCAATTAGAGTCATTTGGACAAGGTTGCAAGGTTTGGTTGATGGCCTATAATTCCCTTCACTTACTAGCACAATTCAAGCAAGAATGTAACTCATTATTTCATGCGACTTCTTGATTCCTAACTTTATGAAACTTTTCCATGGGTCAAGATGGACACCTGTTGATGTAATATACATGAAATAAGCATGTTTAACATTGCTCTTGCATAATCTTAACAAGGGTCCACATGTAAGCAAATGTGTGTGGCCCAAGTTTAAGTTGGAGCTCCCTCTTGTAGATTTGATTTTGACACCTTCATCACCACTTAACATGTCATGTTTGAGCTCACACCCATTGCTTAACTAGTGACAAACACCTAGGGTGTTACAGCCCTCCCCCCTTAAAGGAATCACATCCCAAGATTCAGGACGAAAGACTTTTATGGAAGGGAGACATGTTACTAGGTTCCAATATCAGCGATAGCTTTAGGCTACATAGCTTCAAGCATCAGAGGGACCAAATTAGTCGAGACAACTTTCTATACTTGTTCTTTGTAGTAAATTTTTGTCAAAAGAATTTCCTTCATTGGCTTCCATAAAGCATTGTTACATTGGGAGGAATCCAAGATAGCACTGTCCTACGTACTTCATCCTCGATGTACGAAGAGCTATACAAACGTAGACTAAATACTTGTAGCATCTACTTCCCTAGTGGATATAGCACAAACCATATGGACTTTGCACTAGATCATAATCTTCTGAAGGATACTCATTGCAATGGTTCCATGTGTGCAGTTCTCTTTCTCTGATAACAATATTGTATGGTCTGAGTCTGTCGAGTGAGTGGTAAACGTAATAGCTGACTCTGTCGGCTCAATGTTCTCGATGATCATTCCTTAGGGAGCCTTTGGATCCAAGTTGCAATAGTGATCTGGGTTGAATCTGATGCAACCTCTTGGGTAAAAACACATATAAGGTATCAAAGGCATGTCAGCATTGGAGAACCATTGACACAGAAGGATGTTAGCGAGGCTTGGAGGACAACACAAGTTGCAAGTAATCCTAAAACTAGGGACTAGTTCACTACCAAGCAGATTGAGTACAATTTGCCTTCGTGGTGCAGTTGCACAGCAAGTTGGGTTGACTTGCATCGTAGCAAAACCAGCTTTCTTAAACTATATTTGACGTCGAGGCTTCCATTCTTAGGCCAATCAATATCTCAAAAACCATAATCCAAAAATCTATGGTTTGACACCTTTCCAATTACTTTCGAATTGCAAGAGCACAATTTGACTTCTCGAACACCTTGACTGCTCACGCATTGCTGATCTAAGAGGGCAAAAGCGAGGCACATAGGGGTGCAATTAGTCTTCTCAAGGGTATGGAGGGTTGTCTAGCAGCAATACACCTACAAGTTGTAATTTCTCGGCATGAATTACAAACACAACCGTCTAATGCAAAGGATGATCACAGTCACAGCGAAATTGCAGATTCTGTACCCTTTTGTTTTCTATTCATATCTCACAAACTACTGCTCCAATATGCACAAATTTTGGTGGGCATGTAGATCCATGGGTCTTCTAACTACTCACCAAAATTCAACTCAACTGGACACCGTTTGACCATCCAAACAATTCATCTACCAAAACTGCTCTATTCTAAAATGGCAGCAAACCGAGCCAACAAGATATCTCTCAAATCTGATGTTTTACTCAACCAATACTCAAACCAACTTAAGACATTGAAGGTTCCTAAGCAAGGAATGAGATCACCAAGTTTGGGGTCAATCCAACTTCGTTTGAGTCACTAATCGCTAGCTTGAAGATAACCGGTTTAGTGCCACAAAATCTGGATATATTTCGTGTTCTCCCTTTTCTTTGCTTCACATGTTGAGGTGTGTGTTTTGCACTCTCTAACCTTTCTCATAGCAGCAGCAGCCTTTCCCTAGCTGAGGATGGAGGCTAGAGTTTTCCTCACATGCTCCTCTGGTAACACTTCAACCATCGTTCTAGACACCAACTTGACTATGCACAAGCATTGGACTTGTGGGCCGTTTTCGCAGGGCACAAAGCATTATTCCACATGTAGGGCATTCCTACATAGACAAGGAACCGTTTCTAAATATTCTCTGGCACTTGGTCCAATAGAACCTTGAACAAATCCGTTTGTGGTACCTAGGGGCACAATGATGCTGATCGAAACTAGGCACATGCTTTCTCTAGTTCTTCACTTAGCTGATACAACATCTTGCATTGCTAAACGTCCTTGCTGTTTCTTTGCTTAACATCGTTCTATGAGACATAGTCTTCATAGCTACCAATAAGTCGCTACCTAGCTGGAGATTAACCTTACTATGGGTAACTAATCAGTTGTCTCTCAATACCCAAAGTTCCAAACTCTTACTCTTGACCACAACAATAATTGCAATCGAGGCACAAATAGATGGTCGCCATCGAAGTCTGCAGATAAGGAGTCACACTAGAGATGGTTGATTTCAACTGTATGACCATCATGCACCTACAGATCAAGAACTTGAATGGGAGGTTCATGAGCACCCGGTGACCTATTACACCACATGATATCGCCATCCATTATCATTAGATTGATAACTTGTCCAACATTAAGTGTTGGGTACCTTTCTAATCCAACAGGGATGACATAAGTTGCTCATCAGACAATCGACGTCATTACAGGGACAGTTACGATAGAGTCGCTTGTTTACCACCTCTTGCAATCTGTTAATATTTATGCCGATGATCTGTTCTTCAAAGGTTATCTTCTAGACGACATCAGGAGGAAGCTCTACTACTTTTGGTCTAATATAAGGATCTTCCGATTAGATATGGAGAGATAACCAAGGAAGAGCTCACATGAAAATAACACATCGGTGCAGTTCGGCAATGGATCATGACTAGAAACCTCGATACCGGCGCGCACCCAGCAGCACAACCATGTGTCGGCCAGCCACAAGGAGGCCCTAGGTTTCGTCGCGGCGCCATAGTTGCTACTCATAACACCATTACTGATCACACACCCAAAGTGAATTTTCAAGTTGCACGGATTGGGTCATAAGAACAGGCACTATGCAAAGGAGGGATAGCAAACAAAGGTAGTCACAAGGTTAGGACTCAACAAGGAGGCGATCAGAAGATCAAAACACAGCGCAAAAGAACATAGCCTAATCGCCGAAGGCTACTAAGCAGGAGACTTCTTGCCTAATTTCCATATACGCCTCGTGTCCACCAAAGTGATTACCAGATAAAGATTAACATGAGATTTGGTCTTGTCAAGCAACAACATGAGATCAAGACTGATAAACATCTAGAGACTTGAAAGAGTTGGAGACAAAATACATGAGATTCGAGGGACGGAGCCATTGCACTGACTAGGGATTCAGTTGATAAAGCAATGACATGATCTACGAGGAAAAGGTTCCAAAGCCAGGGCAGATAGCGATTAGCGCTGCACTAGCTCATCAATAGGAGAAAGAGCAATGAGGTTCGACAAGGGTTTTTGAGCAGGGTCCTCCCACACAGGAGCGGGACAACCATGACACATGCAAGCATTCTAGGGAACTAAGCTTGGGCCTATGATTCAAGCAAGGCATAGATACACAAACGTTCAAGGGCTAGTGACCACGTCTATAGGCTCAGGCTACCAAGAGAGAACCTAATTGGAGACGACAATCGTGCGATTATGTAACTTGAGCGTTGTTCTAGGATAAAGCTATTTGACACTCATATGCTTATCGAGGACAAACGAGGTGACAACTATGGCACTAATTAGATAACAAGCATACATACCACATCATAGTTTCAAGCAAGCTTTTGAGAGATTCAATGAAATTAGCTTAAGCACAAATACTAAGAACAAGGCTCACACACATAACAATCATTTACCAAACAAGATTTAACTACAAGCTTGGCCCAAAACCAAAGCAAGCTAAAGCATCCACTTAGTATATGCACAGAAAACTGAATAGCAGTACAGTAGGCACATGTATCAAGCATAACTGAAGTTGTAGGCATCAAACAAAGGTGATCCTAGACTTTAGATAAAGCTTATTAAGTTGTCTATAACTTTCTTATTATCATATTAAGATGATCCTACAGCTAACAAGACCAAACAAGACAAAGAAGACATCTCTGCCTAGATTTGGATAGATTCTGTCATTCCATTTGCAAGCTCATAATTGGAGATTTAGATCACCAAAAGCAGTGCTATTAGACATTTTGGAAAGATTAGAAAAATTACTATACTTCCTCTACTATTTCCAAGAAATAATTCTATATGCACACAGGTAAAACAAAACAAATATTCCGATCTATTCAGAACATAAGCAAAACCTGACAACAAACTTCTAAAATTCATAACTCCTAAACCATAAGGCCTGGGGTCATGAAATTTTAGGAGAAGCAAGATACGAAAGTTAGCTACGACTTTGGTATTCTCCATAACTATAGAAAACACCGTTATGACCACAAAAACATCACTACTACAGAAACTGTTCTAGCAGCCAACGTCCCACAAGCAAAACAAAACTTGCCTTTGTTCTACTTAACAAGAGAGCACCCAAAGATGTTATTCTAGCAGCTCTAAACATTGTTACCTTAGACCAACAATAAATTAATTTTAGTCATAAGAATCACAAGTACTTAAGTGAGGCCTAAAGCATTTGCAAAAGCTTGTAAGAGCAACATACCCACCACTTGGCTAAACTAGAGGACATTTATAGGTTTAAGCATGTAACCACAATTATTTCTAGCAAGGCTAAGCACACACTTTTCTCAAGCACTTCCTATTCAAGCAACATGGAACAAGGCATTCTTGTTTAACTCCACACAAGGAAGATAGTGCAACACATCAATCACAAGTTACTTAGTACTAGAACAAAGGAAGGGAAGCATATTTATGCACAAGCACAATCATGATGCATGCTCGTCCTATTCATCCTCACGAAATTGCCAGCCTAAGGTGGCAATCACGTTCTATGTCGGTGGCATAACACGTACTCTCTCGATATATAGCTAGTCGTCAGCTACATTCAATCTACGCATTCGTGGTTAGCGTACCTGCGGGCAAATTCATTGCAGCCCATCCCCACAAGAGATAAATAAGCATACAATGAAAGCAGTAAACTAAGATACTCTCCATATATACATCCCCAGATATATATACTTCGGTATCCATAGCTACCCAACAGATATACCCACAATTAAGTACCTTCATATATACATGTGTGTAATATGTAAATATTCCAGTAACCACAGCTAACTCTCCCCTAGATCGACAGTTGGACGGTCTTGCTCTCACAACTCACACTTACCTAGGCGTAGAGATAATTGATCCATACATAACCATTCAAGCGAATGGCATCCATACAATAGCACACCGTATGGACGACGAAAGTAAAAACCCTCATGTTAGTATTAGATAGCCACCTAATAGTCCTTAACTGAGCATAAAGGAGGACATCGCTAGCATAGTTTTCCAAATAAGTTTTGACAAATTTTCCTGTAGCTAAAGTTTTAGTCAAAAATATGATTTTGAAAACCAAAACTTTGTTTTTAAAACTAGGTACATGATAGTATTATGCTTAATCTTGCTCTGATACCAGCTATAATAGAACCGCCCAATTTATACAAGATCAAGTACGACTGTCCCCGCTAATACATTGACACGCGCATACTTTCACTTATATAAACCCGGTAGTCTGCCGAGTGTCCCGAAAGACCTCGGTAAATCAACATCACAAACAAGATCACGTGATTAAGCAAATACACATCACATACATAGGGTTGCGGTGGAAATAATATTACAAATGAGTTCACAAATGATAGTACAAGTTTGGGTTTCAAAACTGATTAGTGAAAACAACATAGCTTTCAAAAGATTATATTAATATATGTTCCAAATACATTGCTAGCATAAGTGACATCATCCGACAAAAGCATATAGATGAGAAGTAACTATAAAATCACCGAGCCCACCGGCGGTTAGCCACCATCTTCAACAGGCCGAGAACTTCACCGGCAACATGGTGGGATAAACCCTGAGTACTTGAATATACTCAGCCAGACTTACCCATCGGAAACCAAAACAAATGACACCAAGGATCATGCATAGCTTAATTTAGTGGATCTGGCTGGACAACCTTTTTACATAAAAGCTTGAGTAACCATTAGCATTATTCACCTGTACTAGCAGTGACTTTTAGCCATTACCTATCATATATATTAGCACCAGTACTAATCAATCACTTCATTAAGTTGCAAACAATAATAACCATATCAGGTATTTCATGGCTCATTGTCATTATCATCATCATCATCATCATCATCATCATTTAACCATATCTTTAAATTTAGTGAATCTACGTTGCCACTGCTCAGTCAAGTTCTCACTATCCGGGCAAGACGGCGATTCAAATCGATTCCTATCCAGCTGGAGGGGTATTCCTAACACAAACCTTGCTTCCCCTGTCAGGGTCGCAAACAAGTCACCTTTGGTACAATTCAGGAGTTGTGAGTCCGATCAGTGCCGCAAAATTAGAGAACCACTTTGCCATGAGTGCTCAGTGACTTAACCTATCCTTGGGCTTATGCCAATGGCTCTCCACACATCCTTACTTCCATCTAGATTGCGAACCCCTGCTCACGTCCCCGGCCTAAATCGAGCTACTAGGCTTCGCGGTCGGAATGACTTATCCGACCAGCTAAGTGTTAGGCTGCGTTCTACATGACATAAGGACATACAACGTATCGGTCCTTAAATGACACAGACAGAGTCACTATGTCCAAACCTACACAAGACTCCGCTCGGTCTTAATTCATTATTAACATGGTTATTTTCCACGATAGCAAATATAGCCAACCATGATCCACCTCATCCTAAAGCTCGCAAGTGACAGGAAATCACCTGACTTCTACCGCACTAAGCATGGCTAAGCATTTAACCCGTTTCTGACCTTAAATAGGATTCAAGTACGATATCTGGACAAGGATGAATATATAATGCAACAATTGGTTCCAACCAATTCCTATACTTAATGCATCATCAACAATAAGAGATACTCAAGGTATTTGTAAAAACATGGGAGGCTTAGAATGCTCTGGGGCTTGCCTGGGATCCGACACAAGTCAGTTCAGTTAGCTTGGACCGTCATGGTGACATCTCCGGTCCTAGCACTTGCTTAGTCCTTCCATCTTCGGGATATATCTACCAAACCAAATCTTCGAGTTCGGCTCCACCTCACATCCTTCACGTGGTTCATCTAGTGTACCTAAACGAGATGCAAGATGCATGTGTATGAATGTGATGAATGGTAACACAAGATGCATCACATAAGTATTCAAGACAAACACAAGATTATGCAAGACATAGACACCAATAGCTATTTAACTGACATCACACAACTAACTATAGAGAGCAAGCACATCAAGCATGACACAAGTTTAACAAGGTCACAAGTATCATAACTTGACCATCAACAAGGGCATAAGCCACACTTAGCAACACATGGAGTAAACAACCACAACTAGCATATGTCTATTTCTGGACTGGAAACAATAGCTTTATGTTTGGATCATAACTAGAGTTATACAAATCCAATATCCATGCAAGAAGACATTCAGGAAAGCTTATGAAATTCTCTACATTTCATCTATAACCATCACAGCATGATTCACAAGTTAAGTGGGTCGAAATTATATATTTACAGAAACTAGTCTAAACAAGACAGAGAGCAATCAATGCTGTAACCCAACTTTAAACAGCTGTAACTCTTAAACTACTTGGCCAAATGACACCAAATTTTAACAGAAGCTAGATACATGAATTATCTACAACTTTTGTATAAACAAGTTTCACAACAAAGCACATTATTATGAAGAACTTTGCTAAGTTCCTAGATCTGTCCATAAACCACATCGGCAAGAAAATAATTATTAACTTATGTAGCAAACACATAATTGGGCAAAACCAACTTTACCAACATTTCACACATGACTGAAGAACACTAGAAAGCATGGTGCTCACCTCTAAATAAATTTTCTTAAAGCATTTCTTAATTTATTTAGACCTCAAGGTGTATTTATGAACATATACCAAAAATGCACAATCAATTCTACAAAAATTACAGTAGCTCATATATCCACGTAATAGTCTACTGTACAAATTTCATACCATTTGCATAAGTATAGCTACCTCTATGAAAAAGACAATTTGCTATTGCAAGAAATCATGTGAGAGCGAGATAAACCAATAACTCACTCATATTTCATCCAATACTCATGAAATTTTTACCACACATCAACTATCACATGAGTAGCATGCCACAAAAATTTCACTTCATTTGGAGCCCTAGATCTGCAGTTATGGAAAATAACAAATTCAACTAGCATTACAACCTTACTGCACAAATCTATTTTTTCAGCTAAACTTTAAACTAGAACATGCCATATTATAGATCTAATGCATAGACAATTTCACAAGAATTCTAAAAAGTCCTTATTTGTTATTTTACGAATTTCCTATGAATTACTATGAATTTCCAAAATTCAGCAAATTTCCTGCAAAAAGGTCCTTAACAGCACTATTCATTCGAGTCATAGACTTCGCAGTTAGGCCCTTCCATTTTGTCAAATTTGAGCCCAAGGCCCCTGGTCGGAATTTAGAGCAGAGAAGCATGTCGGGCTTGTTGTTGCCGGCTGAAGGAGGCATGTCAGCGGCGGGGGATGGGCCGGCGAGGTCCGAGGCACCTGGACGCACCCGAAGGTGGCGTCGGCTACGGCAGCGAGGAGAGGCCGGGGAGGGGTGCGCCGGGTACACCATGAGGAGGCAGAGGTGATGGAGCCAGGGGCCAGGGTAGAAGAGGCTCCGAGGAGGGGGTTCCACAGCAGCAGTGAGCTCGACTACGGCGTCCATGGCGGCGGCGTCTAGGAGCGCACGCGCGTCAGCGAGGAAGAGCGAGTGAGGGAGATGTGGGGAAGCTCAAGCGCTTGGTTTGGAGAAACAGGGGTGAGGGTGCACACGTTGACGATGGTGGGGGTGAGCTCACGCATGGCTGCCATGCTCACGGACACGCGTTGCCCATAGAGGCAATTCAGCGAACAGGTGGCGTGCGTCGGAGTGTCCGACGTGGGGCGCGCTTTTGGGCTAGATCTGGGCCGAATCAGCTATTGGGCCAAAAACAAAGTTTGTTCTACACGGCCTGCTCTATGTTTCTTATTTAAGGTGACTGATCATTTGAGCTCTGTAACAATGGGTAATTAATCCTCAATATGGTAGTGTCAACATGTTGATAACGGTCACGGGAACTCGCCTTCGGAGGTCAAAACTCGATCAAACTCAGTGCAACTTTTTGTATGCTCTTCTCCATAATATAACCTTCAACTTTTATTTTTGGACCAACTCAAGTTGCTTAGCAAAATTTGGAGAACATGGGATGTCAATGTCGATGTTGGTGAATTCCGGACTGCAAACACTGTCGGGTTGATTTCAGCTTTTCTATTAGACTTTGAGCCTGGTTTTGATCCATTTTGAAACCGAATCATGACTTGGTCTTTTAACAAAGTTTGTTATAATCAAACTTTTATTCAACTTTCATTTTTGGTCAAACCTCATATCTAGTCCAGAAGTCAACTTTATTTCTCGGTCAACGCAAAGCCCTTTTTGCTATAGAATCTAGGGTTTCCATTATTTTTGGATATTTTCTCCACCTTTGCTCAACACGAACCCTTTATAACTTTTGTTGTAGAGTTCAATTAGAGTCATTTGGACAAGGTTGCAAGGTTTGGTTGATGGCCTATAATTCCCTTCACTTACTAGCGCAATTCAAGCAAGAATGTAACTCATCATTTCATGCGACTTCTTGATTCTGAACTTCGTGAAACTTTTCCATAGGTCAAGATGGATGCCTGTTGATGTAATGTACATAAAATAAGCATGTTTAACATTACTCTTGCATAATCTTAACAAGGGTCCACATGTAAGCAAATGTGCGTGGCCCAAGTTTAAGTTGGAGCTCCCTCTTGTAGATTTGATTTTGACACCTTCATCACCACTTAACATGTCATGTCTGAGCTCACACCCATTGCTTAACTGGTGACAAACACCTGGGGTGTTACACTAACCATGTTTCACTAAAGTATGTGACATGTTTCAAGAGTGAGTTGCACATGTTGCACTTGAGTGTTGCACACTATCCATTTCATAAAACAAACACACATGGAATATAAACATATGTTGCAATGTTTCACAAGCATGTTCCAAACAATCTAAGCTCATGAACGGATGAATGATGCTCATGTTTATGAAATGCAAGTGCAAATGTGGAAGTCAAACACCAGGGGTGTTACAGAGCGCCTCCTCGGCAAGCACCATCCCATCGAATGATGCCCCGAGCGCCATTGCATACAGGGGAAGCACGCGCCTCATCAGCAGCGCCACCCTCCTTGCATGGTAGGCATCGACGTCTGAAGGCAAACTCCATCTCACCTGATCCTTGAGGGCTGGCTCTGCCTCACCCGACATCTAAAGGCTGGTTCCGCCTCGCTCGACGTCTGAGGGCAGACTCCTCCTCGCCCGACCCCCGAGGGCTGGCTCCACCTCGCCCGACGTCTAGGGGCCGACTCCATCTCGCTCGATGTCTGGGGGCTGGCTCCGCCTCGCCCAATGTCTAAGGGCTGGCTCTGCCTCGCCCGATGTTCAAGTACTGGCTCCACCTCGCTCGATGTCTAGGGCCTGGCTCCGCCTCGCCTGACATCTGCGTGCTGCTCCTTTATAACTACGTGCGTAGATAAGGCAGGGCACTCAAGTCAACCGCAATACCGAGGACCATACCCTACATGCTAGTAGAAAAGTACCATCAGGACATGATCAGAAGGGCGCTTTGAGACCTTCCAGGTATGTTAGAGTCCAAACAGTGTTGTAGGCATCGACATTTGTCTTACAGTGTTGTTAGCACCGCCATTTGCCCTCAGGCACGGATCCTAACAAAGCACATGATAATCACTATGGTCCAGGAGGAAACTCGCATCACCTACAGTAATGGGCGTGTGGTCACTGCGCCGTCTACTCCTCGTAGGGCCACGGATCAGCATCCTAGTCCACCACGCTGCCTGCTAGGGCGGGATGGGACGTGACAACTTGCTCACAATACTAGGACATGGCATCATCAGCGAACAGATGCCCAGTGCGGCCCTATCAGGATCAGCGGACATGCACCCCATGTGGAGTTATCCAAGCACCGCCTACCATGTCAGTGGGGCTCACAGAGGAAAAGGAAGACCTGGCATCTTTGAAGGACCTCCTTTGCCTCTAGTTTTTCTTCTTTCTCCCATCTATAATCCCTGCCCCCCTTGATCTATAAAAGGGAAAGCAGGGCACCCCACCAAGGGGATTGATAAAAACACACCACGCATCACATCACACATAGCTAAGTAGCGACCAAGCTCTTAGCACCCATTCGACCTTTCCATTAGAGACTTGGGTCCTTTCCCTCTCTCGCCTATTTGTAACCCATACTATGAACTTTCTAGTGCTAATAACACGAGCAGCAGCCACTAACTAGACGTAGGGACATTCTACCCGAACCAGTATAAACCTTGTGTCTTTTTAGCACACCATCCAGGTCAAACGCTTAATAACAAAAATTTACTCATTGGTGTTTACTCGAAACACCGACACATACGTTCTTTTCCTTTCTCGACAAAACCTTTTGGTTGTGCCATGTAGATATTTTCATCTAAATCCCTGTTAAGGAAAGCCGTCTTTACATCCGTCTTATGTAATTTGAAATCATAATGCGTCACTAATGCTATTTTGATTCTAAAAGAGTCCTTGCATAAGACTGAAGAAAATATCCCATTATAATGTATTCCTTCCCTTTGTGTAAAACCTTTCACCACAAGTTGTGCTTTAAATATTTCCGCATTCTCTTTGGAGTCATATTTAGTTTTATAGACCCATTTACAGCCTACTGTCTTGGCTCCTTTAGGAATACTTTGCAAGTCCCAAACACTGTTGGAGTTCATTGCTCTCATTTCATCTTGCATGGCTTCAAGCCACTTTGATGAGTGAGCGCTTCTCATGGCTTCTTCAAATGAGGTGGGATCACCCTCCATTTGAAATTCTTCACATTCATAGACTTCGTAATCATCAGGAATGACTGGTTTTCTAGCTCTTTGAGGCCTCCTAGGGGCCTCATTAGTTGGCACTTGTTCTATATGGGGCTGTTGTTACTCTTCCTCATGTGCGACAATGGGTTCTATAGGATCCTGAAGGATAGGTTCCTCATGTTCATTTATTGTTGCCATCGGAGAACTAATAACAGGTGTTGTCACTATAATGTCTTGTACTGTTGGTGCAGCAGCAACAAGTACTGAGAAAAATGGCTCCTGAACCATCGGAGTGGGCACGTATACCCGCTTCTCCTCAAAGTTAATTTCTCGCGCTACCATGCTCTCCTTGACCATATCATCCTCCAAGAACACAATGTGTCTTGTTTCTACAAACTTTATATGGCTGTCAGGACAGTAGAAACGATAACCTTTTGACTTATCTGGATAGCCAATGAAATGGCAACTAACTGTCTTGAAGTCAAGCTTTCCAATGTTTGGGTTAAATACTTTGGCCTCAGCTAGATAGCCCCACACACGTAAGTGGTTAGGTGAGGGTACCCTACCTATCCACAATTTATATGGTGTTTTTTGCACCGACTTGCTTGGTACTCGATTGAGAATATGAATGGCGGTTTTTAACGCCTCCATCCATAAACTTAGTGTTAAAATGGAGTAACTTATCATACTTATCACCATATCCATTAAGGTACGGTTGCGTCTTTTAGCTACTCCATTTTGCTGAGGCTCGTCCGGTGTAGAGTATTGGGCAACTATGCTATTTTTCTGTAAGAACTTTGCAAGAGGTCCAGGAACTTGGTCATACGGGGTATGTCGACCGTAGTACTCCCCCCCCCACGGTCGGATCTTACTATCTTAATCTTTAAATTATGCTAATTTTCTACTTTAGCCTTAAATATCTTAAATTTATCCAATGCTTCTGATCTTTCCTTAATTGGATAAATATAGCCATAACGAAATAATCATTTGTGAATGTTATAAATGAATCATAACCATCCACACTTTTCACAGGAAAAGGACCATAGATATCTATGTGAATTATTTCTAAAATTCCTGCGCTTCTTTTGGCATTTTTCTTTATTTTCTTAACATATTTTCCTTTTATGCAATCAATGCAATGTTCTAAATCTAAAAAATCTAATGGTGGAAGAATTGATTTCTTAATCAATTGTTCTATTATCCCCCTCGAAATATGGCCTAAATGAATGTGCCATAATTTTAAAGATACATCATGAACTCTCTTCCGCTTATTTCTTGCATTCATAGACGAGGAGGCATTCTCATTCTCAATGCTCACAACATTCACATTCTCACAAAGTGATAAAAAATAAAGCTTGTCTTGTCAGAAGGCAAGAACAACACACTTATTATTAAATGTAATCTTACATTGGTCATTACCAAAATGGCAATCATATCCATCATCGTCTAAATGTGAGACACTTATTAGGTTTCTATGCAAAGAGGGTATATAAAGGACATCTGTAAGCTTAAGTACAAAGCCATCATTTAATTCTAATGGGAGTTCTCCAATGGCTTCTACTTCAGCTTTGACTCCATTTGCCACCTTAATGTGTCTTTCTCCTCTTTGCAGGGTCCTCCTTGTATGGAATCCCTATAAGAAATTTGCAATATGAATTGTTGCACCTGAATTAATCCACCAAGTAGATTTTGCATAACTTAAATACAAGGACTCATCTACGAATGTAATAATGTCCTCACCTTTCCTCGTCAGGTGCTTCAAGAAATCTAGACAATTCTTCTGATAGTGTCTAGTCTTCTTGCATCATTTGCAGGTGTTCTTGTCCACTTGAACATTGGATTTCTAATGGTGATCATTCTGAGGGATCTTTCCTTGTGACTTAGAGGAGGAGCTATTGTCCCATTGATGTTTCCCTTGTGGTTTGTCTTTCTTGTTGTAAAAGTTCTTTTTATTTTCCTTCACATGGTTAGCAGAGCCACCATATGAGCTCTTAAGCCTCTCCTCTTCTTGCACACACATTGCAATGAGCTTCTCAATATCCCATTTATCTGGCTATAAGTTGTAGTTCACAACAAAGGTCTCATACTCTTTAGGCAAAGAAGCAAAAATCAAATGAATTAGGAACTCATCCTTGAGCCCCAAGTCCATTGGCTTGAGCTTAGATGTCGTGTTGCTCATCTTCAATATGTGCTCTCTAATCCCTCCACCAGAGTATTTCTCGTTAACTAATTTCTTAATGAAAGTGCTTGCATAAGCCTTTAAAGAGAAAGTAAACTGATTCTCCACCTTCTTGAGATACTAAGTGGCGGTGGTACTTTCTGGGATCAAACCCCTTATTGGGTCCTCAATGGTTCCCTTAATCACCATCAAACACTTGCGGTTTGAACTATCCCACTTCGCACGATCAAGATCATAAGATCGTACTTCAATCTCACTTGAACATGGTCATGCTACCGAGTAGCAAAAGCTGCATCGGTCTCATTTTCTGCCCCTCACCGAGTCCACAGGCTCAGTGGGACACGGAGAGATAAGTGCTAGGTCATTGTCTGAGAGCGTAAGTGCTATCTCAAGCTTCTCTCGCCATGTGTTATAATTGCTCCCATTGAGAGACGGAATAGACGAGATAAATGTCATCGGGTTGTATCCTGAAACAACGTCAAAGAATGTAAAAAACAGTTGACATAGTAATTGCATGCCTTAAATTAACGTTGGTCAATATTAAAACATACAATATTCTTCTACACTAATCTTACATCACCGTTGGGCAGAAATAGAACTCATATATAAAATTCATAAATAAAATTTATAATATTGCTATCATCAACTTTGGTCAGAAAATAGCAATATCATAAATATAACTTTCTTCTACATGAATTCTATAACACTGATGGGCAGAAATGGAATTAATGCATAGAAAAAAAACTCATGAATAAACTTATAATATTGTTATCATCAATGTTGGCCAGAAAATAACAATACCATAATTTAACTTAAACAAAAAATGCCTACTCCTCCAATTTAATTAGAGGATTAACTTAATCATAGCAGCGAAAACATGAAAAATAATCTTAACCATAATATTATTCAGAAGCAATTACCGGTACTTGTCTACTCTCTGAACAAATTTTCCGGTTGGTTCCAATTTGAGTAGAGATTTAATGATCAAAACTTAATGTAATTCTTCAGAATTTGCTTCTAAAAATAATAAAAAAAAATGATGTCACTGTGCATTTGGGCTGAAAACCCACTAACACGCTGCGCGCTGTCGCGAGCCAGCGGTGGAAACGGCCCGCTGTCCAGCCGCCTGCGCCGCACTCCCTCATCCCAGGCCATAACTTGGGCCTAGGCTGAGATTTCATCTTCCCGCCCGGGCCAAAAAGGTGGCCCGAGCGATCCCCGCCGTTGGTCATGATCGGACGGCTCTCTAGAGCTCTCGGTCGATCAAAAACCCATGGCCGCGTCACTCCCCAAACCCTAACTCCATTCTTCCTCCCCTCTCATCTCTTGAGCGCCGCGACAGAGCGATGGCAGAGCGACGTCCACCTGTGGCGGCTGGAGGAGATGGTGGAGCCACCGCGGGCCCCTTCGCCAGTGCATGCGTCCACTCAAGGGTGAGTGCGCTGCCGTCGAAGGGTTGTGTGGTGGTGCCCTTTGCACCCGCACGTGGAGCATCGGAGGCATCGGCGAGCCCATGGCTTGGCTGGTCTTCCCGCACGCCGGTGAAGCGGCGGCGTAGTCATTCTTCCCTCACGCAGCGGTGTCGACGGTGGTATGGAAACTAGGTAGGTTCCTCCCATTCTTTGTCCGTTCCCCATCGGTGGGTTTGGGTTAGTGTTAGGGTTAGGGTTTCGATCCGATTTGAATCATCTCCTTCTTCATTTCTACTCGGTTTGTACCCCAAGGGCTAGATCTACACCTAGTGTAGGCGTCTGATACCAATGTTAGAATAGTAGGATCATTTAGGTGCATAGATCTAGTGGGTGTACACTTCTATTCGGGATAAAGAGTCCAAGATCTAACCTAGAACGTGAACTAGAGGGAGGAATTAGAGAGAGAGAGACGTAGAGGTAGCTGACCGTCAGTGGGCTTGGGGGAGCTACTAGCCATCGCGCCGATGGCGAGGTCGGTGGAGTCCAGTGGCTGTGAAGACGTCGGGTGTGATGCAGAGATGGCGGTGAAGGCAGTGGTGATTCCCGTCTCTCACAGCGCCCCCTTGATCGGTTAAAGTTATAGGTGGGGATTGTGGTGGCTGCGGTCAACCTCGTACCAAGTGCCTCGGCCCCTCACCTCCTTTTTATATGGCGCTATGCGACGAGGGCCCACCTACCATGATTTGGTTGGGTGCCCCTGATCAGGACGCGGATCAGGGCCCCAACTCGATTATTGGACCGAGTCGGGAGGAGATCAACCTAACACGAACAGATTGGGGAAGAGCCTAGCGATCTCATCTGCAACAAATAGATTGAAATAGCCAGCCGCAAATCTATTGAGCTCCATGAAATCCATAGAAAACCACATGCAAGACCCGAGATCCAAGGTTACAGCAGCGTTGGACGGTCGGTCACTCACCGGGGTTGCCCGCGGCGGAGCTGGCGGGGCCGTCGATGACGGAGAAGTTGGAGCGGAGGACGGAGGGGAGGGGCAGCATGTGCAGGAGTCGGTTTGTCTGCACCTCGCTGTACACGGAGACCAGCCGCCTAGGCACCGGCCCGTTCGCCGCCACCATGTGTGATGTGTCCGGTTTCAGGAGAGCGGAGTGTGTTTTGCTGATATCTTGTGCTGCTGCTCGAAGCTCTGTTCTCTGTTCTTCTTCCATTTTTAAATTTATAATTTGTGAACAATTTGATGACATTTTGTGAATAATTTGACATATATTTCTCTGGTGTAATCTATAGAAAAAATTGTAATTTTTTTTAAATTTTGGTATATATTTGTTTAAGATATTATGTTATCTCCAAATTACATCACTCTATCCAATAAATTACACTGAAGAAATCATTGTAAATATAGTAAAAAGACAGTGTAAATGTAGCTAGATAACAGCGTAAGTACATGAGAAAAATTCAGTTGACAGGAGGAACAATAAAAAAGCGCATCACCATGACCCCCACAGCTCGGAATGCATGGCATGAAAACTTTGTCTAAGCATGAATTTAATCTATGAAGGACTCTACGTTTTGACCTCAACAATTTCTTGAATGACTCTGTCCAGGACAAAATCATCCATGACAATCGTAGAATGCTGGGCCTTACTGATCTTGATGGATCTAAACTGCTTCCTCTGTCCTGGCTGCTGACCCATCTGTTTCTCAAACGCCAAGATGCTTATTAAATTGATCTTGCCATCTCCATCCCCATACACTACTGCCTCCGGTGACGCATCGAAGTCGTCGTCCCAGTAGGCCAGCTGCAGTGGTGTCCTGTTGCCGACTCCGTTGATGTATGTCATGGGCACCATCGGCGCGACGAAGTTGTCCATCTTCGGGACGGCTCGTCTCCGGAATGGCTCGATGGCCTCGCCGAAGTCGACGGCGGCGAGGAAACGTTCAATGTCATGCGTGGAGTAGTTCCTCTCTCTGGTGACCACGAGCGGCCTGCTGCGCCCGAACACGGCCGGCGACGGGAAGTTCATGATGGCACTCTCGAAGCTCCTCCACATGGCTCTCGTGGACAGCGGCGTCATCGTTGGCACGAAGAGGATGTTGGTTCCGGAGGCGAAGTTGCTCACTGGCTCCATGAACCTGGTGGAGAGCATCGGCACGACCAAGATGAGGTGCTCGATGTACTCGTTTCGCCACGCCAGCGGGGTGTTGCGGACGAACTCCAGGGTGACCATTCCGCCGAAGCAAGATGACGGCTTTCTTGCGTTTCTTGTCTACTATTGATGAGGACATGACACCCATGCATATGACCATGTTTTGTGCATGGTATGGAGGGGTAGGAGGCCAGCAAGAGTGTCCAAGTCAAGAAGGAGGCCCGAGGCTAATTTGGTTCGAGCCCCCGAGGTGGAGGCCCAAAACAACTCAAGTTCGAGTCTGCCTCGGCCTGCAGGACTAGTCTACCTTAAACTGGTCACCCAGGACACATCTGGACTCCGTTTTCAACGATCCATATATGATTGGAAAGCTAATTTGATAAGGAAGCCAATCCAAGTGGTTTCATGTCAAAATACCTTTGGAATCAATGGTAATCGTCGAAACAAGTGAGCGTCCAGAATCTGCCAGGGTGCTGCGACACCGTCTTTTGGTCCGTTGGACCGTGTATCGTGTTTGGGCCCATTAGGGGGCGCGTCCAGGGGGGTGACGCCCAAGACTTTATAAATAGCAGCCATCACTCTCCTTAGGGTTTGGGTTTTATTTAGTTCTTGATTTTCTCATGAAACAGACGTTGTTTTGCTGCAACTATCGCTGCCAAGGTCGCTTGCTGTGAACCAGGGCCCCAGTTCTTGATCTTGTTCGCCTGTGGCGATTAGTCCTTTTGAATAAAGACTTGAACTCTTTCTCATTATCATAAGCCTCATATTTATTTGTAATTTCAGATTGCATTTATTTCATTCTTGCTTGTGTTCTTGATTCGCTTGCAGGAAAGCCTTCTCGGCGAGGTCAATCACGTTCGCGTGGTTGATAACCAACGGAGCAGTGGTGTAACGGTTGCGGGGGTCTGAATCAGTCTTGGTTCGAAGCCTAGATCATGAATGTCGAGTCTGCACCAATCGACGCTATCATACCTTTCGGAAGATCGGGCCTAGTCTACATCAAGACTCAAGTTTGTAGGCATTATCATTTATTTTCTCAATGATCTTATAAGGACCAGCTGCTCTTGGCATTAATTTAGACTTACGCAGCTTAGGAAATCTATCTTTTCTCAAATGTAACCACACCAAATCACCCGGTTCGAGTTTAATCTCTTTTCTACCTTTACTACCAGTAATTCTATACTTTTCATTCATTCTTTCAATATTTGCTTTAGTTGTTTCGTGCAACTTACGAATAAAATCAGCACGCTCTCTAGCATCACTATGTATTCTCTCAGTGGTAGGTAAAGGCAAAAGATCAATAGGAGCACAGGGGTTAAAACCATACACTACCTGAAAAGGACTTACCTTTTCTCCCCTTCTTGACGAAAAGCGATCCTCGGCGTCGATTGTGCTTGAAACTGATCCTGCACAACATAAAGGAGAACGGGGTTGCGAAGACAAAAGGAACTGAAATAATTGTGAGAAGGAACATGACCATGTTTCTAAGTTTCTAGCATGTCATCTCGCATAAAATTTTCAGCAAGCATGTAGACTCCATGATCCGAATACACACGATGTATATCAACACTATCCTGCAAAAGATTAGAACTAACCAAAGACAATGCAGGAATAGATGGTCTAGCAGACATAGGTAGCAACCAACAATGCTCTCCTTCTTGGAAGTGACTTGTTTCTTTGAGAAACATGAGAAAATATTGGTATTATTATGGCTACCCTCTAAACGATCATAATCTTGTACAACAAAAGGAGAATTCATATTACTACGAATATATACTCGATGTATCATATATTATCCCATGTTGTTATATTTGCCAATAACATGATATGTGTGTTTAGAAAACCAAGGCAAATCAGCATATTTAAAAAGGCTCTTCTCCAAACAATCCAGGTTACATAAAACATCAAATTCAATGTAACCCAAAGTATGTAAAGAAGACAATAGTTTGAACTTATCAGTTTTAGTAGCAATATGAATAATATGTTTATTTTCAGCACAAGTGGTTGGTTCCAAAACATGTAAAACTGAAGTATCATCAATCAATTCCTCTTTATCACAAGGAACTTCAAGCAAATTATCATAGGATGGAGATAAATCAAGAGATGGTTCCACTAACAATTGCTCTATGATAGCATGGTTGGTGGAAAAATTCAGCACATCAAGAGAACTATCATTTTCTATGAGTTTAGCATCATGGGCATTACCTTTGCGCTCATGTTTAGTAGGGGTAATAGTTGATGGTTCTGAATTTTCACATGAGGCTGTGAGCTTCTCATTTTCTGTCACGTCATCCTCACTCTTTTCTACATTGCCCTGCTAAAGGTTAGGCATAGCAGGAGGAATAACGACAGACTCTTCCTCTAAATGGTGCACCTCATCATATGAAGTCCAAACAGAAGGTGGATTAACAAAGGTTTCTCTCATAAGAAGTTTCATATCATTCCAAGTTTGAGGCTTATCAGAAGGATCTAAAGACTCCCACCAAGATAAAAGCAGAATGTCGCAAAACACTAACTGCATTTTTTACCTTCCTCCTTGGACACATAAAGCGAGTAGTAAATATGTTATCGATGGCAATTTCCCACTCCATGTACTCATCAGCACATATACCATCATAAGTCGGTGGATACGAACAACCTGTCATTGTTATAAGACAGCAAAAGATAACACAAAAGTATTATTCCTACTAACTACTTAGGTTGTGGACAAGGAAAAACAAGGCACTCAACTCTCAAGCGTCTTACAACGGTCTTACAAGTGTTCTTACCAAAGCAACAGGCGGTGTAATCGGTCGGTGACTGTGATACCATTGTAGCTTGAGTGTAACAGTTGTAAGGCAAACCTGTACTTGGTTAGAAAAAAGTAGAGCTTGGACAGGCACAATATAGTAGTAAGGAATAGCAAAATTTATAAGTGAATAACAAAGTTGAATAAGTATCCCAAGTACTTATCTTAGTTGCTGGCCTACTCACGTTCCAAGTATCAGATGTATCAAGTGAGGTGAACAGTAAGAATAAGATTAGAAACAAGGTAGAAATCAGCAAATGCAAACACAGCTCAAATGGCGCTCTCTATATGCTCCTCTAGATATTGTTCCTCTTTTGTCCCTCTCTTTTTTCTCTATTTTTGGGCCGTCATTGTTTTTTTGGGAAATTTTGACTTTTTCTTTTTCTTTTTTTGATATTTTTTCTTCACTTAGGAGCACAAAAGAAGTAATCACAGAAAATATGAGCTTAAACAAGTGAAAGACGTGGCCTGTGGAATTTTCAGAAGACGTGCTCGAAATCGACAAAGACCTTGTAACCACGAAAAGAGGATCTTGTGACTACTTTTTGACCAAAATAAAAATCTCCGACCCCGGCAAAGCCAGAGATGGATGGATCTGAAATTTTTTTTGGATCGATTTTGATATATGGAACGTCGAAATTCGAGTTCGTATGCGAAAACTAGACCAGTTTTAAAAACGGACTCCGAATTAGAGGACAAAACAGGAACAATACGCGTAAAATTAGTCACGACGGCAATGATTTGATGGAAACAGTGAAGCCAAATGTAGAAAATTAGATGGCGTGGACTAGGGTTTGATATATACAAAGGAAACTCAACAAGACTTGGAGATGTTCACGGATTATGATGAAAAACAAAGGAAAAAACACAAACTGGACTCAAAAACGATCTAAAACCTGCAACCAGAACTTGACCTAGGGCACAAACTCAACAACGCGAAATAGAGACGAAATTGCACGGCACAATGAGGCTATAGGACAGGGAATATGTGACGATGTATATTTTTTAGCTTTTTGTGGACTATAGGTAATGCAAAAACAGTAACAATCTAAAGGGAAAAACAAAGTTATACCTAACGGGCAACAAGATGCTCTGATACCACTTGACGTAGACTAGGCCCGATCTTTCGAAAGGTATGATAGCGTCGATTGATAGAGACTCGACGTTCACGATCTAGGCTTCGAACCAAGACTAATTCGGACCCCCGCAATCGTTACACCACTGCTCCGTTGGTTATCAACCACGCGAACGCGATTGACCTCGCTGAGAAGGCTTTCCTGCAAGCGAATCGAGAACATAAGCAAGAACGAGATAAACGCAATCTGAAATTGCAAATAAATATGAGGCTTATGATAATGAGAAAGAGTTCAAGTCTTTATTCGAAAGGACTAATCGCCACAGGCGAACAAGATCAAGAACTGGGGCCCTGGTTCACAGCAAGCGGCCTTGGCGGCGACAGTTGCAGCAAAACAACGTCTGTTTCACGAGGAAATCAAGAACTAAACAAAACCCAAACCCTAAGGAGAGCGACGGCTGCTATTTATAAAGTCTTGGGCGTCACCCCCCTGGACGCGCCCCCTAATGGGCCCAAACACGATACATGGTCCAACGGACCAAAAGACGGTGTTGTAGCACCCTGGCAGATTCTGGATGCTGATTTGTTTCCACGATTTCTGTTGATTCCGAAGGTCTTTTGACGTGAAACTACTTGGATTGGCTTCCTTATCAAATTAGCTTTCCAACCATATGTGGATCGTTGAAAACGGAGTCCGGATGCGTCCTGGGTGACCAGTTTAAGACAGACTGGTCCTGCAGACCGAGGCAGACTCGAACTTGAGTTGTTTTGGGCCTCCACCTCGGGGACTCGAACCGAATTAGCCTTGGACCTCCTTCTTGACTTGGACACCCTTGCTGACCTCATACCCCTCTATACCATGCACAAAACATGATCATATACATGGGTGTCATGTCCTCATCAACTATTGTCCATGTTCCTTTCATGTCATTGTTCCTTTTGTTTTATGTCACATAGTAGTCACAATCATTTGTTCTGCTCTCAATTACACTAGTACAGTCTCAGTTTTTTACATGCTGTCTACTTCTACAGGTTCATGTGGGCCGGCCAGTCATCAGATTAAACTATCAACAAATAAACTATCAAAGCACGCGTTGCACGTGGGAGGTTGGAGATTCATCCATCGATAGGAAGGTATAGAGGCCGAGAGGGCGGGGCGAGGCCGGTGGCGACAGACGGTGAGGATCGCACCGGTTGATGATCTTCGTCGGTGGCAGCCTCAGTCTGTCCCTTCGCGTGGTACTGATGTCCAAGATGGTGTTTGTGGTGCTCGGGCCGGGAGGAACACATCACGAAGGGAAGGAGCGTAGGGATGAAAGCGGGAACGGGAAATTCCCGTACCGACCGACACCGAATACCGAAATTCCCGACCGGATATCATTTTCACGGAAAAAAACGGATTTGGGAAGAAATCCGGGAAAATTCGGCGAATCCGGTATCGAAATCGGTTAGAGTGATTTCCCGACCGAATTAGCGGATCCCGTATTTGTCCGGGAAAACTCCCGCGGGAAATTCCCGTTTTTCCCATGGAGCAGCAATTTTGGCCCAGCAAACAAAGTTTGGCCCAGCAAGCAAGGTTTGGCCCAGGAAGAGAGGAGGCAAAGAGCTGAGTCATGCATGCGGCCCATCATTCCATGCTTGGCCAGTTGGCCCAGGAATTCACGCATGGAGGCATGGAGCACAGGAGCAGCAAGCCTTTTGTTCATTTTTCTTTTCCATTTTCTTTTTTGGTAGTTCTTTAGTTTTCTTTGCATAAATATTCTGACAAGCTCACTATTTGCTATTGTATGCATATGGATTATGCATGGTTGCTATTGTTGCATCGAGCTCACTGTTTTCAGTGGTTACATATATCGATGTTTTCGTTTTGTGTTACCGCTTCCCGATCGTAATCGACGCGTTCCCGTTCGAAATATTCCGTTCCCGATATCCCGTAATACCGGATTCGTTTTCCCGTCCGGCCTTCCCGTTCCCGGCCAAAAAATACAGGAGCAGGAATGGTTAAGACATTTTCCCGACCGTTCCCGACCGTTTTCATCCCTAAAGGAGCGTCAGGCGGACGACGACCTGCTTGGTGATCCGTTAGTCCATGTTCCCCTCATGTCGTTGTTCCTTTCGTTTTCTGTCACAGTGTTTACTCCGGAGGGTGTTTGGATTTGATGACTAAAATTTAGGAGGTGTCATATAGGGGTATTGCACGGGGTGTTCGGATACCAATAAAAAAACAAATTACAGAATCCGTCAGTAATCTGCGAGATAAATTTATTAAGCCTAATTAATCCGTTATTAGCACATATTACTGTAGCACCACATTGTCAAATAATAGACTAATTAGGCTTAAAAATACATCTCGCAAAATAGTCTCAATCTATGTATTTAGTATCATAAATAGTCTATATTTTAATACTCCATGTATGCGCTCAAACATTCGATGGAACAACGACCGAAGTTTAGAAGATGAAACTAAACACTCCCTTAATGATTTGTTCTGTCCTCAATTAGTTGTGCTTCAATTTCTATATCTGTCACCCGTACAACCTTGTGTTCCTTTTTTTTTGGATTCGGCTATGCATCTTTTCTAATTTTGACAAAATTAAAATTCAGGATAATGGTTATTTTAGAAAAAAAAAAACTCAACTATATATGGCTGAGTGTAGCTTTCAACACACCTACAACAAGATTGTGAAACCAAAGAGTTTAGTACCAAGAACATCATGAAGCTTAGTTTTGAAGAATTGTCATAAAAGCATTGCTTCCCCCGCATGCTCCATCCTCCCCGACCCTCTTCCCATCTCCAAATTGCTTCCTGCTTCCATGGTGGCCGGCTGGCCAGTGATAAGCTCCAAGCCTCCAGTCCGGGGGCCGGATCCAGTGACCCCCACCGCGGATCTGACGCCTACGGCCTCTCTAGCTCCAGTGGTGCGCATATCTAGAGTTGGCCTCGCAGTGCCGGCGCTGCCGCCAACCACTGCGGCCGCCGTGGGGCCGGCACGATTGGTGCTGCTAGTCTCAAGCTGAACCACAGGCACACGCCCTGCCACACCATCCCGCCGCGCACGCAACTCGGCCTGCCTCGCAGCGCCGCCGAGGCCGCCGTGGGGCCAGCGCGACGGGAGCTGCTGGCCGCGAGCCAGCCATCTTGTACAAGCCGTCCGCGTCGACCTCGCGTGCGTGGTCTCCAGCAACGACTACATTAGCGTCTTCATCAACTACCTGGCATCTGGTTCTCCCCCGGAGTGACCTTCGCCAGACACAACTCCTCTGGCCACATGCAACAAGCTTCAGCGTCCCCCTATGCCACTCTCATCGGCCAGCTACTGGGGGCCTGATCTACCTCAACGGGGAGGACGAAGCTCCGTACGGGGCCAAGGCCAGTGGGCGTGACCTCCTCTTCGTTCCACGGCTCGGACTGGCATTGCGTCGCGTCGCCCTAGAGGATGCCGTCGCCATGCTACCTCCTAGCGTGCTGCCGGCCGGTAGCTTCATGCTGGTCTCGTAGCACGTACCATATATGAGCCTAGAAAGTCAAATCTCACATATAGCTACAAATAAGGGTAATATCAAAAGACAATGCTCAATATATAACGTACTTAGTATAATGGATATAACCTTAGACAGCAAATAGCGGAAAGACAACTCCGATCTTCGGGTGAAGACTCCAATCCACAGGGACAACTGACTGGTTGATCATAAGACTAATTCCTCCAAACTCTAGCAATCTGGTACACATCCGGGATTTTTTTCAAATATGTGAAAAATAAATCAATCGTAAGCACATGCCGTACTCAACAAATAAAACATGGGGTTCATGAGGCTCAAAGGCTGACACTGGTTTACTACGATTAGCTTTTAATGAATCATGATTTTAGCAATAGGGTGACAACAAATTTATTCATAAGCCCACACAAACACATGATTAGGTAAACATGAATAATGAACATCATAAACGGTAATCATTAGTGAGCATCTTCATCATCAGTATCATCAGTATTCATCATCTATTTCGTAAGGGTTCCAAGGCCGCGTGTGACCGTGAGCGCAGCTGATATACCAGTTTTACACTCTACAGAGGTTGTACACTTTCACTGTGAGTCATAATTTACCCTTTCGTCCGAGTTAGCTAATCTCTTGACCCACTTCCAAGGAAGGTCAGCAAGGTTCACTATGAAGCCTTTCAAAGGTTCATCTAATAAGTTATATCCATTAGATTCACTAGACAAACAGATGTAGAAACCCCCCTTCTCGATGACACAATGACACGCAGCCTATACACAAGGGGACAGAGGTTGTTCTATACCCGATTCGGCAAGTCATTCTAACGTCAATAAAGGTAACCTCTAACAAGCTAGAAAAGGTCCTCATACTGAGCTAAAGCCATAGCCATATAGCCCTCACAGCTGTACTGTAAGTCCCGGATGATCACTTACAGATAAGTCCTTATGGAGAGAAATCTAGAGCACCATAAAAATAGCCCAATGCTCTAGCCCTCTGGTTCCATGTTGCTAAAAACATCTTTTAGTATTTATTGCATATACCATTAATCAAATTACAAGATCATACTCTTTAATTCAGCAATAGCATCATACTACCCAACGCATATCGCATAGGAGACAAGGTATACGTTCAATTCTTGGGAATCCCTATCAAGGTGACACATGCAATATAAATTAAATGTATTAAAGTTGATAGGAAACAAGGATGATCCTATGCTATACTTGTCTTAAAACACCAATCCTTCGATAAGATTTAATCTTCAACGTCCTTCTTCTTCTTCTTGATCACCACGTATATCTCACCGACTGGACGCATTCGTAGAACACCACACAAACATCCATACACATACATGCATAGTATACAATTACATCTATATTAGAACAATACATCAATCATAGAAAAATAAGTAAAAGAGTTTGAAACATGATTCTACGCATCGCTACGAACACACAGTCGTGAGAGACATACTAATCGAAGCTACGGTTTGAAAGAAACGGTTATCGAAAGATCTACTCATAAGAGAAAATATAAAACTATAAGCTTCACATGTTCTAACTATATAAAAGCTTATATAAATTGAATTAAGTCAAATTTAGCTTTGAATTATAAAACTAAAGTAAAACAAATCATATTTTATTTATAAAATCCAGTTGCATAATTATTATCCAAATTAGAGTTTAAACCATGAAATTATAGAAATAGTGACATGATAAACATTGTTACTAACACATAGATCTCATTGTAATGAATCTAGCGCAACTTGAATAGGTCAAATCAGAGCTAAAACGTACAAGATATGAATTAAACAAGATTTCCTTTAATAAAATAATAGATTAAGTCTAACTTCAAATTTTATAAGTTGAAAACATATCTAGCAGTAGTATGAACATGTAGATTATGAAATTATGAACCTAACACAAGTTAAACGGGTCAAATCGGAGTTAAAACGAAGAAACTACGCATGAAATAAGACCAATGGTATTTTTGTAAATATTTGGAAATCAATTTCGTATTAAAACCAAATTAGAATAGTCCTGTGGACCGGGTGTCATTTTTTGAAAACTACAGGGGCTAAAATGGAAAATCTAGGGGCATATGTTGAATTATTTTCAACAGAGGGTGCATTTCGGGTTGATTTCAAGGAAACTCAGGGGCTTTGCACAAAAGTGCTGGTGCCGGTGGGGTTGACTGGGTCATTATCCATGTGGGCCCCACATGGCAATGTGGGAGGGGACCGGGGTGGTGAGCCAGCCGTGGACCAGCTGACGTGGGAAAGTGGACCAAGTCCACCACTGTGCCGTGGACCGAAGGGGTATGAATTAACGTGATCTAGTCTCGACCGTTGGTTTGGATTTGGACGGCTAGGATAGATCAGAGAGAGAGTGCAGACCAGCGTTGCCGGTGGTGAACTTGGCGGCGGTGCCATGGTTGGCGATGAGAAGCTCGTCGATGCAACTAGAATTTGGCCTTGGAGGCCACGGTTAGACCTAGGGATAGCACGAGAAGAAAGAGAGGGAGTTAACAAACTCAACTAGGCAGCTTACCGAGGCACAGAGTGAACGGAGGTGAGGCGGTGCTCAGTGGGGTGGGCGGCTCGTCGGCGGCTAGTGTTGCGGCTCAGCGTGGCAACTCAGTGAGATATGAGCTTGCTCCGAGGCTTGGGGTGGAGGCGGCGGACACGGCGCTCGGCTTTTATATGGGTGGAGAGGCGTGGAGTGCATGGCAAGGCGGCGAAGATGGGGCGACGATGGAGTCCTAGTAGTGACAGAGTCTGGCGCGATGATGACTTGAGGTAGAAGAAATGCCTAACATGCAGGCCTGGACTGTCAGCGATCGAGAGAGGGGAGGAGACGCGCAGCGCGGGCTTAATTGGGCCGGCTATTGAAGGAGAAAGGGAGGAGAGGAAATGGGCCTCAGGGCGCTGGCTGTAACACCCTCGGTGTTACACTATACAGCTTTTGCTAAAACACAACATAAGCATCATACTTATGTGTAAATGTGTGTAATATAGGGTGCAAAGCAATATACAGAACTTGAAACGTTCATCGGAAACACGAAACGAATGTTACATTTCATGTCGTGTTGTATCACTTAGTGTTCTAAACAAATTTTTATTGAACGAGAATACTATAGAATGCATAGATGAAACTTTGATAAAGTTGGTAGTACAAACTTCATAGGTGTCGGTGAAATACTGGCGGTCGGGAAGGGGCTTCGCAAGATAGCATAGTTGGTAGCTTAAAAATCAAAAGTGATGCGAATCCGAACTAATAACATAGTCGTTTCTTAAGTCGGAAATTGGTTCGACGAAGCTAAGTTTGACAATTTTTATAGAGGAATCGGGTTAAGCGGTGGCATGGTCTTAAGGTTGGTATTAGTATCTTGATACACCATCTCGAACGTAAAATAGTTAGTTTAGCTACTGGATCCTCGAGTTGGGTTTTTTAGCAGCTTTAAAAAGTGTGCAAGTCACATTTTAAACGGTGCCGGTGTTTTGGACGTGGTCACCCTACCGGTACTCGGCGTTTCCACGCCGACCGCCGACGTGCATGCACGCCTGCATGCGTGGCTCCACGCTGCCAATCTCGGCCACCTGTTACCACGCTCTGGCACGCAACCCGCACGCACACGCGCACGCGAGGGTCTAGCGAGCCTGGTCGCTCCACCCGCTGACGCATCCGCCTGAGCCTTCTGCTCGCCGTCACCATCGCCATCGCATCGAACTGTGTCCACGACCACGTTGCGCCCCGACCATCACTGTCACACAGTCACTGCTACCGTTGACCCTTGCGGCTGCACGCACGTGGACCTACCCTCGCCATCAAGTCCGCGCATGCTGCGTCGCCCCACTACTGCCCTCAAACCAGCGTTTGCCTCTGTGGCGCACTGTGTCGTGCTGCCGTCGCCTTGTGGGTCATGGCACTACAGTCGTACATCGCCGTGCCAGACCATACATGTGTCGTGGAGTCTTTCCCGCTACGCTGCCATCCTTTCCCTAATTAGAAATTTGCATCGCGCCAAGCCACCATCACATCGCCTGCAATGGCGCCGCGTCGGTCGAGCCACGCCAAGGCAGAACCTCAGAGCTTGGCCCATCTTCATAAGTGCACACGTCTAGAGGTCACGTTGAAGCGCATCTTCATGCCAAGCTTGCTGCTGTTCCAGCCTTACGGTGTCGGGGCCTCAATTGGATTTTTCCCCACCGTTGACCCCATTAAGCCGAACGCCATCGTCCATCAAATTGGCCTTGTGTAGTCCACTTCTTTCCAATTCACCATGCACCCAACTAGACCTGTTAGTTAGCTTGCGGGTGGAGTCGACCTGATGAGCTCTCGTGCTCTAGTGTGGTAATGCAGGACGTTTTCCCCACGGCGGTCCACCATGGCCGGCGAGGCGGGTGCTCGGCCAGGGCGACGCACCTTGCTCCTTTGTATCAATTGAGCAGGGCTTTTGCGTCTCCTTGACTTGTTTGCCTCACCCGTGTAGTGGTTTCGCTGATGGAGCAGCAGGTCACCAGGAACGCCTTCACCACAGTCGGCGTGAACCGGAACAACCCCACGCATGTGGCCAACCCAGTTGCCGAGCCTCGCAACTTCGTCCAGCCCGTCCGTCATGTCTCTGGTGAGGCACTCTTGCTCCTAGGGTAGATGGTTGAACCGATTAGGGTCTAGGTCGCCTAGGACGCGTTCGCTGCCACTAGCAAACTGGATTAGATGTCGTTACCGTGGCTAGCTTGGTTGGTAGTAGCAGTGGGCCAAATAGGGCTTCTACCTTGTTGCTTGTAGTCGTTAGATGGATACCGGGTAGCGGTAGAGGTGTTGAGTTAGGTAAATTCACCGGTGTCGGTGTTGCCGTGGCTAGACCCCGCTTCGGCGCATGGCCGCGCCTTCGTGCTGCACCATTCGTGGCGTTTGTTACCTCGATCAGTTGCGCGTTGCACGTAGTGTGTCATGGTGGTGCTGGTTGGTGCCAAGGAGGTTCGTGCTTGCTGGTGTTTGGCCGAATAGGTCACGGCCTCTGCTAGCTCCGGCTAGGGACCTTGAGAAACATAAATTTGATTAACGGAAGGGTGCTAGATGCAAACGTCGTGACTCTATGAAATAGTGTTCGAGTGAGCTTCGCGAATAGGATAGAGAACGGAGGCTCTTTTGTAAAAGAGCCAACACGCGCGTGGGTCTCCCCGTGTTGGGCCTCAGTCACACCGGTGGGCTGCACCGGAGTGCTGAGCATGCGCAGGTGTGGGCCGCGCCATTTGGAAGCGGGCTACGTGAGGAGGAATTCGGTTTTCATTTTTCAGTGAATTATTAAAGAGTTATTTAATATAGTTTCGAACTAAACTTTGAAAAAATAATAGTAAATGCTGTGGGCATCCAAAATGGTGAAACAAAAATTGTTAGGTTCACAAAAATGATATCTATCTGTTGGTATAGTTGGTTCACAGTTAGATGTTACAATGATAGGTTCATAAATTCAAATTGGAAAGCTTAATATTAGTTAGCTTAATATGTGTAGCAATTTTTGTGGCAAACTGGTGATAGCTTTAGCCATGCAATTTTTATAGTAGACTCATGAGATTATTATGTGCTTACTATGATTTTTGTAGCCCTAGAGTAGGTTGATAGATACAATAGCTAGTACTACTTGTTTTATTATATATAGAGTAAATCGGTATTAAGAGTAAGAATACCCTTAGTTGCTATGATAACATATGTCTTACTTCATACTTGTTAGTGGTAACAGTAGGTAACTTAGCACCTTAGTCAGTAGGACTAGCTTAGTAACTTGGTAGATGTATTTTCATTTTAAGAGTTGATGTTGCCATATTATTAAGTGTTGCATCATCATTTTATGCATGTAGATCACGAGTTGGTAGAGTTCGTGTCCATGGATGAATGGGACTATGAAGAGGTCATTGAGGAGTACGAGGAGGAGATCCTCGTGCAGGAGGGAGCCCTAGAGACTTTTGGTGCTGACTTTGCTAACCCACCGCCTGCCCAAGGCAAGCCCCGGTGCATAACCCATATTTTATGATTACTGAATATATATATATGATGTGCATTTATGTTATAGGAATTTTATAGAAACTACATGCATAAATATATCTACCTATGAGTTCTACTAGTATAGGTCGAGTAGCTGCTATACTCAGGATTTTGGTAGCGCGAGTAACATGTCGTTACTCACAATAGGTGATAATTATGATCACTCATGATAAAATGATGGAAAGGAAAATTGGTGGCCGGGAAGGGATGTGGTTTGGGTACTGGTGGGTGTAAGAGGTTGTGTCATGCGGCCAACAGGGCATAGCTTGGTTACACTTTTTCTCTGTCTATGTCGGTTAAGGACCAGTCGTTGCATAAGGCTCTAGGCAAGTCACAGATTTATTATCCTAAGCACATACTTGGGTATGGGCGTAGGGAAGACTTGTTACTCTCTTGTCATGGATTTCAGCTCTTTCTGGACCGATTGATTAGAGATGGGGATGGTTGAGGTCCTTGCACCGTACTAAGTCCAAGACCTAGAAGCGGGGGCTTGGAGTCTAAGTTTGAACGGGGACCTAGACCCCATGACAGGAGGGCGATGGATTGGTCCTACTTATGCCTGGGGTACAAGCGGGGCATGTGTTTTCGAAGTACCCAGCTGGGGGCATTGATTCGTGAATCGCTAGTGTTCCGGTACGGTTTGTCTATGGTTTAGCATCATAGTAAGAACTGAAAGATGGAAGGTGATGAACTAGAACTGATTGCTCAACTCCTACTTGAAAGTAGAACAGGTGCTTACATAGAATGGCTAAATAATAAATTAATACGGCTATTAATAATAACATAAATAAGGACTCACTATTAGTATTGCTTTCTGCAAAAAGGAAATCAGCAAACCATAAAGCTTATCATATTCCTTGGAGTCGGGAAATTATTCCCACTAGTTGGATAAGTCTTGTGAGTATATTGTGTACTCAGTGTTTATTTACCCCTGTTGTAGGTAATGCTTGAAGAGTACTGTTGTGTGGAGGATTCTTCTGGTGGTCACAGACGGATCCTTGTTCTTTATCGCTAGATGTTTATTTTTAATTCCGCTATTTAATATTCTGCACTCATGACATTTGGTAATGTAATAATGAATTTCTAAGAACTCTGGATATATGAAATGTATTAAGTATTGTAACTCGTTCTCATTATTGGATCCGTGGGAACAAATGTGGATCTTTCGGGTTCTCCCTTAGGGTGTGCCCGACGGATACCGCCCGTTGTAGCTTCCTTTCGGAGTGCTTAGTGTCTGGTGGAAGACAAGCGCCTCCGTAAGTGCGTTATTTTGGGCGGTTCTGCCACACTGGCGCTGCTGGGCTACGAGGAAATGAGGGAGAGGAGCAGGCCTTCGGGCCAAATTGCGGTAGAAATAATTTTTTTCCATTTCCAAACCTTTTCTATTTTCCTTTTTCAATCCAAATTCAAATATGATGTAATTCAAATTCAAATATTGTTTGGAATATACTTTCAATTCAAAATAGGATAAGAACTTCTGGTAGGTTTTCAAAAATAAACTTTGCAACTTTTTAAACTCTTTTATTTTCAAATTTTCTTTTCTTTTACTTCAAAGCCATTTTCAAATTTATTTTCAAAAGCAATTCAAACCATTTTGAATCTTGATTCAAACCACTCAACCAAATAAATCAAATCCACCGGCATGTATGCACAGCCATGTTGCTACTCCTTATGATGAATTTTAATATAATAAAAAATATTGTTTTTCTTATATTTCATGAGCACAAAAATTCAAAATTAAATCAATTTATCTACATTTTCAAAGTAGCAAATTTTAGGATGTTACACTATAGCAACATGCCCTACTGCATTGTGCGAGCTATCAAGGGCTCAGGAGTGAGGGCATGGCATGGCCGTGCCCATGGAGCAGCCGCTGTCGGCGCGCCCTGGGAACCCGCAGTGTGGTCTCGTGGATGCGCGTCATCGTGCCTTGGGCTCATTCAATTGGTTCTAAGATGGCGGGCTACAGCTAAATGGTTTGGGAGGATTAGGCGAAAGTCGTGTGCACGACCTATTTGTGCGATCGATGGCGACCTCCCCAGCGCCGTCTACCTTCTCGAAGGCGTCGATGTTGCCTTTCCACCATATAATTGCAGTATTGCTCCTCTCCTCCGGGTGAAAACCTAGCTCTGGTTATCTAGAGCCGGTGGTGGCGGCGTCATTGACGTCGCGTCCTTCTTGAGGCACCATCATGGAGGGGCCAGCTTAGACCTACCACAACTTCTTTATTGCAGGGTCCTCCTTGCACTCTGTTTACTAGGGCACAGGCCGTTTGATGGATGGTGTCTGTCGCCGGTGTCCTTGCTCTGACGTCCTCCAGGTTCCTTGATTGCATCTTCTCACTATATGTTGGGTTAGCGAGATCATGGTCCCCTCTCTTGGATCTTCTCGTTCTCCAATCATCGGTCCTCCCTCCCTAGAGGCTTCCTCCCCTCTAGGGGCGTTGGCGGATGGTGATTGGATCCCAGATGTGCTTATAGAGATGTACATCACGGCTGTCGTCTGTCAACCTGACTCAATGCCCAACAGTGGCCCACTTTTTAGCATCCGACGACATGCCTATGTAGTCAGAGTCTATGTCTCGACCTTGTAGCATTGTGGTTCCTCCTCTTGTTTTGTTTGTGAGTGTTTCATTGTTGTAGTTGGTGTTGTTTTGTGTTCTTCTCTCGTCCTCTCGCTTGTACCTCTGGGTTCATGACCCTAACCTTGTATTGGCGCTTGGTGCCTTCCATCAAAAAACATTGCCAAGCTTTTGCAGCATACTGGAAGGCACTGATGGACCCAGGGCCCGACAACCTTGAACCTTCGCCCGGGTTTGTCGACATTCGACTCTACTGAATTTAAATAGTATGCAGCCCATGTATAAAGGGAATTAGGCCTATTCATCAGCTACTTAACCCATTAAACCGCCCGGGGCTCCCCAAAAGCTCTGGGTCCGCTACTGCTAGAAGGAATGTGAAAAAGACATGCACATGTTTCTCGCCAATCATTGGCCCAACAAACGTTGGGAAGAGCACTCTGGTTAAGCATGCTTGCATCAAGGAGAGGGTGCGTGATCTCTTCTCAAAGATCCTGCTTCTTAGTCAAGGTGATCTTGCAAATGGGGCAGGTGTGATATATCAAGCATGAGAGCCTAGCAACCTCGTCTGGAGGGAGGGTACTGATCATTATTGAGATGAAATGGTGGATAGCAATATCAGCCAAGATTTGTGGCGAAGGTTATACTCGGATGCAAAAAAAAAAAAAAAAAAAAAAGCTTTGCACACCGCAGCAAAATCATCATCATGATTACTCTAGTGGTAAATACCAAGGTTTTCAATTCGGTTTAGAAAACTTTAAGTCACCACCGAAATTACCGAATTTCGCAAATTTTGGCAAACATTTTACAAAATCTTTTAGAGACTAAGCATAAAGTATGGTTTTTCAGATCAAAAGAAAATATTAGCATGATTTATAACCACACGACTATCAGAAGAAGAATATGCAACATAATCAATAGACAATACAAGCTTACAATTATAGCACATGTATTAGTGTTATATGAACTTTCAGATTTTTCTTTCGGCCACCACCAAAATTATGAAATTCGTGAAATTTCGCTGAAATTTTGAACCCTACTAAAAGCGATGTTCAATCTAATAGAGTTGTTCCAGTCTGCACTCTGGCTGTTTTGAAGTTGACTATTCCTCCAATAATTCATATTTTCCTGTGGTTGTTGGCCAATAATAGATTGTTAGCTGTAGCAATTTAGCTAAAATAAGGAAGGTTGATGACCTGACCGTGTTTTGTATCTGAATTCAACGTCTCTTTTTCGAGTGTGTTGTTGCCAAAAGTTTTTTTTGGAGCATTATTTCTGAGCTGACGAGAGTCAATATTTGTTAAAACTTTGGGTCAGTAGGAACATTCACACTACTACACAGAATCTTTTTCGAGGCGTTTCAAAACAGGCCTTCGAGGCTGGCGGCCCGGTTGCCTGCTTCGTTTATTCAAGGCAGGACAGCCAGGCCAGCAACGGCCTCGGTTAATACTTAACCAAGGCGGACAATGTAAAGAAACCGCCTTAGTTAATGCTTATTAACTGAGGCGGTCGTCCTAATGTAACTGCCACGGTTAATGCATTAACCGAGGCGGTTGCCCTAAGCCAACCGCCTCCGTTAATCAGTATTAACTGAGGCGGTTGGCTTAGGGCAACTGCCTCGGTTAATCGATTAACTGAGGCGTTTTCTTTATGTGAATTTTTCATTTATGGTTTCTCATATAAAGTTTTTGATGAGGCAATGTCACCATAGAGGTATATGCTATATCATCTATTTTTTCCCACCAGATTTTTTTGGAAGACGATATTTGACGCATATTGACCATATGGTCAAGGTGTTTTTAGACTAAAGCTTTCGGTTTAACGTCTAATAACATTGGTGATTGTATATCATGGTGTTTCTCTTTATTTTTTTCACTGGGTTTTAAAGAGTTTTGCCTGGTATACCGGTATTACTTTGGTTTTTCCAACATGGTTTTCCAAAGATTCGTAATGATGCATAATAGATGAAGTGAAGACTACAGGAAGGTAATTAATCAAGGGGGAGTGTTGAGAATAATAATTTAGTGATCAATTAGGGATTAATCCATAGGGTGTCTTTTCACCTCTCTCTTTCACACATGTAACTGCCCACATGTGTGTGTGTGTGTATATATATATATATATATATATATATATATATATATATATATATATATAGAACTACTATCCTGTAGCTGGCTACAGAATAACTTATTCTGTAGCCACTTTGAGTTATGATAATTACTATGTTAATTTACGAGATTATAGTAACTCTTTACTAAGTGGTTTAATATAACGTTATGGTAAATATCCTCATGTGTTATAGTAACCCAACTATCGTAAATATGTATTGACATTATGGTAAATTAGTATATAAAATTATAGTAAATGGAGGTGGCTACAAAATAACTTATTTTGTAGCCGGCTACTGAATAGCCTCTCCCTATATATATATATATATATATATATATATATATATATATATATATATATATATATATATATATATATATATATATATATATATATAGAACAACTACTCTATAGCTGGCTACAAAATAACCTATTCTGTAGCCACCTTGAGTTACTATAATTACTATGTTAATTTATGAGATTATAGTAACTCCTTACTAAGTGGTTTACTATAACGTTATGGTAAATATCCCTATGTGTTATAGTAACCCAACTATAGTAAATATATATTGACATTATCGTAAATTAGTATATAAAATTATGGTAAATGGAGGTGGCTACAGAATAACTTATTCTGTAGCTGGCTACTGAATAGCCTCTCCCTATATATATATATATATATATACTGTTCATTGGAAATACACCAGAGATCATTTGCATCACTCGCTTGTCTCTCCTTTCTACTTTCTAACAGGAATCAAATATAATGGAATCAGAGAAGCCTGGATGGAGAAGCGTGGATCGCAACTGTCTAACATCAAGTGTAGCACAATCGATGAATGCAACAAGAGTGGACTGGGTCCTTGCAATGGCCCACATAAGTGAGGATGATCGGGCGAGTGGAGTTTCTGATACGACAGGAGTTGCCTTGCAGTTAGTCTTTTAGACATGAACTTATATATATATGAGTAATAAATCTGGATGTTGTGCATTGAACGGACGCGCCTAGAATATGTACTAAACTGAATTACATGAGTTTGATTTGTAATAAAGCTGGAAAACCCTCTTCTCTAATAAAATCACTGCCACGAGTCGATTTGACAAGATTTTTGACGTATTGGAACTACGCTGCCTCTTAGGATGCAGTTCTGACCCAGAGGCTTAACGGTACTACTTCAAGGTGCAAACCTTTGGAAGTGAGGACGCGGCGACGAGCACCCGAAGATTGATTCAATAGCCATGAAAGATGGCCAGGGAGACGAGTGGACGCTTCTTCATCGGTGGTCGGTGCAAGCATCTTCGGTGAGATGCAGAAACCGGTATTCGACGTAGGTTCCTGGAGCCTGGCCCTTGCAACCTACAGACTATACAGTCTACAGAGAGTTCAGGAAAGAGGGACCCATGTGCTTCTGCTCCACATCCGGTTGATCCTTGGGCGGTTCTCCCAGCCAAATCCTCGTCGGCGTCGGGGATTCCATTTTAGTTCTCAAGAAGTATCAAACTGCCTCTGAACTTTCTCAAGGAAAACTCCGACTCAATCAGTAATAATGCTGGCTATAATACGTAGGGGTTGACCCTGACCTGTAATATATAAAAAGTTTTTGTGCAGTTTCCTGCTTGTTAGCAAAATGCATCTGCATGCATGTGTCTACCAGATTAATGGTAGAGTTATGACATAAATTGGTTATAGTTTATTCTTTGAGTTTTTTTTTCTTCTGTTGCCATGAATTTACCCTCAGGGGCATGTGCTCCCCATGCACTACTATTGGATATGCATGGAGAGGGGAAACTATAGGCCGAGTTCATAAAAGTTTATTTTGCAGCCATTAAATTTGGTTTCGAGATTCGTGCATGAAATACATGCAGAAGAAAAATCCTTTCTTGAGAAAAAGTACACCCGCTATGCCGTGTCCATCACACAAATCTACTTTATACGCCGCACTGTACGTCCTGCCCTCCTCTGTACTTTTGCACTGTCCTCTGTCCTTCATGAATATGAATATCGATATACAGAGGCTAAATTTTATTTTCCAAAGTTATATATTATTAAGAGTTCCTTAGTACTGTAACATTTTTTATATCGAATAAAAATCATTAGATTAATTATGAAATATATTTTCATAGCAAATCTATTTATAGACACAAATATTGATATAATTTTTATGTCAATAGTATATTTTCTATAAATATCATTAGAATGGGAAGTAAATCTATTTTTTACAAGAGATCACTCGGGGTAAAGAAAGGAAAAGTCTAGTTCAAGAAAGTGATTTATTTCCTTACTGTTCTGCAACCACTAAGACACGGCAGACATACGTAGCTAAAACCCCTGTAAGATCGGCTGAATTTGGCAATACAGCATGCATATCAGAATAGAATCTGTTCTTTAATCACCATGCTCAGGTCCCTTGGAACAAATAATGCTACTTATTAACTGATTAGAATAGAATCATATGCACTGTGTACCAACACTATGGTCTGCACAAGTTTCCTGATGCATGTACTAGATTGGTAACATTTCCAAACAAATCAGAGAATATTTTCAATCAAGGCCATGTTTAGTTGCCCCAAATTCCAGAATTTGGCACTATGCAAAAAGAAGATTCCCCGTCACATCAAACTTGCGAAATCAAAAATTAATTGCACAGTTTGGTTGTACTTTACGAGACGAACGTTTTGAGCCTAATTAGTCAACGATTGGACAATTATTAGCAAATAAAAACAAAACGCTACAGTAGCTGCAGTAGCTCCCTGAATCCGGCGGCGCCGATTCGGTGGCCGAACTAAACGCGGCCCAACAATCAAATAAGCATATGTGGAAGTCAGAAGAAAACTTTGTAGCATGGACTTTTTTTGAGAAATGGAAAATGAGCTCCTTTCAAGTACATGTACATATTTGGGGTGGAAGCACATGCCCCCCGTTCGCTTGGAGGAATTTTAGAGGAATCTGGAAGAATCTTGATGAATCTGGAGGAATTTGTGAGAGGAAAATACTGTTCTGGATAAAAAAAAGAAGCGGATCAAACCAAGTTTAAGGGCACACGAATGGAGCCATGACGGACTTGCCAAATTTTCTCGCTTTCCCACCAGAATAATATGGTCACGGTGTCTCTATCAAACTAGCCAAAAAAAAAAACAAAGAAGCTCTGAGCCTTAGATCCTCTGCTTTGAGTTTTCCTTTTCCAGGCTTGCTGGTCTGTAAACAACTACCAGTATCCTGAAAGCAAAGGCATCTTAACTACGTACATAACATTCTGTGCTCTCCCTTGCGAATTCTGACCGAAACCACTACTAATTTCATTGCAATAATAGCTGTACAGAAAGCAAGAACATCAAGAACGATAATTTAAAGCTCGGGTACAGCAAAGTCGCAATCCAGCTTGGCAACCTCCACGGGCAGCAGCTCTGACTGTGAACAAGCCGGCGAAGGTATGTGAAGCAGATCATGGGCTTGCTCTTGCTCCAACGACGGCGTGCAGTCCGTGACATCCGGAACGGGATCGTACCTTGAACTATGCAGAGCGCCTGGAACGGCAGTAACCGGCAGAAGACCGGTGGTGGTCAGGACGTTGGAGCCGATCATCGTCGCGACGCATGGCACTTGGTGCGGCGGCGGCGACGACGGTCGTCGGCCGACGTAGCACTGAGCTGATAGGAATGGAACGGTCGTGACTGGTACGAGCAGAGCGTCGGAGCCGATCGTCGGGTCTGGAACAAAATAGGACGACGACGGTGGTGGATCATCGCAAGTGTGTGCCTCAAAGTACGTGATCTCCAGCTTGGACGGGTCGGCGTCGCATCGCTGCACGTGCTTCTTCGCTGGGCAGCCGGGCCTGCGGCCACATTTGTAGTAACTCCTGCAACAACCATCATATGAAATACGACATTTGTAATACAAATACGACATATTTATTGGCTTTGGCATGCTAGAGGTTTTTTTAATATGATTGAGTTAAATGTAAACTTAGTGCTTATTTTAGATTAGGCTTCATAATGACGTATGTGGGTAGTTTAGATAGAAATTTTGGTGACTAACGAGATTTTATTTATTTCAGAGAGACAAATGTGAGTAATTTAGACCTAGAATTACTGGTTTGGTTTATTATTAATTTTCCAATAATGACACAGCTCCGTCATTAGAAGTAACCAACTAAATCTATTTACTACTGACATTAATGATTAGAGTGTACCGAATTAAGTAACTGTTTGGCAAGGCTCCTTGGTGGCTCCAACTTTGGCTCTTCCGGAGGAGCCTACTAAATGTTTTGTAGGAGGAGTCGTTTTTCAGTATAAAATAGAGAAGCCAGTGTCGTTTTGGAGGAGCCAGGATACTCCACTGAATGGCTAAATAATCTGTTTTAATTTCTATGAGACTAGAAGTTATATCTTTTCTTAATTAACTTAGCTACTAATAGGATTAACATAAGACTAAAAAAGAGTCAGTAAATTTAGTAGTAGTAAGATGCCCGTGAAAAGAATCCGAGATATACCTTGGAAATCTGGCGCCCAGAATTTCCTTCTGCCCGTACTTCCTCCATGTGTACGAATCATGAACTCCATTCTGTAGCACTATCATTCGGGATCCACCATCCATCCTGGATCATGAAGAGGTCAAGACTCAAGAATACCACAGAGGTGACTGATGAGGAATTCACAAACTAGTTTCTGAAACTACATGGAACCAATGAAATAGAATGTTCTCTAGCAGTACTAGCTTGGTGTAACACTGAAACTGATGATAGGTGGAGCAAAGGTGGGCAGGCACTTGAGCCGTTGAGATGTTCTCCTTGGCGCTGCTGATCTCCTGCCGCCGGCACCGGCTGGGCTCCTCGTGGCGGCAGTTCCGGCAGTCGCGGGGCTGCCCAACTGTGGGGATCCGCAGAGACGTGATCGCTTGAGACAGTGAATCGGTGATGTCCGACAGGAGGGCGTCCACGTCGCCGCCAGAGCACTCTGCCCCGGCGCCATAGCCTCCTCCCGCCGCCGGTAGTTCTCTCGTGGAGGGCTACAAAGCGATAGCGGCATGTCCGTCGCCTACGGAGCCTTGGATGGTTTCGATGATCTCCTCAAGGACGCGATTTTGAAATCTAGGTGTAGTTGTAGGGTCTGTTTGTGTACATGAGGTGTGAGTGAGGTATGTGTGAGTGTGTGTGGTGTTGGTGTGTGTCTGTTCATGAACAGATACTACAGTTGTACCTAGATGAGAGGCGAAAAAAAAAGTTGGGAGATATTTGCAAATGACAAGTAGTATAATGGATTTCTCTATGACTCTTCACTCTTCAGGGTAAAGGGTTGCCAAATGCAATTTGTTATAAGTGACATATATATATGCAAGAATTGTACTTTATTTAGCATAGGTCAGTCAAGACATATATATCTGTTTAATCTGCAGCCATAGAAATGGTGATGGGGCAGCTGGACAAGTCGAGTGGAACGTTACCCTGAAAGGGAACAAACTTAGCAACGGAGGAATAAGAAAATCTCTAGCATTAACCCCTATTTTAGAGCTTCATACATGAGGCTACCGCCATATCTTGAGTTCAAAAAATAACTCGAACTTTAGTAACAGCCTCAAATTCTGAACCCTATTTTTCTAATTACTTATGTATTTTATATGGGTTTGACCTAATTTTATTCAACTAAATTTAATTAAATTATAAGGTCTATATTTAAATGCTAGGTATATAATAAATGTTTAGTGACACCTGGGATTTTTACTATAGGTTGGCTCCACTCAAATAGTTCATTATTCTGTGCACTTGTCGAGAAGTTGAAAGGAACGAAAAATGTGTCACGTGCACACACCAAGCCAAGCCAAGGAAAGACGTGAGCGTGAGCGTGAGCGTGAGTGTGTCATTGTCGCCCACGAGCCTCACCCTCCAAGACATGATGCGATTTTTTTCAAAGAAAACAAAAGTTTAGAATGCATATATGTCATGCCAGCTTGTTGACTTCATTGAGGTGGCAGGAGTTGATTGGATGGAGTCACTGACTCGGCTTAGAGGTTTGACTTAAAGTTGACTTTAGTCAACACGTTATATGGGCTATTGGGTTCAGATTGGACATTCGTCCCATGCCGCTTTGGTTCTGGATTCTAGGACCCACCGAGCTGCCCTGCACATGGCGACAATTATCATGGAGATAATTTGGATTTTGCCATTATCAAACTTATTTGTCATCTCCTAAAAGAGATTCGCTAGAATATCATTATCAAACTACGTACACACATTAGAATGTCTTTTCTCTTATTTCTCTTATTAATTTAATTATTTTCTTATTACTCCCCAAATGATCTTCCTATTTTGCCCCTACCTCCAACACTCCCAGCGCTCCCTACCACCACTTGGAGCAAAAAAAAACACCGTTGTCCATCTGCTCTTGCCGACCAGTGGGGAGGAAGAATTGCGGCAGGTCCCACCATGAAGCAAGGGCAGGGAGGAATAATGGGGGCGGGTCCCACCAAGATGCTGTTGAGTTCCACCCTTGGGAGGAGAGGTCATCAACAGAGATTTAGGGGATGGTGTCGGCGGATTGCGAGCACGAGTATCCTCAAACCTGTCCCTTTAGCCCCTATGTAGGAATGCGGTGGTTGATGCTGGCGTGTGGGGGTAGGGGCAGGGGTGGAGAACATTGGGCGGGGTAGAGGTTGGGTTTGGGCTCTGAAAGGCATGCGCGAGGTGCCCTTGGCCGGATAGTGCTGGTGGAGACTGACGGTGGGGTGTGGTGCGTAGGCAGCTGACTGGGTAAATGGGAAGAGATAGGGCAGCGACAGCAAGGAGCAGTTGTGCACTAGTGCTATAGGAAGAAGAAAGAGAATGAAGGGATAAGGTTGTGGAGGGAAGGGCAAAACTAGAAGAGAAGATTGGGTGGAATGAAAAATAATTAAATTTGGGAGAAAATAGGATAAAGGCATTCCAACATGTGTACCTGGATTCGGAATGACATCTTGACGAATTCCTTTTTTGGGATGATGGCAAACAGGCGAAGCCCAGGTTTGATAATGGCAAAATTCTAAATATATCGGTTATCAGGGGAACAAGTGAAACCAGCGAAAGTGCTCGAGTCACCAGTGAACATCGTAGATCAACAAGGAAACCACGACAGTCCAACTAGGAGCCTCTTATCAATGGAGGTGGTGGCTCAGAGTCGACAAAACTTGACAAGGGCGACATAGGAGCTTTGATGAGATCAGAAAAGCTCTTATATGGCACATTCATGTCAAGGAGTGGTGTAGTGGTTGTAGCTTGCTTTTGCGAAATGGTGGGTGAAACGGAGAGGGAAATGGTTGAAACGGAGGATGGTCAAACAAGGGAGGTTGACAATGGCGGCAAAGCTTTGGCCATGGTGTCTAGCAATTGTGGCAGAACCGCCCGAAATAACATACTTACGGAGGCGCTCGTCTTTCACTAGACACTAAGCACCCCGAAAGCAAGCTACAACGAGCGGGTTCCGTCGGGCACACCCCAAAGGAGAGCCTGAAAGATCCACATTTTTCCCAAGGATCCAATAATGAGAACGAGTTTCGAACTTAGTCCATTTTATACATCCAGAGTTCATAGAAATTACAATATTATATTACCAAATGTCAGAGCGCAGAATATTAAACAGCGGAATGTAAATAAACATCTATCGATAAAGAACAAGGATTCGTCTGTGCCCACCAGAAGAATCCTTCACACAATGATACTCCTCAAGCATTACCTATAACAGGGGTAAATAAACCATGAGTACACAATGTACTCGCAAGACTTATCCAACTAGTGAGAATAATTTCCTGACTCCAAGGAATATGATAAGCTTATTGGTTTGCTGGGTTTCTTTTTGCAGAAAGCAATACTAATAGTGAATCCTTATTTATGTTATTATTAGCCGCCATGATTAATTTATTATCTAGCCATTCTATGTAAGCACATGTTCTACTTTCAAGCAAGAGTTGAGCAATCAGTTCCATTTTGTCACCTTTTATCTTTTAGTTCTTACTACGATGCTAGAGTTAAGACAAGTCGTACCGACATGGCAGCGATTCACGAATCAATGTGCCTAGCTGGGTACCCCGAAAACACACGCCCCGCTTGTACCCCAGGCACAAGCAAGACCAACCCATCACCATCCTGTCAAGGGGTCTAGGTCCCTGTCCAAACTTGGACTCCAAGCCCCCGCTTCTAAGTCCCGGACTTAGTGCGGTGCAAGGACCTCCACCATCCCTGCCTCCAATCAGTCGTTCTAGAAAGAGCCAGAACCCATGACAAGAGAGCAACAAGTCTTCCCTGCGCCCATACCCAAGTATGTGCTCGGGATAATAAGTCTGTGACTTGCCTAGCGTCTAATGCAACGATCGGTCCTTAATCAACACAGACAGAGAAAAAGTGTAACCAAGCTATGCCCTGTTGGCCGCAGGACACAACCTCTTACACCCACCAGTATCCAAACCATATCCTTACTCGGTCGCCATTTTTCCTTTCCATCATTTATCATGAGTGATCATAATTATTACCTATTGTGAGTAACGGCAGGTTACTCACGCTACCGAAATCCTGAGCATAACAGCTACTCGACCTATACTAGTAGGACTCATAGGTACATATATTTATGCATGCAGTTTCTATAAAATGCCTGTAACATAAATGCACATCGTATATATATTCAGTGATCATAAAATATGGGTTATGCACCGGGGCTTGCCTTGGGCAGGCGGTGAGTCAACAAAGTCAGGACCAAAAGGCTTTGGAGCTCCCTCCTGTACGAGGATCTCCTCCTCGTACTCCTTAATGACCTCCTCGTAGTCCTATTCGTCCGTTGGCATGAACTCTACCAACTCGTGATCTACATGTATGAAATAATGATGCAACACTGAGTAATACAACAACAACAACTCTTAAATAAAAATACGTCTATCAAGCTACTAAGCTAATTCTACCGACTAAGGTGCTAAGTTATCTACTGTCACCACTAACAAGTATGAAGCATGACATATATTATCTTAGCAACTAAAGATATTCTTACTCTTAATACCGATTTACTCTATATATGATAAAACAAGAAGTACTAGCTACTCTATTTATCCATCTACTCTAGGGCTACAAAAATTACAGTGAGTATATAATAATCTAATAAACCTACTATAAAACTTTTATGGCTAAAGCTATCATCAATTTGCCATAAAAATTCCTACAAATATTAAGCTACATAATACTAAGCTTTCTAAATTGAATTTATGAACCTATTATTATCACAGCTAACTATAAACTAACTACACCAACAGATAGATAGCATTTTTGTGAACCTAACAAATTTTGTTTCACTATTTTTTGATACCTATAGAATTTACTATAATTTTACCAAGATCAGCGCAAAACTAAATTGAATAAATATTTATTAATTCACTGGAAAAGAAAGAAACTAAACTTCACCGCGCGGCCCACTACTCGCGGCTCGGCCCACTCCCGTAGCGCGCAAACGCGAGCCATCGGCGTGGCCCATGCGCGTGGCCCGCGGACGTGGCCCACGCAACGTAGCCCAAGGCAGAGCCCGCGCGTGAGCTAGCACTTTTGCTAAAGAGCCCCTGTTCTCTTTCCTATTCGTGAAGCTCACTCGGACACTATTTAATTAAGTCACGACCCTTGCACCTAGCACCCTGTTCTTACCTGAATTCCCATTTTTTAGAGTCCCTGGCCAGAACTAAATAAGGCCACAGCATCGCCGACCAATACCGGCAAACACGGACCTCCTCGGCCTCAACCAACACCTGCCTAGCACTCTACGAGTGAAGCGCAATCGATCGAGGTATCAAACACTAAAAATGGTATAACGCGTAGATGTGGCCATGCGCCGCGATGGGTTGGGCCGCGGCAACACCAATGTCGGCGAATTTACCTAGCCCAATGCCTCTACCGCTACTCTTTAACCATCTACAGACTGTGGGCAACAATGTAGAAGTCCTATTTGAATCGCTACTACACTCAAGCGCGTCGGCCACGGGAACGGCCTTCAACATAGTTCGCTGGCGGCAGCGAACGTGTCCCGGGTGACCTAGACCCCAAACGGTTCAACCACCTACCCTAGGAGCAAGAGGGCCTCACCAGAGACATGTAGGGTAGACTGGACGAAGTCGTGGGGCTCAGCAAGGTGGTTGGCCATGAGCGTGGGGTGACTCTAGTTCACGGCAAGAGCGGCAACAGCGTCTCCGGTGACCTGGTGCTCCATCGGTGAAACCGTTACACGAGCGAGGCAACCAAGTCAACACGACGCAAAGGCACCGCTCAATTGAAACAACGGAGCACGGAGTGACGCGCTAGACGAGCACCCACCTCGACGGCCATGGCGGACCGCCACGAGGAGAATGCCCCACATTACCTCACTGTAGGATGGAAGCTCGCCGGGATGACTCCAATCACTGGCTAACTAACAGGGCTAGTTGGGTGCACGGTTAATTAGAAGGAGGTGGACTATGCAAGGCTAATTAGATGGATGACTCAACTCGGTCTTATGGTGGCCGGCGAGGGGAAAACTCAAATTGATGCCCCAACATCATATGGCCACAACAGTGGCAGTCCTGGCGCGATGTTAGACTCCAAACCAAGCTCCAGATGCATGCAATTACGAGGGTAGGACCAGGCTCTGCGGGTTTTGCCTTGGCGTGGCTTGGCCAGCGTGATTCAAGGCGATGGGACGGGGAGCTTGGCATGGCGCAGTCCCTAAATGGGAGAGGATGGCAGCGCGACGGGTGATGGCTCCATGCGTGTATGAGGCTGGCATGACGACGTGCGACCGTAGTGCCACGACACGCAAAACGATGGCGGCACGGCACTGCGCGCCGCAGTGGCTGGTGTCGGGCTAGGGAGGCAGCAGCTTTGCGACACACGAACACGGACGTGATGGCAAAGGTAGGCGGAGCAAGCCCACGCGCGTGCAGTCATGAAGGGTCTGCGGCAGCAGTGACCATGCAAGCGACGGTCGGAGCGCAGCATGACCGTGGATGCAGCTTGACACGACGACGATGGCGAGCAGAGTGACCCAGGCGGACGCGACGGCGGTGTGGCAGAACTGCCTAATCTAATGCCTCACAGGAGTGCTTGTCTTCCATTAGACACTAAGCACTCAAGGGAGAACACTAAATTACTCGATTCCATCGGGCACACCCCAGGGGAGAACCCGAAAATCCACATTTTTGCCATCAAGATCACAAATGAGAGAATAAAGCTTACATCATTCTTAACCATTTATTACATCACTTTTAATACAACATTAGAGTATAATATTTATTATTATAACAACAGAATGTAATCATATTATCAGAGTTATGAACAATTTAATGTAACAATGGAATATAAATATGTGATCAGAATTATAGCGAAAATAATTATCTATTCATGGCATGATGAAGTATTGATATATAAACTACGACAATAGATTATGAAACTTTCCTTTATAAAAGCATTTGGTGATAGTTATAAATAACAACTACGATCGCAGCGTAAAGGAATCCTCACTGAGCCCACCAGGAGGAATCCACACACAAGGGTCAGCTCTAGCCTCCACGTGTCACCTACAACAGGGGGAATAAAACCCTGAGTACTCAATTGTACTCAGCAAGACTTACCCGATAGGAGAAAAGAAAAGACTCCAAGGATATGCAAGGCTATTTGGCTTGTGGGTTTATTGCATTTGTAGGAAGCATTACTAAGCGTGCGTCCTTATATTTGATTTTTATTAATAGCCGCATTGGTTCATTAACTAACCATTCTATGTAAGCACCTATACTACTTTCAAGCAGGTGATAAGCAATCAGATTTCCTTTTTCCACCTTTCATCTTTAGTTCTTACTACGGTGCTAGGCATGAAACAAGCCGTACCGGATCACCCGGCGATTCGCGAATCAATGCCCCCAGCTGGGTACCCCAAAAACACACGCCCCGCTTGTACCCAAGGCACAAGCAGGACCAACCCATCACTCTCCTGTCCCGGGTGTCTAGGTCCCTGTCCAAACTGGGACTCCAAGCCCCCGTCCCTGAGTCCTAGACTCAGTGCAGTGCAAGGACCTCCTCCACCAAAATAAAACCCTGACAGTCGGTCCGGAAAGAGCCGGATCCACGACAAGAGAGCAACAAGTCTTCCAAGCACCCATACCCAAGTATGTGCTCGGGATAATAAGTCTGTGACTTGCCTCGATGGCTTATGCAACGATCGGTCCTTAACCGACCAGATAGGGAAAGCAGTGTAACCAAGCCATGCCCCACATCCACGGCGACACAACCTCTTACACCCACCAATACCCAAACCATATCCCCGCCTGGTCACCATTTATCATTTCCACCATTTCTATTTTTCCAAGTGATAATAATCCAATAATATATTTCCTATCTCTCGCGAGTGACATGCAATCACTCGACTTCTACCGGAGTCCTGTAGCATAGCAATCTACACGATCCTATCATACTAGTAAGACTCATAGGATAAAGATATATGTGCAAGTGGGTTTCATTCAACTCCTCAAAACTTAATGCTCAAACATATTTTAAACTATAGAAAAGTAGGGGTTATGCACCGGGGCTTGCCTGGGTAAGATATATATTTAAAGTTAGTATCTGCATCTTTAGATCATCCACCAGCAACTGAATAACAAGCCCATCGCATCATCTCCTGGAGAGAATACCATTACACCATCTTCGGATTCCCAATCATTCTTCAATTGACCCGTTGATCCATCATCGTACCTATGTGATGTGCAATACGATTCAATGCAAAGACGTAATTAATCAACTGCAATCGTAACTCACAAAATACGGCGTACGCCACTCAAGCTAATGGGCTAGTTCTGACGACGACCGTACTTAGGCTACATATACACGTTGTCGGATAAGGCGTTATTTCCCAACGATTATTTTAGTTATATAACCCAAGGTGTTTCTTTATTTTATCCTATCGATTCAACCATTATTCGAAATAGGGCATCATTATCTATCTAGCAATCAACTATTCTGGAGCTACAAAATTTAAAGTGAGTACCTAATATTGCTAGGAGCCCACTGTATAAATTTCAGATTCAACAATATTACTAATTTATCATGAAAATTCCTACAAATTTATATTTTACAATATTAAGTGCCTTAAATTAATTATATAGCTCCTAAGAATATTACCCAACTATGTGAACAAATTATACTAGCAAGTAGATCATGATTTTAGAAACTTAATAAAATTGGTTTCATCATTTTTGGACAACTACACAATTTCATATTGATCTGGCAAGTTTATTTCTGAAACTAATTAACAAATATTTTGGAAAACTAAAAGGACCAACGCTTGGCTTGGCCGGTAGACATGCGTGCGGCCCAGGCGAGAGTGGCGCTGGGCCGGCCCAGCAAGACGCGCGGCAGCCCAAGCAAGAGTGGCACTCGGTCGGCCCAGCAAGAAGGCAACCGGTCGGCTCAACAAGGCGGCATCCGACCCGCCCAGCGCGGCGCTCGAGCGGCTCAGGCGTGCAGACACAAGCTGTCCACGCAGGCTGGCCCAGCGGACGCAACATGCGGCCCAACTCGGGAATGGGCACGAGCAGCCTAGACGGGCGGGTGACGCGTGCGGCGGCCGACGACGAAAATTGCACGCACATGCGCTCTGATGAACTAATGGCGTCCGATCCATGTCAAAGCTCTCTATATCCTCCTCACGGTGCTAGGGATTCAAGGAATTGGAGGTTGATACCTTGTGTACGACAAATTTTGGACCGCAAGGGATGAGCTCATGGCGACGGTGAGGAAAGGCACGGGACACCGATGGCTCCGATGCGGATGGCGTGGGAGGTGCGGTGAGCTATAGGAACGGCACGGCAGTGGAGCACTACGGCATAGGCGGAGCGGCTCCGCAACGCGGCTCGGTGGTGGCGGCATGTCGTGGCGGTGACGACGCGACGATGAGGCTACGACGCGATAGCACGTGAGGGCAGGCTCCTTTGGCACCGGCGGACAACAGCGGGTGATGTGGTTTGCAGCGGAAGTGGAGCCGCACGCGGACGCCATGGAGCCGCGTCGTGCGAAGAAGGTGCCAGGGAGGAGCCGCGTGGGGAAGCAGCGTGACCGTGGGCTCGTGCACGCGCGAGATGGGGAAAAACCGGCGACGATAGTTGGCGTTGGAGGCTCTGGCACGGTGGCTACGCTGCTACGGTGGAAGGCGTGCGTGTCGCGGAGGCTCGGCGAAACAGCCAGGCGCGTGTGCTCGTGCGCGGTGGAAACGGGCTGCTATGGCAGACCAGAGCAGAAGCGTCTCCTCTCGTTGAAGAAAAGAAAGGGAGAGAGACAGAGAAGCAATGCGAGCAGGAGACAGACAGAGATAGGACACGCGACAGGTCACGGTAGACAAGACAAGCCACAGAGGCACGCAAGTCAAGCAAGGCAGCAGAGGCATACGATACGACCGGAGGAAAGAACACGAAACAAGTAAGAGAGGAGGTCAACTGGTACAGTCTTGCGCACAGAGCACAGACAGGAACGGGCTGCAATAACATGACTGCTTTCAAGCTTGCTTCATGTAATTTGTAAGCTTGCAGTGGTTCTTGCTTCATCAAAATACTAGTGCCTCAGAATGTGCTAGCAGCCAAGCAGGGGCCGGAGACAGCAGTAGTAAGTTGACCTCGGCACATAGACAGACAGCGACAAGCAAGGACAATCAGAGACAGAGCAAGCAAACAACGTGAGGGTTCGGTCAACACCATCAATGCTGGGACAGCGCAGCGCGACGCGAGTAATTCGGGTGACCGATTCAGCGCCGGGAAAACAACACCGTCGTACTAGCGAGGCAGGTGGGACGAGTGGCCAGCGGCACTCACATTTTTATTTCTATTTCATTTTTAAGTTTTTAACCCAACTAACTTCTGCCAATAATTATTTCCTATAAAAGTTCATACTTCGCACTAACCCATAGAGACAAAAATATTTAAGCGCTATTTAATTACTTTGCTCACTATCGTTTGCTAAAAATGGCATTTTAAACATAAGCTCAATATTTAAATTTTTAAAACCCAAGAAACTTGTTTAGGAAATTTTTCTTAGGCCTAAATCACTGTGCTAAACGAGATCGTAACACCAGGGGTGTTACAACCAACCCCCCTTAAAAAGAATCTCGTCCCAAGATTCGAAGCAAGAACCAGAAGAGGAAAACGCGATTACATTTCGTAGATCAGGGATTACACGAAAGTCTACATGACTTCGAATACTAAACCACATCGGGATCTAGGGATACATGGTTAAGAGCAACTTGGTACAATCGAGACTTACTCCAGAAGTCGAGATAGACGAGGACAATGGAGAGACAACAAGAAGATGATTATCCAAAACATGGCATAGCACCATATGATCCAGAAATAGGACTCCCAGAACTCAAACATCATAAACCCTAAGACCAACTAACCAAAAAGGGAACTTGAACTTCTTCGATGAACCGGATCTCTTCTTCTCCTCAGATTACACCATCACCTCAGACTGACAAACCTAGCTTCACAATGTCGACTGGATTTCATAGCTCTGCTCAGATTGAAGTGGATGGGATGAAGAAGAAGAGCAAGGTCCAAGGGTTACTTATAATGGAGAATGGAGGTGGGGAGCAACGCATCGAAGGCGGATGCGGCGGGGATGGGATACACAAACGGTTCGTGCTGTGAAGATAAGATCAGAGACATGGTGCGCTTCCTACGTGAGCGGCAGGGGGAAAATAAAAGAGATGAGAGGGGGTCCGCTCAACGAGGTAGGCGTGTGGGCGACCATGTTCACAAAAGAATAAAGGAGGGAGGGGAAGGGGGGTCTGGTACAAGGATGAAGGCATGGGAGTCAAGAGCCAACCGGATGCTAGGGAAAAGAAAAAGCGCACAGTGCACAAGGACGGTGAGCAGGGCACGATGCTGCGGCCACACGAAAACGGGGAGCTAAGAGCCCAATACAGACAGCGTTCATAGGGCACGCAGCAAAATAACCCAGCATGCATAGCGCGGTCAACTAAACATAGGACTTGGGACATGACCTTCACTCAGACTTTTACAATCACTCCCGACTATCTACTGCTAATTTTCCTTTACCACTCTTCTTTTTCTTTCCTTTACTCGACCACATCCGTCTTTCATGTAGACTGAGACCATGTCACACTTTCTTCCTCCAAAACCATCTCCTCTTGGTTACTAGAGAGAACACTTCTGCATCAACCCGTTGTGGATTTCCCGTTTGAACACCTAAACATTTCCAAGGAGAAAATTTTTAAAACAAAACAGTACGGCGGTGTAACTTGGTAAAGGTACTTGGTCAAAAACCTCGATACCAGCGCGTGCCGAGCAGCGTCACATGTGGCAGCTGTTCCATAGGGAGCCCTCGATTTCGTCATGGCACCATAAGCTTTTAACCAGGTAACTATTACCAATTTACATGCCATGAAGGCGGTGGGGTCATAGACCATAGAGTAAGGGGAGTATTGTAAGGAAAAAAAATTCAAACAACAAAGGTTTCCCTTCACAACAAGGGACAAGGAATTCAAATCCAACGACGGATTTGCTTTAAAGAGATTCAAGTGTTCTGTTGGGACATCCACAATTAGTCGATACAGTGTCCAATAACACCCAATCATGGCTGATCTGCTGGTATCTGAATGGCAACTTCTCTTGTAACCCACTTGATATCACCCATGAAACTCTTAAGCACACCTAACGAACTTAAGGTAGATGAACGCAATAAACACAGCGAACTAAATAAAATGCATGTTCCAATGGCCTTATACGGGTACATCATATAGGCATTTAGGCTCCCATTCATGATACAACATTCCCTACAGCCAAACGAGCTCAACAACTATGGACGACAACTATGACAAGAGTACAATACCAAAGGACAGCGACAACAAGCACTACTACTATGGGTATAGCATCCCACAGCAACTAATCTACATCTTTGTGGGGCAATGGCTGAGTGAGAGGAACCAAGAGCTCTTCTTCTGACACCTCTGAGGGTGGAGGTGTTGGCAGTGCGGCAACACCAGTTCTTCTTCCTGGTGGGTGGGTAGGGATCCCTTCCAAGATCGGGGTATCCTGCCTTTCAGCAGCCAATGTCCTTCGTTCGGCCCTGGTGACAAGATAGGCCACTCGCAGCTGATGGACATGCCGATCTTTAGCCTCCTTCAGGGCTTCTGACATGGTAGTCTCCTGGCTCTCAGCAGCTGCAGCACTGGCATGCGCTTTGGCGAGCTGCACCTAGAGCATCTGGTTGAAGATCTCGGCTTCCTCGGCTCGATGGAGGCAGCTCCTTAGTTCCAAGGCTTGATGGTCGTACTGCTCATCCAGAGCGAGCAGATATGTGGTCAAGTGCACCATGGTGGGACTGTCCTCTTGCGCATCCTGCCCTAGCAGAGCCTCCATGCAAGCCTTCCATGCCCGCCGATTCTTATCCAACGGTGGAAAGAACCGCATGGGGGTACGGGTAATGGGCTCCTCATAGATCTGGCAGAGGTACCGCAAGGCTTTGTGGGCCACAACCTGGTAGGTGTCGATGAAGCGAAACCCGGTTGCGATCACACTCTAGGCTTCAGTGAGGTCGGGGAACTCCTCACTCTTCCCGATGTAGATAGTAACCTCACACCACTCGGTGCCATGCTCCTCATACTCATGGCCCTTGAAAGGATCTAACAATGCCTAGAGGGGGGTGAATAGGCGTATCTAAAAATTTACTACAAATGCTAAGTTCAATTCTGTCAGCCACTGTCGGAAGTCCCGACAGTTGGGCCGGAACTCCCGACGTTGTTAGAAGTTCCGACACAAACGTCAGCAGTCCCAACGCCTAAGTGAACTACAAAAACGGTGCCAAATTTAACTTTGCGGATACATAATCTTACAACCTCACTTCCTAGTGGTTTGGTGAAGATGTTGGGTCACTCCCTTGACGCCTTAATGCCTCCAAACCGTAGATCGAGTCCAAACCCTAAAATGGAAATTTTGGAGACAAAGAGACAAACACATACAAGTAATCTCAAGCAATCACAACAACAACAAGCACGCGGGACACAAGGATTTATCCCGAGGTTTGGCAACCCCACAAAGGAGCTCCTACGTCCTCGTTGTTGAGGTGACCACTAAGGTCGGAGTCTTTTCCACCTCCTTGCCTCTCTCAAAGCGACCACAAAGGTCACTTGAGCTTTCCACTAAGAAATCAAAGGGTGATACAAACTTCCCAAGGCTCTTCCACAAGATGGAAGCTCTTGGGCAACGCCTAGCCGGCTAGGGGCAAAGCCCCAAGAGTAATAGACACAGAGACAACCGGCTTGATAAAGAAATCAAGTGCTCAAGCTTTCCAAAGTGATGCTTTCACTTAATTCACTCTCCTTTCACTCAAAAACTAAGGAAATCGAAGATTGGAGCAAAGGAGGAAGGAGAGGGGTGCTTTAGTTGCTTGGGAGCTATTCAGCACGAAGTGAGTCAACTATGAAATGAGTCCGTAACGGTTAGAAGTGAAGAGAGGAGTATTTATACTCCAAGTGAAAATCCAACCGTTCAGATCTACATCGGAAGTCCCGACGCAGACCCCAGGACTTCTGACTTCAACAGAAAACACTGTTCACAACGAGTCAGAAGTCCACGGGTGAAAGTCAGTATCGGAACTCTCGGCAAACGTCGGGACTTCCAACGGTCGGAACTCCCGACGTTCGTCGGGACTTCCGACGTGCCCAGTTAAATAAATAGCCAGCACCGCTGATGCCAGGACTCCCGGCATGGGTCAGGTCAGTGTCGGAACTCCCAGCGAACATCGGGACTTCCGACGGTCGGAACTCCCGGCGAACGTCGGGACTTCTGACGTGCATAGATAGCGAGCAGTTAGAAGCACAGGTGCCGGGACTCCTGGCTTAGGTCGGGACTTCTGACTGTCGGGAGTTCTGACTTACGTCGGGACTTCCAACATCGAAAGTCATAGAAAATTACTCTATGTGCTCATGAAGTGCCAAAGTGACTCTCTTTTGATTTTATTTAAATGCTTGAGCACTCTATCTTCCTCAGACCAACTAAACTTGCATCCCTCTTTATAGTACGGCGGATCCTAAACTCAAAAACAAAATTAAAACCTTTGGAGATCATTTTGAGTTCATCTACCTTTACAACTTCAAGAATTGAGGGATACCATTTCATCTTTATCAACTCTTTGAATCTTTCATGGGACTAATAGCTGCAACATATCTCATTAAGATCACATTAGTCCCTAATTTGGATGTCATCAATACACCAAAACCCACATAGGGGGCAAATGCACTTTCAATCTCCCTCTTTTTGGTAATTGATGACAACCAATTTAGGCTTTTATAAGAATGAAAGATTTTGAAACTTTTGAACCCCAAAATTTATGGAGAGCTCCCCCTTGATGTATGCATGAATTTTAATTTTAATTGGAATCATGTATACATGATTGCATACACCAAGACAAAAGCTCCCCCTAAATTTTGCAATCTGTGGGGTGCAACAAGTATGTGTGAACAAATAAGTATCGGTGAAAAGAGATGCAATATGACATGTTATTTCACACAACAAGTAAAAAGAAGTATGATGGCCAAGATTTCAAAGTAGAAACTTGAAGTAACATATGTCCATACAAAAAACATTCATCATGACAAGTAGAGATAAGCACAAGCAAATAAGATTGATTAAAACATAACTTATCCTACAATCATCCATCACACACATATAAATAGATAGTTGTCCATCACACGGTTGCCATCACACGACATAGTTCATACATGCTAAAGGTTTTAAAGTTCCAAAACATAAAGACCAACTAACTTATTACAATAAATCAAAGCCTAACACTCCCCCTTTGTCAACAAGTGCCAAAAGGGGTAGGCCGCATGAGAAACCAACTACTCATCATCGGAGTCATCATCAGCGCCTTGGTCACCTTCCTCACCATCGTCGTCATCTTCATCATCTTCTTCCTCTTGATATTCCTCATCGTCTTCAGTTGCTTTCCCCTTGCCATGCAGGCGAGAAGAAGCATCATCGTCGTACGCCGTACAAGCCTCATCATATAAAGCCAACGGATCACGAGGAGGCACAAATGGCGGCGGAGGAGAAGATACAATGCCTGCTTGCTGTTCCAACCGATATAGCCTTTCTTGCATGTCGTGCTCACGCTGAGCACTAGCACAACACTATCCAAACATGTAGGTCATTAGAAACTTGAACTTGCTAGGCTTCTTTCCAGAGGAGGATGAAGAAAGGGGCTTGTCACTGGATGAGCGAGCAGCAACAGCAGTAGTGGTGGTAGCACCACGGCGAGAGCGAGAAGCCGAAGGACCTTTCCCTCTAGCTTAGGCTGCCTCAGCTTGTTCTTTGAGTTCTCTAGCAGCAATGATAGAGGTCTTGTTGGATATCTTGAGGACCTTATGCTCAGAGTCATAGGGAAAATGGATGCTGGATACATGCTCTATGATATGCATGATGTACGGTGCATAGGGAAGATGCTTTACCGAATCCTCAGTGGCATCATGAATCTTATTCCATATATAGCGACTGATGGAGAACTTCTCAAACTCATCTCCAAATCTCTGAAGCACCTTCTGTGAATCATCACGAAGGAAGGTGGAGTCACCTACCTTCGGATACAATATCTGTCTCAGGATGTTGTTCAGAACATAATAGTATGGCTTCAGAAATGTGGTCTGTCCATCAGCTCTGTGACCCTCAAGATACATGTGTTGATATTCCTCCAAAGCAAGATCCTCATACTCCATCAACTCATTTGCATTCTGGTCGCTGTGACCCAAACCAAGAAGGCGAGAGAAATTAACGAAGTCCACCTTATAGTGCTTGCCTTCAATGGTCCAATGAATAATGTCCACAGCACTGGTCTAGTCTCTTTCATGATGATAAGAAGCATAAAACTGACAAATGAGCTCGTTGTTCCAATTCTTCTGAAACTCTAGCAGGTAGGACAACCCCATTGATTGTATATCCCGAACCATCTGCACCAGCTCGGGTTCCTTGTACTTGCCAAGAGAATATGCATCAATGCACTTCATCTGAAGGACCGGTGGCTCCTTCTTTGTCAAAAACTTCCGATAAAGAATGGAATCATAGAAATCATAATGGAAGGGGTGCCAGAAACGATACTCAAGGCGGAGATCTTTCGCATCCTCTGCATACAGGTTCCTTCCTCTGTTGTACCGGATGTCCTTGACTCGGTGACAATAATTCACTAGAAGGGGAGGAGTCCATCCACCAGCCAGATTCGGAGCCATGGAGGGCTCCCTCATGATCGGCGACACACCGGTGAATGGAACAAGCTGAAATGTCCCCGGCGGACCACGAGTCGGGGTGCGAAGCGGTGGAACAGCAAGGGTGCGTCCAGCACGGTCCAGCGCTTCCTCTTCTTCATCAACCATCGGCTTAGCCCCAACAGGAGGAGGGGCAGCAGCGGATGACCCCTGGTCACCACGGCCACAGCCACGGGAACCACCAGCACCACCATGTGAGTAAGACGCCTTGGTGCGGCCAGGCGGCTTGAGAACAGCGGCACGATCTTGAGTCTTCTTGGAACACTTTTCCCGATGGCGCGAGGGACTGCTACCACCATCCATGACTGCGTAGAACACAAAAAGGAACTAAGAAACAATACAAGGAGAGGTGAACGAACATCGAGAAATGAAGAAACGGGAATGGAGTGGTCACCATAGGGTTGGTAGTCCCGGCAGAAGTCGGGACTTCCGGCGCATACGGCGACAATCCCATTCATGGGGCTTCAAATCACGACACACATCCAAACAAGGGATATAGAGGAGCAGAGAGGAAGAAAGAATAGAGGCAAAACATAAGGTACATTGGATTTAGGGTTAGAACACCATGGTAGTACCTTGAAACGAGAATGGAAGAGATGAAAAGAAACGAATCACAGTCGTCGACGAATAAATCCACGGGCACAATCTCCTCCACCAATGGAATCCCCTCCACACCAACGACAAGACCACCACAATCCAAAGAAAACGAGGGCACGGGCGGTGGAAGGGAGAGAGGGCGGTCGGCACTACCGGCAAGACCTCCGGCGGTGGTGGAAGGAGAAAGGAGGCCGGAGCACGAGGTAGGGCGGCGGTGGGAGAGGAGGGCATGAGGAGGAGCCAAGGCGGCATCAGCGTCGGGAGAGGAAGAGAAACCACAGTAAAAAAATAGTACGGGGCCGGTTATAAGGGAGTCGGGTAATGGATCGGCGCAGTCAGATCTGTGTCGGAACTCCCGGCGTACACCGGGACTTCCGACGGTTGGGACTTCCGACGCAGGGAAACAGAAAAACACCTTAACCTGCACTGGCTCTACCATGTGGGGCAAAAATATGATGGACACTAATATTTTCACAGGTGACTAGATTTCATTCATCCAATACAAAACAATAGTCACTCATGAAAATTATAAAATAGATTTTGAAAGTGACACACAATGTTTTCACAATTCTTTTCTCCTAACTAGATCAAACAAAATGTGTGTGCAAGGAATCAAGCCACATTACGAGAATCAATGATATTTAGTTCACTCCTCAAAGCAAAAAATCTTGACTCATCTAGGGGCTTTGTGAAGATATCGGCTAATTGTTTTTCGGTGCTCACATGATGAATGACGATATCTCCTTTGGCTTCGTGGTCTCTCAAAAAATGATGCCGGATGTCTATGTGCTTTGTTCGAGAGTGGTTTACGGGGTTGTTTGCCAACTTAATGGCACTCTCGTTGTCACACAAAAGTGGAATCTTGGTTAACTCACATCCAAAGTCCTTTAGTGTTTGCTTCATCCAAAGTAGTTGGGCACAACAAGCGCTGGCCACCACATACTCGGCTTCGGCGGTGGATAAAGCAACGGAATTTTGCTTCTTAGAGCTCCAAGACACCAAGGAACAACCAATAAATTGGCAAGTTCTGGTAGTACTCTTTCGGGTTACTTTGCAACCGGCATAATCCGAATCGGAATAGCCAAGTAATTCAAAAGTGGAGCCCTTAGGATACCACAAGCCAAGATTAGGAGTGTGCACTAAATACCGAAAAATTCTATTAACGGCCATCAAATGACATTCTTTTGGATTAGCTTGAAATCTTGCACACATGCACACACTAAGCATAATATCGAGCCTAGATGCACAAAGGTAAAGGAGTGATCCAATCATGGAGCGATATACCTTTTGATCGACGTCCTTTCCTCCTTGATCAAGATCAAGATGTCCATTGGTTGGCATGGGTGTCTTGATGGGCTTGGCCTTGTCCAAGTTAAACTTGTTTAACATGTCATTGGTGTACTTGGTTTGACTTATGAATGTGCCATCCTTGAGTTGCTTGATTTGAAATCTAAGAAAGAACTTCAACTCTCCCATCATGGACATCTTGAACCTATTTGTCATAATCCTACTAAATTCCTCACAAAAAGCCACATTAGTACTACCAAATATTATGTCATCGACATATATTTGGCAAACAAAGATATCATTATTGACTTTGTGAGTAAACAAAGTAGCATCGGCCTTTCCTATCTCAAAACCTTGTTTGAGTAGGAAATCCTTTAAACAATCATACCAAGCTCTAGGGGCTTGTTTGAGCCCATAGAGCGCCTTGTCGAGCTTATAGACGTGGTTTGAATACTTGGGGTCTTCAAAGCCCGGTGGTTGCTCTACATACACCAACTTGGATAGGGGGCCATTGAGAAATGCACTCTTCATGTCCATTTGATATAACTTGAAATCATGATGGGCGGCATAGGCAAGTAGAATATGAATTGATTCTAGCCTAGCCACCGGTGCATAGGTCTCCCCAAAATCCAAGCCTTCAATTTGAGTGAATCCTTGTGCCACCAACCTTGCCTTGTTCCTTGTTACCACGCCATGCTCATCTTGCTTGTTGCGGAAAACCCACTTGGTTCCAATCACATTTTGCTTGGGTCTTTCCACCAAGGACCAGACTTCATTCTGAGTGAAGTTATTCAACTCCTCTTGCATGGCTATCATCCAATCCGGATCATCAAGTGCCCCTTCCACCCTATGAGGTTCTAAAGGAGAAACAAACGAGTAATATTCACAAAAACTTGCTAAACGGGAATGTGTAGTTACCCCTCGTCGAATGCTCCCCAATATGTTATCAACGGGATGATCCCGTTGAATGGATTGATGCACTCTAGGATGTGGCACTTGAGTTGATCTTTGGATAGGGCCATCATCATCATCATCATCATGGTCATGATCAGTTGGAAGATCACAATCATGAGCTTGTGGAAGGTTGACCTCACTACTTTCTCCATTGTTGACACCATCTTCATGGGAATGACCTTGTGCTTCTTTTGATCTCCCATCTTGACTATCTCTTGTTGCGAAAGCTTCACCATGTTCATTTGATGAAACATGATGAATGGTTGGATCAAGATCATCATGCACAACATGGTCTTCATCTTTGTCTTCAACGGGCTTTACTTCACCAATAGCAAGCTTCTTGATTGCTTCATGTTGGGCTTCCTCATTACCTACATTCTCAACATTGACTTGCTCTTTTTGAGAGCCGTCGGTTTCATCAAAAGTCACATCTACCGCAATTTCAATCAAACCGGTGGTTTTATTGAAAACACGATATCCATGTTCGTTAGTACCATAACCAAGCATGGAACCTTCATCAACCTTTGGTGCAAACTTAGAACTTTTGGATTTCTTGTTAAGTATGAAACACTTGGATCCAAAAACTCTAAAGTAGTGCACCTTAGGCTTTTTACCGGTTAGAAATTTGTAGGCGGTCTTTTCTCTTATCTTGTGAAGATATAAGCGGTTGATGGCATGACATGCTGTGTTAACCGCTTCCGCCCAATAGTTGGTTGGAGTCTTGTACTCATCCAACATTGCTCTTGCGGCTTCTATGAGCGTTCGGTTCTTCCTCTCCACAACACCATTTTGTTGTGGAGTGTATGGAACCGAAAACTCATGCTTGATTCCTTCTTCATCAAGAAATTCTTCAATGTTGGTGTTCTTGAACTCTGTCCCGTTGTCACTTCTAACTCTTTTGATTTTGACATCAAACTCATTTTGGGCTCTTTTCGCAAACTTCTTGAAGATTCCTTGGACTTCACTCTTTTCACGCAAAAAGAATACCCAAGTGAAACGAGAATAATCATCAACAATTACAAAGCCATATTTGTTACCACCAATGCTTATATAAGCGACGGGTCCAAATATGTCCATGTGAAGCAACTCCAATGGCCTTTCGGTTGTCACAACATTCTTGACGGGATGTTTAGCTCCAACTTGTTTTCCCGCTTGGCATGCGCTACAAATCCTATCTTTCTCAAAAGAAACATTTGTTAGTCCAAGGATGTGTTCGCCTTTTTGAAGTTTGGCCAAGTTCCTCATCCCAACATGGGCAAGTCGGCGATGCCATAGCCAACCCATGCTAGATTTTGCCATTAAACAAGTCTCGGGATTTACTCTATTTGATGTGAAATCAACTAGATAGAGTTTCCCCTTTAAATGACCCGTAAATGCAATAGAGGAATCCTCCCTTCTATAGACTTCCACACCCTTATCCGTAAAGAGACAATTGTAACCCATCTCACAAAGTTGTGAAACAGACAACAAATTATATCTCAACAAATTCACAAGTAAGACATTGGAAATGGAATTATCATTTGATATTGCAATCTTACCCAAACTGAGTACTTCACCTTTTTCATTGTCACCAAACACAATATTTCCACTTTGATCATGACTTGGTTGGAATGATGTGAACATGTCCTTCTCTCTGGTCATATGATTGGTGCATCCACTATCCAACACCCAACTTGTTCCACCAGAGGAATATTCCTACAAAAATGAATTAAGCTTTTGTTTTAGGTACCCAAAGAGATTTGGGTCCTAGGGGGTTAGTCACATAAAACTTGGGCACCCAAACACTCCTCATAATTTCCTTTCTCTTTTGGGCACCAACATACTTAACCACAATCTTGCCATCCTTGCCCCAACAACACATATAGTCACTAGCATAGCACCGTGGAAGTGGTGCTTGTGGCTTGAGGACGTTGGATTGCTTTGTCTTGATTGTCTTGGTATTTGTAGGTTGGATCTTTGGAATGTATACCTTGTTGTTGGCCTTGCATATAAGCTCATCAAGAGCAACCCCCTTGTTGAACTTCACACAAGGCACACCATTTATTATATTCCTTCCATTTGCCTTTCCATCATACCTATTGTAGCCAATGCCTTCCTTGATTGATGGGTGCCTTGATGACTTGTATATAGTCTTGTTAGGTTGCTCTTGACACTTACACCCATTCTTCAATATCATTTCCAACCTATGAATCTCCTTGTTTTTCTTCTCTATCTCAACAAGGTTAGTTGCATATGCATTTACATCAATTTTATAGCATCTTTTACAACCATCACTAGTGGAGACATTAGAGACTTCGGTTGCCTTAGGAGAAGTTGAAGTGCTAGCCCAAAGAGTACTATAGTTTAGCTCAAGATTTTGATATTTTTCTTTCAAGCTTGTGAGGCTTTCTTGAGCTATACTCTTTTCATTCTTAAGGCTAGCTATTTGATCATTAACTGAGGAATGTTCCTTAGTCAATTTCCCAATTGAGTCATTGGCTAAAGACAATTCAATGGTTAACTTCTCAACCTTCATCTTTTCCTCGGCGATAGATGCTTCAAGTGCAAGGTTTTTCTCTCTCTCTTGAGTAATTATATCTCCTTGCAACTCTAAGCATCTATCCCTCTTCTCTAGTTTCTTCATTAGCATTTTTATTTTAGTGAAGGCCTTTTTACCAAATTTCTTTATCATGGTTGCTTCAATTTCTTCTATGTTATCATCACAACTATCATACTCATCACTAGAGGAAACGGGTGTAGTATGTACCTTCTCCCCTTTTGCCATGAGACAAGTTGGGGTGTAGTAGTCATTGTTGATGAGGTTGGAGAAGATCCTCGGTGGTGAAGATTTGTTGGAGAAGAGCTTTGGTGATGAAGTTGAGTCGGGGAAGATCATGGTCGAAGAAGAAGAGTGGTGGATGGCGATGTTTGCGGCTCCCTTCTTCTTCTTCTCATCATCACTTGAGTTACTATCACTTGACTCCCATTCTTCCCCAAGATGAGCTTCACCTCTCTTCTTGCCTTTGTTCTTCTTATCTTCATCCTTGTCAAGCTTGTGCTTCTTTTTCTCATTAGGACAATCGGCTATGAAGTGACCAACTTGACCACATCCATAGCAAAATCTCTTTTTGAACCTTCTCTTACCATCACCATAGGTCTTGCGGTTGCTTTTCTTCTTCATAAACTTTCTAAGATTTCTAATCACAAATGCAACCTCTGCATCGGAAACTTCTTCTCCACTTGAGGAATCATCCCTTCACTTTCTTCTTCTTTTCTTGACTTGAAACTTGACCTTCATGTTGTTGAGTTGCTTTAAGGGCGGCACTCTTGTTGAATCCCATTGCATTAGGATTTTGATTGTGAGCATTGATTGCATCTTCATCTAGACACTCATGATGCTTGAGCTTTGAAAGAACTTCTTGAGGTGTCATCTCATCATAACCGGGCCTTTCCATGATCATGGACGCTAGCATGTTGTTCTTGGCTCTATAGGTTCTCAACATCTTTCTAGCAACTTTGTTGTCATCCCATTCGTTGCTACCAAGAGCTCTTATGCGGTTGACCAATGCCATGAGCCTATCAAACATGGATTGTGTTGTTTCATTTTGCAAGAATACAAATCTTTCCAATTCACCATGAAGTAACTCTATGTTGCCTTTTCTCACACTTTTATCTCCTTCAAATTATACTTTCAAAGTATCCCAAATTTGCTTTCACTTTCCATTCCATTCACTTTTCTAAACTCATCTGGAGCTAGGCTTGACACAAGCAATGCTATGGCTGTGCATTTTGATGGAGGTTGTGCACTTCTTCCGGAGTTATCTCTCTATCTTCATCGGTAGGAATCATCACACCAACATCCACAACTTCCCAAAGTCTTGCGGCTATTAGATGCATCTTCATCTTGTAAGACCAATCGGTGTATCTTGTTCCATCAAAGTGAGGTGGCTTGCCAATATTGATGGACGGAGTATGTAGTGTTGAACCTTTCATGATTTGTCCATAGTCAAAACTCATGTGTGAATATATTCCTTTTCCATGAGCATGCTCACCGGCTCCAATATCACCAGTGGCATCTTTGTTTGCTTCATTCTTGTCACTAATATCATTCTTGGCACTTATTGCATCATCAACCTTCTTGCTCAATTCTTCCTTCAACTTGCTCATCTCATCTTGCATCTTTCTCATTTCATCTTGAAAGAGCTTGACTTGAGTACTCATCAACTCTTCAGCTATTTTCTTGGCCATTTCGACGGCAACGGCTTGCATCTTGTCGGTCTCTGACATTGTTTCTTCTCATGTGGTGAAACGCAAAGAGAAGACCTCTCTCTGATACTAATTGAAAGGATCTAACAATGCCTAGAGGGGGGGTGAATAGGCGTATCTAAAAATTTACTGCAAATGCTAAGTTCAATTCTGTCAGCCACAGTCAGAAGTCCCGACGTTTAGGCCGAAACTCCTGACGTTGTCAGAAGTTCTGACGCAAACGTCAGCAGTCCCGACGCCTAAGTGAACTACAAAAGCAGTGCCAAATTTAACTTTGCGGATAAATAATCTTACAACCTCACTTCCTAGTGGTTTGGTGAAGATGTTGGGTCACTCCCTTGACGCCTTAATGCCTCCAAACCGTAGATCGAGTCCAAACCCTAAAATGGAAATTTTGGAGACAAAGAGACAAACACATACAAGTAATCTCAAGCAATCACAACAACAACAAGCACGCGGGACACAAGGATTTATCCCAAGGTTCGGCAACCCCACAAAGGAGCTCCTACGTCCTCGTTGTTGAGGTGACCACTAAGGTTGGAGTCTTTTCCACCTCCTTGCCTCTCTCAAAGCGACCACAAAGGTCACTTGAGCTTTTCACTAAGAAATCGAAGGGTGATACAAACTTCCTAAGGCTCTTCCACAAGATGGAAGCTCTTGGGCAATGCCTAGCCAGCTAGGGGCAAAGCCCCAAGAGTAATAGACGCAAAGACAACCGGCTTGACGAAGAAATCAAGTGCTCAAGCTTTCCAAAGTGATGCTCTCACTTAATTCACTCTCCTTTCACTCAAAAACTAAGGAAATCGAAGATTGGAGCAAAGGAGGAAGGAGAGGGGTGCTTTAGTTGCTTGGGAGCTGTTCAGCACGAAGTGAGTCAACTGTGAAATGAGTCCGTAACGGTTAGAAGTGAAGAGAGGAGTATTTATACTCCAAGTAAAAATCCAACCGTTCAGATCTACGTCGAAAGTCCCGACGCAGACCCCAGGACTTCCAACATCAACAGAAAACATTGTTCACAATGGGTCAGAAGTCCACGGGTGAAAGTCAGTGTCGGAACTCTCAGCAAACGTCGGGACTTCCGACGGTCTAAACTCCCGACGTTCGTCGGGACTTCCGACGTGCTCAGTTAAACAAATAGCCAGCACCGCTGATGTCGGGACTCTCGGCATGGGTCAGGTCAGTGTCGGAACTCCCAGCGAACATCGGGACTTCCGATGGTCAGAACTCCCGGCGAACGTCGGGACTTCCAACGTGCACAGACAGCGAGCAGTCAGAAGCACAGGTGCCAGGACTCCTGGCTTAGGTCGGGACTTCCGATTGTCGGGAGTTCTGACTTATGTCGGGACTTTCGACACTGAAAGTCATAGAAAATAACTCTATGTGCTCGTGAAGTGCCAGAGTGACTCTCTTTTGATTTTATTTAAATGCTTGAGCACTCTATCTTCCTCAGACCAACTAAACTTGTATCCCTCTTTATAGTGCGGCGGATCCTAAACTCAAAAACAAAATTAAAACCTTTGGAGATCGTTTTGAGTTCGTCTGCCTTTACAACTTCAAGAATTGAGGGATACCATTTCATCTTTATCAACTCTTTGAATCTTTCATGGGACTAATAGCTACAACATATCTCATTAAGATCACATTAGTCCCTAATTTGGATGTCATCAATACACCAAAACCCACATAGGGGGCAAATGCACTTTCAGCCCTCATACTCAGGACGATCTCTAACTCTGAGCTTTTGCACGGTGGCATGCAGGATGCTGGGAAAACCCTCAACATTCAGACAATAGGTACTAACCCAGGCTCCTGCCATCTCTGGCGGTAGTTGCAAGGAAGGCTGAGTGAAAAGCTGGCTCAAAGGAAAAGCTAAGCGAGTTAAAATGCGCCGAGTGGTGATACCAATGGCTAAGTCAGGCTCTACTTATAAAGGCGAAGCATTCAGTGGTCATGGCGTGGTTCACCGGGGTTTCCCGCGTGGGATCGCTACGACGAATCGACCAAATTCCGCACGTTTGAGGCAAGCGACGTGCGATGCCATTACTGACTAGTATGACTGTAGGGCAAGGGTCCGACAAGAGTGCAGAAAAGGGGTATGGAGAGACGTGGGTCACGATAGGCGTGAACTATGGGCGAATGTGGAGCACGAAGCCATAGTACAGACCTAACTCTAGGACAGGAATGAGTCATTCGTGCATAATACGACACGCGTGACACCTATGGATGGCGTATCTACCAGCAATACGGCACTATAATGCATAATCAGGATATGCATGAATGCACGACCTATACGTCCTTGCACTGTTGCCACATATAGGACAACTGTTCTCAGATTTTTGGCACATCGTTCTCTCCCTGTAATAAGTCGATACTATCGGACTATGCTCGAGTCAGTGTACCTACAGAAACTTGATTAATCCTATCTAAGTCAGCAAGGTGCCATCTATTCTGGATACATAACCATAGTAATAGGGCTTCCTAATATAACTTCGCATAAAAATGTCCTAACTTTTTGAAAGAATTTGTTGCCAAATTTTAGTTTAGAGAAGGTTTTTGAAGCTGTATTTCCTCATTTGCGCTCTGATACCACCAGTGGTAGAACCGCCTAATCTAATGCCTCACAGGAGTGCTTGTCTTCCATTAGACACTAAGCACTCAAGGGAGAACACTAAATTACTCGATTCCATCGAGCACACCCTAGGAGAGAACCCGAAAATCCACATTTTTTGCCATCAGGATCACAAATGAGAGAATAAAGGTTACATCATTCTTAACCATTTCTTACATCACTTTTAATACAACATCAGAGTATAATATTTATTATTATAACAACGGAATGTAATCATATTATTAGAGTTATGAACAATTTAATGTAACAGCGGAATATAAATATGTGATCAGAATTACAGCAAAAATAATTATCTATTCATGGCATGATGAAGTATTGATATAACAATAGATTATGAAACTTTCCTTTATAAAAGCATTTGGTGATAGTTACAAATAACAACTACGATCGCAGCGTAAAGGAATCCTCGCTGAGCCCACCAGGAGGAATCCACGCACAAGGGTCAGCTCTAGCCTCCACCTGTCACCTACAACAGGGGGAATAAAACCTTGAGTACTCAATTATACTCAGCAAGACTTACCCGATAGGAGAAAAGAAAAGACTCTAAGGATATGCAAGGCTATCTGGCTTGTGGGTTTATTGCATTTGCAGGAAGCATTACTAAGTGTGCGTCCTTATATTCGATTTTTATTAATAGCCGCATTGGTTCATTAACTAACCATTCTATGTAAGTACCTGTACTACTTTCAAGCAGGTGATAAGAAATCAGATTTCCTCTTTCCATCTTTCATCTTCAGTTCTTACTACGGTGCTAGGCACGAAACAAGCCGTACCGGATCGCCCGGCGATTCGTGAATCAATGCCCCTAGCTAGGTACCCTGAAAATACATGCTCCGCTTGTACCCAAGACACAAGTAGGACCAACCCATCACTCTCCTGTCCCGGGTGTCCAGGTCCCCGTCCAAACTGGGACTCCAAGCCCCCACCCCTGAGGCCCGGACTCAGTGCGGTGCAAGGACCTCCTCCACCAAAATAAAACCCTGATAGTCGGTCCAGAAAGAGCTGGATCCATGACAAGAGAGCAACAAGTCTTCCAAGCGCCCATACCCAAGTATGTTCTTGGGATAATAAATCAATGACTTGCCTCGATGGCTTATGTAACGATCAGTCCATAACCGACCAGACAGGGAAAGCAGTGTAACCAAGCCATGCCCCACACCCACGGTGACACAACCTCTTACACCCACCAATACCCAAACCATATCCCCGCCCGGTCACCATTTATCATTTCCACCATTTATATTTTTCCAACTGATAATAATCCAATAATATATTTCCTATCTCTCGCGAGTGACAGACAATCACTCGACTTCTACTGTAGTCCTGTAGCATAGCAATCTACATGATCCTGTCATACTAGTAAGACTCATAGGATAAAGATATATGTGCAAGTGGGTTTCATTCAACTCCTCAAAACTTAATGCACAAACATAATTTAAACTGCAGAAAAGTAGGGGTTATGCACCGGGGCTTGCCTGGGTAAGATATATATTAAAAGTTAGTATCTGCATCTTCAGATCATCCACCAGCAACTGAATAACAAGCCCATCGCATCATCTCCTGGAGAGAATACCATTACACCATCTTCGGATTCCCAATCATTCTTCAATTGATCCGTTGATCCATCATCGTACCTATGTGATGTGCAATGCGATGCAATGCAAAGACATAATTAATCAACTGCAATCGTAACTCACAAAATACGACGTACGCCACTCAAGCTAATGGGCTAGTTCTGACGACAACCGTACTTAGGCTACATATACACGTTGTCGGATAAGGTGTTATTTCCCAACGATTATTTTAGTTATATAACCCAAGGTGTTTCTTTATTTTATCCTATCAATTCAACCATTATTTGAAATAGAGCATCATTATCTATCTAGCAATCAACTATTCTGGAGCTACAAAATTTATAGTGAGTACCTAATATTGCTAGGAGCCTAATGTATAAATTTCAGATTCAACAATATTACCAATTTATCATGAAAATTCCTACAAATTTATACTTTACAATATTAAGTGCCTTAAATTAATTATATAGCTCCTAAGACTATTACCCAACTATGTGAACAAATTATACTAGCAAGTAGATCATGATTTTAGAAACTTAACAAAATTGGTTTCATCATTTTTGGACAACTACACAATTTCATATTGATCTTGCAAGTTTATTTCTGAAACTAATTAACAAATATTTTGGAAAACTAAAAGGACCAACGCTTGGCTCGGCCCGTAGACACGCGCGCGGCCCAGGCGAGAGTGGCGCTCGGTCGGCCCAGCAAGACGCGCGGCAGCCCAAGCGAGAGTGGCACTCGGCCGGCCCAGCAAGAAGGCAAACGGCCGGCCCAGCAAGGCGGCATCCGACCCGCCCAGCGTGGCGCTCGAGCGGCTTAGGCATGCAGACACAAGCCGGCCACGTAGGCTGGCCCAGCGAACGCGACATGCGGCCCAACTCGGGAACGGGCGCGAGCAGCCCAGACGGGCGGGTGACGCGCGCTGAGGCCGGCGACGAAAACAGCACGCACGTGCGCTCTGATGAACTAATGGCGTCCGATCCATGTCAAAGCTCTCTATATCCTCCTCACAGTGCTAGGGATTCAAGGAATTGGAGGTTGATACCTTGTGTACGACGAATTTTGGACCGCAAGGGATGCGGTCATGGCGACGGTGAGGAAAGGCACGGGACACCGACAGCTCTGGTGCGGATGGCGCAGGAGGTGCGGTGAGCTATAGGAATGGCGCAGCAGTGCAGCACTATGGCACAGGCGGAGCGGCTCAGCAACGCGGCTCGGTGGTGGCGGCGTCTCGCGGCGGTGACGACGCGACGATGAGGCTACGGCGCGACAGCACGCAAGGGCAGGCTCCTTCGGCACCGGCGGACGACAGCGGGCGACATGGTTTGCAGCGGAAGTGGAGACACATGCGGACGCCGTGGAGCCGCGTCATGCGGAGAAGGTGCTAGGGAGGAGCCGCACGAGGAAGCAGCGCGACCGTGGGCTCGTGCATGCGCGAGATGGGAAAAACCGATGACGATAGTTGGCGTTGGAGGCTCTAGCACGGTGGCTGCGCTGCTACGGTGGAAGGCGTGCAGATCTCGGCGGCACGGCGAAACAGCCAGGCGCGTGTGCTCGTGCGCGGTGGAAACGGGCTGCTATGGCGGACCAGAGCAGAAGCGCCTCAGGGAGAGAGACAGAGAAGCAACGCGAGCAGGAGATAGACAGAGACAGGACGCGCGACATGCCACGGTAGGCAAGACAAGCCATAGAGGCATGCAAGTCGAGCAAGGCAGCTGAGGCATATGACCGGAGGAAAGAACAAGAAACAAGCAAGAGGGGAGGTCAACTGGTACAGTCTTGCGCATAGAGCACAGACAGGAACGGGCTGCAATAACATGACTGCTGCATTCAAGCTTGCTTCACGTAATTTGTAAGCTTGCAGTGGTTCTTGCTTCATCAAAATACTAGTTCCTCAGAATGTGCTAGCGGCCAAGCAGGGGCCAGAGACAGCAGCAGTAAGTTGACCTCGGCACATAGACATACAGCGACAATCAAGGACGATCAGAGACAGAGCAAGCAAACAACGTGAGGGTTTAGCCAACACCATCAATGCCGGGACAGCGCAGCGTGACGCGAGTAATTCGGGTGACCGATTCAGCGCCGGGAAAACAACACCGTCGTTTTGGCGAGGCAGGTGGGACGAGTGGCCAGCGGCACTCACATTTTTATTTCTATTTCATTTTTAAGTTTTTAACCCGACTAACTTCCGCCAATAATTATTTCCCATAAAAGTTCATACTTCGCACTAACCCATAGAGACAAAAATATTTAAGCGCTATTTAATTACTTTGCTCACTATCGTTTGCTAAAAATGGCATTTTAAACATAAGCTCAATATTTAAATTTTTAAAACACGAAAAACTTGTTTAGGAAATTTTTCTTAGGCCTAAATCACTATGCTAAATGAGATCGTAACACCAGGGGTGTTACAGGCGGGTAGAGTGGCCAGGCTTGCTGGGCCCCAGCGTGCACGTGTGCGCGAGAGTCACGTGCCAGGGTGCGACAACGGTGGTACGGCCTAGGCGGCGGTGCGCGTTGGCGCGTGTGTGTTGCTGGCGGCAACGCCGGCCAAGTCACGGTGACCGTGGCCAGACGCTGGCACCATTCAAAAACGTGTCTTGCATGCTTTTTAAAGCTAGTTAAAAACCCAACTCGATGATCTATTAACTACACCACCTATTTTATGGTCGCGATAGTATGTCAAACTACTAAAACCAACCATGAAATCACACTACTTCTTAATCTAATTCGCCTACAAAAATTCCCAAACCTAGCTTCATCAAAGCGTTGTCCGACTTAGGAATTTCGGCTAAGTCTTAACGGTTCCGCGTCGAATGCGATTTCCAAGCTATTAAGTAAGCTATATAGCGAATCCCGTTCATGACCGCAAGTATTTCACCGCCACCTATTAAGTTTGTGCTACAAACTTTATTAAAGTGCCGGGTATGTGTTCTATAGCATTTTCGTTCAATAAAAATTCATTTAGAACTCTAAGCGATATAACGCGACATAAAATATAACATTTGTTTCACGTTTCCGATAAACGTTTCGAGTAACAGAAATTGATTTGCACATTATATTTCATACACTATCACATAAACATGATGCACATGCAGTGTTTTAGCAAAAGATTGTACAGTGTAACACCAAGGGTGTTATAGCAGTGATGTTGTGGCTTGGTGAGGAGGTGGGAAGGTGTGGGGAGGAACTAGGTTGTGGCAAAAAATGTGAGTGATGCCCTTGGACTGCTTATACAGGGTAGAGCAGTAGAGGAGGGGTCGGCGGTGAGGATTGGTGAAGAGGCAGGGATGCGTGTAGAGGGCCTAGCTGGTGGCAAAAGATGTGGCACACTTATATATGGTACAGATGGAGAGGATGAGGGGTTAGGCGGACAGAGCTTGAAGGGGCAGAGGAGTGTAGTGGGGATTAAGGGGCTAGGGTAGGGGCATTACTACGACATTGCTAGCCACGTGGCGGCGGCAGCGGCGTTGACCTTGGCGACGAGGAACGGCAAGAAGACGGAGAAGCCGCTGAAGGCGTTGAAGCCGAGCACAAAGAGGATGTTGTTGATGGCGTCCTTCTTACCGATGTCGTGCTGCGTCTCAGCATAGGCAATGGCCTTGGCACCGTGCTTCTTGATGAAGCGGTAGAGCAGGTACTATCCTAGCCAGATGAGGAAGGACGATAGCAGGAAGGAGTGGATGAGCAGCTCCTCTAGTGGCTAGACGAGGCTGACCTTCTGGGTGGGCAGGATCTGCAGTGCTAGCCACGGTGTTGAGAATGGCGCCGACGCCGGCATGGAAATCGATGGGCCAACTGCGGGCACTATGGTGGAGGAGGTCCATGGCAAAGGTCTTGATGCGCCCATGCTCAGCCTCCTCGGTGTCGAGGGAGACGCCGATGCGGGTGTCCGCCGGTGAAGCCGGTGCCCGGGTTGGAAATCGATGAGGTCAGGGTCGAAGAGCACGGTGAAGGCGACGGCGTCGACGATGGTGACCACGTGCGGGTCGATGCTGACAAAGAAAGGGAAGGTGGGTGGGATGTTGGTGTGGAACACGGTGCTGCGGTGCGCCGCTGCGCGCTTTCGGAAGGGGAAGAAGAGGGACATGTTTTTTATAAAATGTATCTTAGTCAGTAGCTACATGTAGGGGCATGGACCTACGATGCATGACTCAACAAGTTTGGGGAGCTGGATTTTTAGTTTAAGAGTTCGTGGACCTAAGTGACATAGAGCTACAAGTTTAAGGGTCGTTAGTGTATTTAACTCTTTTAGAAAATCGAGCAAAAACCTATCCAAGGCTTAATCAAATTTTCCAAATTCATTTTCTACATAAGAAAAATTATGCAACCAACATGAATGCAACAACCCTACAAAATATTAACTTACAAAATTTTGTAAAACCATTTTTAAATAAATTGATAAAAAAACTAACTAAAGTTTGATAATTTAAGAAAAAACCATTAAATTATTTTTATTGTTTGATATTTATAGTCCAAAATATAAATTTATGTGTATCACATCTACATGAAACATAGCTTTTGGTTGAGACAGTTGTTATATTAGCCATGATGGCCGCGATCTCGTAGTGGAGACCAATGAATCCAAGACTTTATTTGATGATGTTACTGATAGTAAGGGCATCTTCAAATTACTCCTATATCCTGAGAAAAATAAACTTCTAGCATTTAACGGGGTATCGGTGCGAAAGGTGACCAATAAGTAAATATTTGTAGTTTTTTCATACGTTGTGATCGGATGTGGCCTAGCACTCAATGACACAGGATTTATACTGATTTAGGCAACGTGCCCTACGTCCAGTTTCGGTCGGTCAGTGATTTTATTCCTAAGCCCAGGTACTCAAAGTTTGCTGTGGGGTTACAAAAAGGATGGAAAGAGGAGGGTGTTAAAGGCTCGGTCGGACTCTGAACCGAAGGGCTGAGAGCGACGGGGGCTTTAACTCACGCTAAGTACTGAGATGTGTACTCTGTGTAGCTTCAGAGTTCTAGAGCTATGGAGCTGTTCGAATGCTCAGATTGTCTAGGGCCAGCCAGAGAGGGTCTGAATGACTCCCTATTTAGAGAGAGTGTATCCCCTTTTATAGATGAAGGGGTGGCCTTACAAGTTAGAGAGAAAGAGAGAGAGTGTGTACATATGCTACCTAGTCTTGTTGCTCACGCCATCGGGTACGAGACGATTATCGGCTCCCATAATACTGTTCATGCCCAGACGTGTCTGGCAGGTTTTACCATGTTTGTCTGGTATGGTACATGTCAGCGCCTACAATACCTTAAGACAAATGTCGGCGCCCACAGTACTATTTGGATTCTGACATGCCTAGAAGGTTGTATAGTACCCGTCTGGCATGGCCTGGTGGTTCTGCCCTGTAGGTGTGCAGGGTATGGCTGGGTACGGTCCTTGGAATTGTGGTTGACTTGAGCACCTTACCTTATCTGCTCCACCTGATCCTTGGGTCCTCACCGAGCGGGCATCCTCGGTCGGTCATTCCTAGTCAGCTCCGACCACGTTGGTCGGGGAAGAAACACGAGCAAAGGTTCGACGTATCCCCGATCGGAAAAGGAGGTCAGAGTCGAACTATGTCCCCTCCTTGGCCAAGCCTTTCGGTTGGAGACCAGACCATTCTTCTAGCCGGTCATTAGTTAACTAGGCTGGCCCGGGAGGCGCGCATTGCCGCTACACCATCTGCTGGGCTGAGTTTTTGCTGGGGAGTGGGCCCATTGGGGACCCTAGGTTTATGAACCCGACAGGAGCCCCCGAGCCCTTTTGGGACTTCTGTGAAGTCATAAAAGGGATGTTTATATTTGTTGTACGAGAGCACCCGGTGGGTGTAAGATCATGAGTCACTATCGAGCGAGACGGAGCGCCTACCCAGACGTCGGGTGCGGCCAAGGGGTCAGGCTAGATGGAGCACCAACCCAGGCATTGGGTGCAGTCGAGGAGTCAGGCGAGATAGAGCGCCAACCCAGGCATCGGGCGCGTCCGAGGAGTTGGGCAAGACGGAGCGCCAACCCAGGCGTTAGGCGCGGCCAAGGGGTCGAGCAAGATGGAGCGCCAACCTAGGCGTTGGGCATGGCCTAGTTTCGTGTGTTACCCCATCCGTGGTTTCCCCAACCGAAGGGGCTGAGCTAACGTCGCTTGCCTCGATGGCTCAAGTAACGCACTAGGTGAGCTCACTAGCGGGTATGTCCAAGTGGAATCTGGGTCCGTCCTTCGTAATGGGGTTGGCATAGCCCTCATGTGGCATTCCACTGCTCCTTAACCCACCTCCCAATAGATGCTTGAGCCATTTTGGAGACCGACTCAGGTGGCCCACTGGCCTCCCCTCGATGGAGATCCTGTGGGCATGGCTCGAGGTTAGGATCGAACGAGAAGGTCGAGATGACCATGTCTGCTCCTGAGCAGATCAGGCGAGGGCCACTAGGGTTTATCTATGTTTTCTCCCCTGGCTCTATTTGACGCAAGGTGACCTCGAGCCCTTCATGGGCTGGCCTTCGAACCCCGGTCGGTCATCGCTCATATCAAATGAGGCGACTACCGCTTCGTAACGCAACGCGAAGTGTTGTGATTCAACAATTGCATATACAATGCTTGGATGTATGGGATGAATGTATGAATGCATGCATGAAAATGGATGAATGAATGATCATGCACCAGAGAGTAAAATAAATAAAAAAGGTTTGGTAAAGTTACCTCGATAGCTCGAGTGACGGGTTCGGGGAGCTCTTTATCAGATATGTCCAAATGGAACCCAGGCCCATCGTTCGTGATGGAGTCAGCATAGCATGCATGGGACATCCCATTGCTCCTTACCTGCCTCCCTACAGCTGCCCAAGCCATTCGGTCAACTCGGATGATCCGTTGGTCTCTCCTCGATGGAGATCCCATTGGTGGGCCCTTCCAAACCCTGCCTAGGAAGGCGGAGGGTCGTGTGTGGGTGGTTGCGCCTTGTTTCCTATGCTCGGGTTGTGGTAGTGGTGGGCCCTACCTAGGCCACATCCCGTTTAACCAGGTGACATTTCATTGGGTAGGGCGTGTCCCATCAGCCAGGACGCGTCACACCGCATGCCTCCCCGTATTAAATAGGGGGAAGGGAGAGGGTTTTCCTCCCATTCCTTCGCCTCTCTCCAACTACTGCCTCTTCTCCTTCTTCCTTTTCACCAAGCTCGTTCATGCACCATGGCAGTTTCTAGGAGAGAGGGTAAAGCGAGGGAGAGGAGAACTTATAGATCTATTCATGAATCCGAGGCGTGATGTCGAACTAGAGGCCTTCCACCATGGATGAGGAGGTGATAGCTGCCTTCGCTGAGAAGGGTCTGCTCCCGTTGAAGGAGGTGGCGCATTGGAGGGCTCATGCACCGGGAGAGGTTGTTCTATGACCCTGTGCTGATGAGGTCGTGACCTTCCTTGCCTTCCACAAGCATGGGCTTAGGTATCCCATGCATTGGTTCTTGCGTAGGCTCCTCAATGAGTGGGGCCTAGAGCTGCAGCACCTCAACCCGACTAGGGTGCTGCACATCACCAGCTTCGTCACCATCTGTGAGGCCTTCCATGGGATGGAGCCGCACGTGGAACTCTTCCGGTAGATTTTCAGAGGGCGAGCCCTATCCGAGGGGAAGCTGCCTAGAACCATGTCGGTTGGGGGGTTTGCCTTACAGAAGAAGCTAAAGCCATCAACCCCCTACCCTACGTACTCCCCCTATGACTCTAATCGAGGGTGGCACGGCGAGTGGTTCTACATCAGGAACCCAATGGAGGCGCTATTCCTATCGTTCACCGAAAGAAGGCCAGAGAGGAGGGAAAGCTGGTCATGGGGTCCTATCGGTTGGTAGAACAAGTTGGAAATTATCGAGGCAGAGCTTCAGAAGCTTGTGCAACATGGCCTCGATGGGTTGCGGGTCTTCCACACCTTCTTTCACCATTGGGTCACCCCGCTAGCGGAAAGAACGAGGCCATTATGGGAATACATTAGCCCGATGGATCCCGACTGTGCGTCATCTCAGGAGTTGCCAAAGGATGAAGTCTGGAGTCGACTCGATCAGGTGCTGTAGCTGAGGGATAAAGACTCTCTTGAAGGGACGCCTGGACATCTTCATGCCGCGAAGCTATCTAATCTGGTATACCCCCTTCTTTTTTCCCCGTGATCTTTTCCTTCTTGCTCTTCTTTGTTTTGATTTCGAGTTGCCCATTTCATAGGGACTCGTGGGTTACAAATCCCGGCTGCACCTTCTGACGGGGCCAAAGGGTGCAGCTCGGCAAGCTACCCAGAAGGAGGTGGCACTTGCCAAGAATAAGAAGAGAGCTGAGAAGGCCCAGAGGAGGTTTGAGAAGGAGAAGGAAATCAGTCAGCGGGTCTAGAGGGGCGAGAGCTGGAGTGACATGGAGTCGAAGCTCGAGTCAGAGGAGTCCATGGAGTTGGGCACCGATGCAAGTGCCTCCAAGGACAAAGGATATAGGGGCGCTGTCGTGACCTTAGTGGAGCATCATGAGCATGCGTCCACATTCGTCGGCGGCGGATGTGCCACAGAGATGTGCAGTTATGTTCCTGAGTCAAGGAAGCACGCCATGAGCGAAGACACCACCGTCGAATGAGAGGCGAAGCGGGTGCGGTCACCACGTCCTTCGGAGGCATCGTTGGCTCCACACCCCCCTGGTTCGAGTGTGGCGAAGCATGCCGGCCAGTCGGAGGAACGTGTTTGTTCCTCTACATCTTCGGGGTTAGTGCGTGTGCGTGACCCCCAACAGGGGATGTTTCGCCAGTGGCTCCGGTGGTTCCGCCACAAGCTGGTGGTCGCGGCCTGACTGGGGATCGGCCGGGTCAGCTCCTGCCTCAGTCAATGCGAGGGGACGTGGGTTGTGACCCATGGGTGGTCCTCATCCGGTCGGCCCACCATTAGCTGGTCGGGGCATTAGGGCTCTATTGTTTTCATCTAGGTAAGCATTTATGCTCCCTCCTATTCTCATTGTAGAGCTTTTTGAGTGTGACTAACCCATGTTTGTTTGACAGCAGCCAAGGGCTAGTGGGACTGGGAGTCTCCCCACCTCCTATGAGAGAAGAGTGGAGACTCAGCCTACAGAGGGTCGGGACGAGCGGCGAAGGAAGCAGGCTGGCGGTGGTGCAACCTTCCTTACTGGTGGTTGTGTCTTCCTGGCCAGTTGCGAGCATGACGGCAGTGACAGCGGCGATGATGGCGATGATCCCTGTGGTGATGGTGGAGGTTGGGTCTAAGGTGACCCTCGCGATCCCTCCCCCAATAGCTGCGGAGGAGGAGACGAGGGAAACCAGGCTCCCTGCCTCGCCTGGTGGTGGAGCGCATGGTTCACCCTCTTGGTCAGAGCTGGAGGGATCGGGAGGAGATGTGGCTAGGCCATAGGTAGGACATCTGCCGGCATGCAGCAGAGTCCAAGCGGTGGGGTGGAGCTGCCAGCCATCTCGTTGTCGCGGAAGTTGGTGATGATCTGGCCATCACATGACACTACGATGGCTGGATCTTCTAGTGGGTCGGGGGCGACTCGCTAGCTAGTGTGGCCTTGCCCCAGTGAGCTGGGAAAGGCCTGGTTCGTCCTTCACGATGAGGAGGAAGTGAGGCTCTGGCATCTGCTCGGGGAGAAAGGACTATCGATGGAGTCTGATCTCGCCCTTACCAAGGCGAGGCTCAAGGAGGCCTTAGAAAGGGTTGAGCTCATCCATCAAGCGGTGACAGTCGACCTACCACATGTTGTAGAGGTAAGTTCTCTGTGTTTTTGTTGTTGTCCATGACTTCTTGGTCTTTGTCGGTGCGGGATCCATGGGATACCCCGCAAGGAAGGGAGAAGACCTAGTCTAATTAGGATTCTTCCCATGTAATCTTAGTAGCAGTATTACTCTGTAATCCTACTAGGAACTCTCATTGTAAACCGACTAGGAATCTGGCCTCCTGACTATATAAAGGAGGGCAGGGCTCCTTGGATCGGGGAGTTGAAGAGAACAATTGTACACAACATAACACTTGACAATCAATCCAACACAAAGGCTAAGACACCGATTGGACGTAGGGCTATTACTCGATCATCGATCGAGGGTCCAAACAAGGATAAATCGACTATCTCTTGCATTAACCATCGAGTTCTGCATATGCTGAAGCCCGAACAATACAGCCCTAGGTACCCCCGTGGTAGGCTATCGGTGGTCAAACATCAACAGCTAAAGACCTAAAGCAAACATTCAAAAATCTGAAAAGGTGGAGGCAGAAATTGAACCCGAACAAGTGTGTATTCGGAGTTCCTTCAGGACAACTACTCGGATTCTTGGTCAGTCATTGCAGAATCGAAGCAAGTGCCAAGCAAATTTGAGCCATAATAGAGATGGGCCCTCCTTGAAGTATCAAAGATCTAAAAGAAGTCACAAAGGTCGACAAGCTTCCCCAGGTAGTAGTTAACTCCGATAGTCGATGAGTGGCATCAAACTACTGCACCACATCATTAGCAAAAGGAGGACCACTAGAGGCAAGAGAAGGAGAACAAGAAGCTGATCAAGGCGAAGAAGGCACGACCAGAGCAATCTCCTAGGAAGCCAAGGCCAATCCCTCAGAAGGACCCACCGCAATGGCCATGGTCACCTCCGAGGCAACCAAGTCAGCAGTGGCATCGTTGCTAGAAAGCTTCGTCGCCCCCACAGCCACTTCACCGATAGTGCGCTGCGAGTCCTGAGGCTCAGTACTCGGTGGCACAACAGAGGGTTGAGAAGAAGTCGACGGGGAGACGAGAGAAGACGAAGGCCTGAAAGTTGATAAGAGAACTCACCAATGAGAACAAGAGAAAAGTAGAACAAAAGCAATGAGACAAAACCAGAATCCACTCACCCAGCTATCTTCTTCTTCGTAAAACAAAAAGAAGACCTCACAGGAGGAACCACGGTAGCAAAAACATTACCGCTACCCTACGATAGGAGCGGCGCGGCTGGTACTGGAGCCCCAGAGGAACCCAGTACCAGAGCCCCAGAAGAACTTGGCGCCGGAGCCCTAGAGGAACTCGAGCCCAATGACAGTTTGCTACAAAAGAGCAAAGATGAAATAAGAACAAGAAAAAAGCGCTCAACAAAACAAAGACAAGTAAACAACTCAACGACGCGTAATGAGGGGCACATCATTGTCCTCATCTTCCTCAGTCTCCAGCAAGATAGCTACAGCACCATCTGAAAACAGAGAGAGAAGAACTCGGTCAAAGGCACAAATAAATAACAGAGAGACCGAACATATTAATATGCTCACCTAGGAGCACGCTACCTATAACTAGAGTACCTAGATGAGTACTCGGCTGGCGAGACTTCTTGGAAACAGGTAAACCAGATGAAGAGCCATCCCCCCGCCCCCTCTTCGAGATGCTACGAGGACCTCGGGGGACTAGACGAGAAACATATTCTTCATATACATCAACAACTTCGGAAGAAACTCTAGGAAACGATGTGGTGATTTGGAACTTACTAATTACAGAAGCCCCAGCAAGATCCTCCCTAGTATTCACCACAACAGGGAGGACGTCAAGAGGGATTGGGTCAACAAAGTTGCGCCCCAATTCCTACAAAGAAGAGTAAAACAACCAGATGAGAAAGATTAAACAAAGGTGGAGACAACAAAGGAAATTCAAAAAGTACTCAAATAAAGAAAAACAACTCACAGCAGGAGGAGGGTTCTTAGCGCAATACTCAACAACAGCGTAAGGAACAACGTTCACTCCTTTTAGCATCTTCCGAAGATGCTCGAGCACCTCCTCATCGGTCAACTCAAGGGCAGGGACCATACGAGAAGGATCCTCTACCCCAGAGTACTCAAAACCAAAGTTTTCTCACTCCTTAAGAGGTTGGACTCGACGGCGAAGAAAACTAGAAATAATACCAAGGCTGGTCAAACCTTGCTGTTTCAGAGTACTTATCCTCTCAACAAGCGGCTTGATCGCCTGGTTCTCATCCTTTGTCAAGAGTTTCTTTTCCCATCGATCGTTAACCGTGGGACCAGAAGAAGAATGAACGGAAAGAGGAGAAATCATGTTGGCAGAATAAAACCACTCAGAACGCCAATCCTTCACAGAGTTAACTAAGTCATAATCAAAGAACTTAATTTTGAGACCCTGACGGAACTGAATCCCACACCCACCAAGAACAGAAGTGTCATCACGGCGGGGTTGTGGCTTCAGACAAAAGAAGAAACGGAAGAGGGAAAGAGAAGGAGGAATTCCAAGAAAGGTTTCGCAAAGATGAACAAAGACAGAAAGATGGAGGACAACATTGGGGGTAAGATGGTTCAAAGTAACCACAAAATAATTAAGGAATCGATGGAGGAAGGCAGAAGTGGGAAGGCAAAGTCCAGCATGGACAAAGGAGACGAAGAGGCTGATCTCACCAGGACCTAGAGCAGGGACCTAGTGCTCTCCTGGAGCTCTCCATTCAGCAAAGTCCTTGCTCTAGATCAAGCCATCGCTGACAAGCTCGCGAAGCTGCTCTTCGGTTGTTGTTGGAGCCGGCCAAACCTTTTGGGCAGCCCTCATGGCTACGAACTCTTGGTTCTCGATCAAAGAAAGGGATGACTCCTCGTCCACAAAGGTTCCCTAGGACTTGTTTGCGGTTTTCTTCCTACCCATGAACTAGCAGAAGTGAAAAGGCACTAGGGAAAGACGAAGCTAGGACAGCGGCGCTCGGGTGACGGCAACAATGGTGGCGGCGGATTTCTGAAAGCTAGGGTTTCAAGGCAAGAGTAGGGCAGTAAAGAAAAGGAAGACAAAAGGTCTTTAAATAGATTTTACAGCGATAAAAACAGCCCAACAGGCCCGTTAAAGCACCATGTGAGAACGCAATGGTCCATTTACTGACACAGCTAAAATGACGAAGGGCACAAATCCACACAACGGTACAATTCAACGGGCAGATTTCAGACTTATCCATCTAGCACTACGATGGGGTTATCAGATTACTGCAAAAACAACCCGTCAACCATGAAGAAAAGAAGGGCTACCTTACAAGGAACATAAGAACTCAGTCCTTATGGAAAGAACTCAGGAATCTCATGAACAACCAGGACTATAGCAGAAAAATAAATGACAACTCAGAAGACAAGATTCTTTCCATTACAAGCGACTTCAAAAATAGAAGATTACAAACCTTACAAGACCCAACGAACACGGTACCACGAAAAGCAAAGTAGCAAAGAGGAACCCGAACACGGCTAGGCTCTAGAACGACTATGTGTCCCAAATCGCTACTCGGTAGAACAAACCGCACTCGGCTACACTGTTTTCTTCAAAGGACGGACGCAGTGCACCCAAGGCAGAATTCAGCAGAACGGCAGGACAACATGGAGCAGAGAAGGCCGACAGGCATCTAACTACCCAAGTCCGATGTAATGCTGGATATGGTATTGATCTGTACCGGACAGTCTCAAGACAAGCGGCGAGGATCAACCCAGAACTGCCAGATGAAGGAACGAAGCCCACATCACAAGACTTCCTCCAACTACCACCATGTACTTCCTAGTACATTGCTGCTGTGGGATTAGTCTACCTCTAATCCCTATCACAAGACTTCCTCTAGCCATGACAAGATATACGAGAACTACAAAATGCGCCCGGAGGCTGCTCTACTTCACAAACTACCATATTCATGACTACAAAGACTTCAGAACAAGCAACAGAATGCTCAATGAATCAAAACAACACTCCAAGGGGCTATTTATAGACCGAAGGGACAGTGCACATGGACCAAGAGCACCAACAGAACAAGCCTAGCAAAGGACACGGTGAAAAGATAGAACTCAATAAAGAAGGGGAACTCAGGCGTGAAGGAACAGTACTCAACAATAAGCATATTCGGGAGAATATACCAACACAGTATAACTCGTGAACAAAGAGCATTTACACTCAACCACCACCGGGCAACTACACCTAACAACAGCAGACTGCCAAGATTCTATATCCGAGTTCTTTGTGAACAAAGCTCGGGGGCTGCAACAGGGAAAGTTTTCAATTCATTAAAACAACTCAAATTCAAGACCCTCCAACTTTTTTGTTCCAAATAGCAAGAGGCTCAAGGGCTACACTTAGTGAGTGCACTTTTTTCTTCAAAAAGCGCACATCACTCAGAAGACTTCTTCAAAACAGGAATTTTCAAACAGCATAAAGATTCAAGACCCTCTAACTTTTTGTTCCAAACAGCAAGAGGCTCGGGGGCTACACTCAGTGAGTGCACTTTTTCCTTCAAAAAGCGCACATCACTCAGAAGACTTCTTCAAGACAGATAACTTCAATACCACATGACAAAAAGAACCTGGATATAACTATATCCGAGCTCTTTTCGACAAAAAAAACCCGGGTATATGCTCGGGAGCCTTTCGACGAAGAATCAGGATGATTTCAAGAAAAGACCCTCAAGCTCCTTGTGCCAAATAGCAAGAGGCTCGGGGGCTACATCCAAATAGGAGTACTTTTTTCTTCAAAGTACACACCATGCAAAGATCTCATGAAGCGCTACACGGTTTCGCTCAAGAAAGCACTCGGACGACGCTTGTTCCTGCTCGACGAGACTTGAAGGAATAAGACGAGGCTTTTAGAACTCAACCATGAAGTGCTCGAGGGCTTGTCAGTGTGGGATCCATGGGATACCCCGCATGGAAGGGAGAAGACCTAGTCTAATTAGGATTCTTCCCATGTAATCTTAGTAGCAGTATTACTCTGTAATCCTACTAGGAACTCTCATTGTAAACCGACTAGGACTCTGGCCTCCAGACTATATAAAGGAGGGCAGGGCACCTTGGATTAGGGAGTTGAAGAGAACAATTGTACACAACATAACACTTGACAATCAATCCAACGCAAAGGCTAAGACGTCGACTGGACGTAGGGCTATTACTCGATCATCGATCGAGGGTCCAAACTAGGATAAATCGACTATCTCTTGTGTTAACCATCGAGTTCCACATACGCTAAAGCCCAAACAATATTGACCTGGGTATCCCTGTGGCAGGCTATCGGTGGTCAAACATCGATAGTCTTTCAATGGTTGTCTCAGTATGCCTACTTCTTGTGTCATAGGATCTGGAGGTGATGTCGATCTGTAAGTCCTGATTCCTTCAGGAGGAGCACGGTCAGATGGGGTAGGAAGCAATGGCATTGCGGTAGGTCGACGAGCTCAGGCACCAGCTAGAGTCCACCCATGGTGAGTCCCAAGACTAGGCGACCGAGGTGATGGGAGCATGGGCGGCAGAAGAACATACGGTCGAGCGGGCGACTGCTGCTGAGCGGGAACTCGATGTGATGAAGGTCCACTTGGCGAAGACCGAGGCAGTGCTTTAGAAGTCCTTAGAGGCTCTAAAGGCAGAGCGAAAGGGCTGGTTGGATGCTGAACAAAAAATGGTCACGCTCCGAGAGTAGGTGCTCGGGGCAGAGGAGTCGAACGATCGACTCCTCGAGAAAGTGACCCGGCAAGAGGAAGGACTCTCCATCCTCAAAAGCGCCCACCTTGGTATGTATTTGTTCTGCATTCGGTTGATGCCTCAGTTTTTCCTTTCCTTTACTTCTAAACTTTTCGACTTCTTCTAGAACTAGGTGGAAAAATCGGCTCTCTGGAGCAAGAGCTGGAGACGGCCAAGGCGGCGGTCGGTCGGTGCACGGAGGTGCTAGCCAAGTCCCTTGAGGAGCGACATGCTCTCGAGGGAGAGCTTGACCAGATTCATAATGTTGCTCAGGTGGTCGTCTCTGAGGTGTTTGGGCCGAGACCGAGCACCAGTACGCCCACCGTGTAGCTAGCGGAGGTCCCGAATGAAGTTTGGGCGCTCATCTCCGATAGCATGTTCTATGGGAGATCGAGGGTGTTGACCTCGGTGGCGACCCATCACCCCAATTTGGACTTCATGGCCATCTGTAGAAGTTATGCCAAAGGGTGGAGCTCAGATGAAATCCATGCGATGGGGGAGAGCTTGGTGCCATACACACAGATGGTCATCGAGCAGGTCACCGTGCAGTGGGTGATGGAGGCTCACCATTCAATCATGGCTGGAGACGCGTGCCAGGAAGATGTCATCCTACATGTGGAAGGAGCAGAGGCTAGGTCGGAGCCGAGCATCGTCTCACCCCCAACTGAGCCAAACGCTGTCCCGACCGAGAGCGAGCTACCTTCGTCCTCGTCGACTGTGCCATCAGCTGATGCCGCCGGGCGGCCATAATAGAGTTTTAGAGTAGAAACAGTCAGTAGATGTAAAGAACGAGTTCATGGGGAAGCCCTATGTGAACAGTTTTACACTTGTGACTATTTTGAGTTCTTTTGGTGATGAAATCACTCGTGAGGGGAAGCTTGTCCCATCTGCCCTTGTTTTTACCCTAGCGTAGCTTTATTTTTTATCCTTTCTTTTTTGCACTTGCCTGTTGACCCATAGGCTGCAACCTTAAGAACCCGTGCGTGGCCCACGAGGCTCAGCTGCTCGTAACCATAGGTCATGGCGGGGTGTGATCGGTCGGGAGTTTAAAACACAAGTTACATATGGTAATCAAAGGAACGTAATGCCCTTTCGCTTGGGTGATGCCCTTTCGTTTGGGCAAAAAGTATTATGATATGATAGTAAAAAAGGAGGGTGGTATTGCACCCCTATGGAGCCCTTGAGTGACCCAGGCCGAGAGTGCTCGGGCTGGGGTGCTGTAGGAGCAAACGTTGAATGGAAAGAAAATGGTAAGACCGAGCTTTAGGGGAAGAAACGATGTAACTATTCGATGTTCCATGTGTTGGTGAGAACGTTGCCATTGTTGTCCTTCAGCTAGTAGGCACTCAACTGGGTCACCTTGGTCACCGTGTAGGGTCTTTCCCATGGTGGAGAGAGTTTATGCTTCTCCTTGGTCGACTGGGTTCTCCGGAGCACGAGATCACCGACCTCGAGGATCCTCCCCCTGATTTTTCTTTCATTGTACCTATGGAGATTTTACTAGTAGCGAGCAAAGTGGATGACGGTTGTCTCACGAGCCTCCTCTAGTAGGTCAACCACGTCCTACTGAGCCTCCATGGCTCGGTCTTGGTCGAAGGCCTTCACTCTTGGGGCACCGTGGTCGAGGTCGGAGGGCAACACTACATCAGCCCCGTAGGCCAGGAAGAAACGTGTGAACCCCATGGATCGGCTCGGGGTTGTTCTCAGGCTCTAAAGGATCACTGGGACCTTTGCAACCCATCGCTCGGCATACCTATTGAGTTGGTCAAAGATGGGGGGCTTGAGTCCTTGGAGGACCATGCCGTTGGCCCGCTTGACCTGACCGTTAGTACGGGGATGTCCGACTGAGGCCCAGTCGATCCTAATGCCCTATCCATCATAGAAGTCTAGCAAGTTCTTCCTAATGAAGTCTGTTCCGTGGTCGGTGATGATACAGTTAGGAACACCAAAACAATAGATGATGTCGAGGAAGAACTTGACCGCCTCTTCCGAGCGGATGTTGGTGATGGGCTTCACCTCTATCCACTTGGTGAATTTGTCCACCGCTACGAGCAGGTGAGTGAAGCTGCTCGGGGCCTTTTTGAGGGGTCCAACCATGTCGAGGCCCTAGATCATGAATGGCCAGGTGATAGGGATGGTTTGAAGCTCCTGCACCGGCAAATGAGTTTGTCGAGCATAGAACTGGCATCCCTCACACCTACCAATGATCTCCTCTATGTCTCGCAGCGTAGTGGGCCAGTAAAAAATTGGCAAAAGGCTTTTCTGACCAGCGACCTCAGGGCCATGTGATGTCCGTAGATTCTGGCATGGATGTTGAGGAGGAGCTGTTTCCCCTGGTCGGTCGGGATGCACTTCATGAGTACTCCCGATGGACTTTGCTTGTAAAGTTCATCACCAAGGGCGATGAACTTCTTGATGTGTCAAGCAATTCGTCGTGCTTCAGTCCTTTCCAGTGGGAGAACCTCCTTGAGGAGGTAGGCGAGTAGTGGTGCTCTCTAATTGGCCTGATCGAGTGCCACCACGGCGATGTCAGCGGGCGATGTTGCCATGGAGGCACCAAGGTCGGAGCCCCCGAACACTTGGTCAGGGTCGGGACACGTCGGGAGGTCAGAGCCCCCGAGCACCAGATTGGTGTTAGAGTGTATCTGGATCGGATCCTCTAGAATGCGGGCAGACGGCTCGTGGAGGTCATTGATGAAGACCCCATCTGGAGACAGAACCCACCTGGCAGCCAATTTTGCGAGAAAATCGACGGCATCATTGTCCTTTCGGGGGACATGATGCAGTTTGATCCCATGGAACTTGTCCTTGAGCTTGTGCACCTCCTGGCAGTATGCCGCCATGAGAGGGCTCTTGCAAGAGGACTCCTTTGTGACTTGGTCGACGACCAACTCTGAGTCACCACGGACATACAGCCGTGTGGCGCTGAGCTCGATGGTGATGCAGAGTCCGTTGATGAGGGCCTCATACTCCACGACGTTGTTTGAGGCCAAAAAATGAAGATGGATCGCATAGCGGAGCCTACTCCCATTTGGGGAGATCAGAACCACTCTAGCCCCTGAGCCGGGCGCCATCACCGACCCGTTGAAGTACATCATCTAGTACTTGTGGGTGATGTCTGGGGTCAGGAGCTGGACCTCTGTCCATTCGACGATAAAGTCGGTGAGAGCCTAAGACTTAATAGCAGTACGGGGGACATACCTGATGTCATAACCCATGAGCTCGAGTGCCCACTTGGAGATCCATCCCATGGCATCGCGGTTGCGGATGATGTCTCCTAGCGGGTATGAAGTGACAACCACAACTACGTGGTCGGTGAAGTAGTGTAAGAGCTTCCGGGTCACCATCAGTACGGCATATAGAAGCTTTTGAACATGAGGGTATCGAAGCTTGGCATCAGTAAGCACCTCACCGATGAAGTACATCGGCCATTGAACCTTCAGGGGGTGTCCTGGCTCCTCCCTTTTGATGACTAGGGCGGCGCTCACCACGTGGTTGTTTGCCACGATGTAGAGGAGGGGTTCTCCCCGTTCGGGAGCGATGAGGATTGGGGCCGACGTCAGTAATGCTTTGAGGCTTTCCAAAGCCTGTTGTGCCTCCTCTGTCCAGATGAATGTGTCTATCCTCTTGAGAAGTTTGTAGAGAGGCATCCCCCGCTCGCCTAGTCGGGAGATGAACCAGCTCAGGGTGGCCAAATAGCTGGTGAGCCTCTGTACGCCCTTGACGTTGCGTATAGGGCCCATGTTGGAGATGGCCATGATTTTATCGGGGTAGGCTTTGATGCCTCGCTCGAACACGATGTATTCGAGTAGCTTCCCCTTCGGAACCCCGAAAACACATTTTTGGGATTCAATTTAATGCTGAACCTTTGGAGGTTCGTGAATGTTGCGGCCAAGTTTGCGATCAGATCGCTAGCATGAGCCGTTTTGACCACTATGTCATCTAATAGACGGTGATTGTTGGTTTCGGTCGCTCGACTTGGTCAGGCTGGTTGGGCGGGTCGATTTGGGCGGCAAAGCATCGTTGCATGCACCGTTGATAGGTCGTGCTAGCGTTCTTTAGACCGAAAGGCGTGGTTACATAGCAGTACGAACCATACGGGGTGATGAATGAAGTCGTGACCTAGTCAGACTCTTTCATCGGGATCTAGTGGTAGCCTGAATAGGCATCCAGAAAGGAGAGGATTTCGCATCCTGAGGTGAAGTCGACTATCTGATCTATGCGTGGCAAAGGAAAATGGTCCTTTGGACATGCCTTGTTGAGGCCAGTATAATCAGCACACATTCTCCATTTCCTGGTCTTCTTTTTCACAAGAACTGGATTAGCCAGCCAGTCAGAGTGGTATACCTCTTTGATGAATTCGGCTACCAGGAGTTTTGTGATCTCTTCGCCTATGGCCCTACGCCTCTCGTTGTCAAAGCGACGCAGATATTGCTTGGCAGGCTTTGAGCCCAAGACGAGGCGCAATGTGTGCTCGGTGACCTTCCTTGGTATGCCCGGCATGTCAGAAGGTTTCCACGTTAAGACATCATGATTAGCGTGTAGGAAGTCAGCAAGCTCGCTCTCCTATTTGGCCAGGAGCTTAGTCCTGATCCGCACCATCTTGGTCAGGTCAGCGGGGTTGATCCCCACTGCCATGGTTTCCTCGGTCGGGTGGAAGGCACTCGACGAGGTTGGCTTGTTGCAGTCTAGGACTGCTAGAGTCGATGAATTCCCAAGCTCCGAGAGCTTGGTGGAGTTGATGATGGCAGTGGTGAGCTCGTAATGCTCACGGTCGCACGTGTAGGCATGTGAAAAGGTGCTACCCACAGTGATGATGCCATTCGGAACCGGCATCTTCAACTTGAGGTAAGTGTAGTTAAGGATCGCCATGAACTTGGCGTAGCATGGGCACCCCAAGATGGCATGGTAGGACCCTAGACAGTCCACCACCTCAAAGGTGAGGACCTCTGAGCGGAAGTTGTCTCTATCACCAAATGTGACAGGCAATTCGATCTACCCAAGCGGGTACGCCTATGTCCCTAGGATCACACCGTGGAAGGGAGAGCTCACTGGGTGGAGCTCCGACTAGGTGATGCGCATGACAATGAGGGTGTCGACGTAGAGAATGTTGAGGCTGCTGCCTCCATCCATCAACACCTTAGTAAGGTGCTTCTTGCGGACGATGGGGTCAACGATGAGCGGGTAGCGACCTAGTCGGGCGATGTGGGAATGATGGTCTCTCCGATCAAAAGTAATCAAAGAGTCCGACTAGCTAAGGAAAGTGGGGATGGCCATCTCAGTGGTACATGCCTCTCTGTAGCGCACCTTGTGCTGGCGCTTAGAGTGGATGGTGTCAGATCCCCCAAAGATCATGAGGCATTCCTCGAGGTCAGGGAAGCCATCGTCATCCCTGCCCACCAGGCCTCCTTTGTTGGCTGCCGCCTCCTTGCCTTTCCCTTCTTTGGCTTGCCGGCCTACCGCAGAAAGCGCTTAAGGAGCTCACAGTCCTTGTAGAGATGCTTGATGGGGTAGGCATGGTTGGTGCATGGACTCTCCATGAGCTTGTCGAAGTGGTCAGATTGGCCCTACTGGGGCTGCTTGCCCGCACGATTGACCAAAGCTAGGTTGGCCGATCGGTGCTGATCTTTCTTGTTCTTCTTGCCCCTTTGTGTGGAGGGGCCTCCGCCTTGGTCCTCGTGCTTGGCCTTGCCCCTATCCTAGCCACCCCTAAAGACCGCTCTGACCGCCTCCTCACCAGAGGCGTAGTTTGTGGTGACGTTGAGCAGGTCACGGGTGGTACGGGGCTTCAGACTGCCGAGCTTGTGGATCAAGGACTCACAAGTTGTCCTAGAGAGTAACACGTTGATGACGTCTACGTCTACGACATCAGGAAGGGAGTTGCACCGCTTTGAGAACCTACGGATGTAATCCCGTAGGGACTCGTTGGGCTTCTACTGGCAGCTCTTGAGGTCCCAGGAATTCCCAGGATGGACATATGTGTAACAGAACTGACCAATTTATAAGAGCACAAGTACGAAAGCAATCACCGGAGTGATCAAACCATCATACTTGAACCCATATAAACCCGATAGTCAACTAAAATCACGAAGGATTTCAAACCAACTTGCATACAACCAAGATCGTAATGATTCAACATAACAAGCCACATGTTACATCCATTTCACAAGTAGTTCACAAGTTTCTCATACATCGGAGTTCACATAGTTATTACAACACGAGTTCACAAATAGCGGAAGCAAAGTAGTTGGAAACCATCACACACACTTAGTTCAAATACAAGCCAGTTTCGTAGTCATATCCAGCAAAAGCATCATGATAAGATAACATAGAAGATCATGCCCATGATCTAGTCTTCATCCCCAGCAGGGTGGAGACAATACTTGCAGTAGCCGTTATAAAGCACGTCATCTGCAACAAGAGGGAATAAACCCTGAGTACGAGAATATACTCAGCAAGACTTACCCGTCGTAAACCAAAAATAAATGACACCAAGGAGTATGCATGGCTTTATCGGTGGATCTTGCTTGACAACCATTTTGCATAAAAGCTTTAATGATACAAGAGCATAATTTAAATTATTAGTTAAGCAGCATGTTATCAATATTAACCTATCATCTAGATTAGCCCCTGTACTAGAGCAAACACTTGATTAGACTCCAAACATTAGTAACCATATCTGGTATAATGTTGTAACATCATCATCATCATTATAACCATCAAGTTCAATTAAGTGTCTCTACATTGCCGCTGCTCAGTCAAGTTCTCACTGTCCGAGAGAGACGGTGACTCGAATCGATTCCTACCCAGCTGGGGAATTATTCCTAACACACACCCAATCAACCTGATCAGTGGTTGCCTCGGGTCACCTTTGGTACAGCTTAGGAACAATTCACGAGTTCGAGCAACGCCGCACTCTCAGGGAATCCACTCTGCCAGGACGTCAATTTGCCCTTTGGACTTACGCTAATGGCTCCCCGCACATCCTTACTACCGCCAGAGTGTGCACTTTCACTTCCCGGCTTCTGGCCTGAGTTGAGCTACTCGGCTTCGCGGTCAGAACGAGTTATCCGGCCAACTAAGTGATAGGCATGCGTTCAACATGATATGAGGACGTACAATGAATCGGTCCTTAACCGACACAGACGGGGATAGATCCACACCTAAGACCTCCTTGCCTTGTTGCTTCTCTATCGACATCCCGCCTGGTCTCCATTCATTATTAACACATGGTTATTTCCACGATAGCAAATATAGCCAATCGTGACCAGACATCATCCTATCTTGCAGGTGACAGGAAATCACATGACTTTACCGGTCTAAGCATGGCTAAGCTTTGATTCGCTCCTAGACCTAAATATGATTCAGGGTACGTTTACTGGACAAGGAATAGGTAAATATGCAACAAGTGTTGCATCCAACGCCTATAAGTTAATGCATCAAACATGTAGAGATACTCAAAGTAACATTTTTAAAACATAGGAGTCTTAGAATGCTCTGGGGCTTGCCTTTTAGAAAAGAGAATGGTCGGTGATCGGGACACTCAAGAACTTCTTCTTCGTTGGCTCCTCCTTCTGGGGCCTGCACCTCTTGCTCCTGGACTTGCTGCTGCTCCTCCGGAAGTCCTTGTTCGAATTCTAGAAGCGTGACTCCCTCCAGAACACCTATTGCATGCATATGCACCGCATAAGAGTCATGCATGCAAAAGAGATGGAAGGTGATGATAAAATGTACAGCCATGTATAGACGGACACATGAATGACATGATGATTCAAGATTAACATTTATTTTACTGAGTAGATGCATATCTCTTCATGAAAGCAAGAACTACACACTCACCAAGCTCTAACAACATAAGATAAAGTTGTTCATCTTCAGTAAGAGGTCTAGCACCTGCAACTAACAATTTATTTTAATTAGCCTAAGCATCTAAATCATCACATCAACTCATATAAAGCAATCAAGTTATTCACTGCATTCACAGATTTAGGGCTGCAGACAACAGCTGCTAGTTTAACTCATAACTGGAGTTGCACTGACCCAAAAGACATGCAATAAGACAATCTGGAAATCTTATGAAATTGTCTACAATTCATATTTAAACATCTCAGCATGATTCCCAAGTTAACAAGGTCAAACATGCACATTTATCAAATCTGGTCCTGAAATTCCAGAGAACTACAAGTTCTAAAGACCAACTTTGAACAGTCATAACTCACAAACTATTTGGACAAATGCCATGAAAATTTAACACAAGCTAGATAAATAAGTTATATACAACTTTATTATAGACAAGATTTATAGAAAATATCATCTTCACCATGTAATTTGCTTAACACTAGAATTTGTCGAGAAAATCACTATAAGTGAACTTTAGGGAAAATAATATTTCACTACATACAAGAATGGTACTTTGAGCACTACCAATGTTACCAACAGTTAACATACATCAAATGAGCACTAGAAAACATCGTGGACATTCCTAAATAAATTATTTTCATGCCTTTATTAATTTATTTATATAATTAGGTGAAATAATAAACACATAGAAAAAGTGTACATACAATTCCACAAAAATTACAGTAGCTTATACATGTCCCCAATAGGCTACTGTATAAATTTCACCGCATTTGAACAAGTATAACATCCTATACAAAAATGACAAGCCAGCAGGGCTTAAAATAGCATAAATAGGAAATCCTATTAAAAAGTGTCAAACAACAGTATTCATATTTTTATTAGCTTCATCACAATACAAAAACACTGTACAAAAGTTTCATGCTCAATGGATATATATTCTTACCATGAAAAATAGCACAAGAATCTAGCATTTATTTAAGATAAACAGCAAACTCCTATTTCTAGCAAGATCACTGTGCAACCAATATTTTTCCCAGGTAGTAGACGACAATACAAGACTAACAAAATTGGAATCACATTTTTAGCGCTTTCCTAGCTCAAGTTATACATTTTACAAGATTGAAACCATTTAAAAGCATTTATCTAGATCTATTTTATTCTCCTAGAAAAATACAAGAAATAGTGCATTTCATATTTTTATCAAATACTACACTTCATGATGAATCCAACAAAATTTGGTTCACCCCATTAGGACACTCCTAGCCCTAGATATCATTTTCCAAAGTTAGCACAAAAATCTGGAAAAGAAATACACAAAACCTAATACTGCAGTCACTGACACGAGGGACCCACAAGTCGGTGGACCCCATAGGTCAGTCAAACAGAGGCAGGGGCGGTGGTTTGATCGGTGCTAGCTCACCGACGGTGAACTCTCCGGTGAAACAAACACCACCGTGATGATCCTCACCCTCTCCCGCATCTATACGTGTAGGTGGTTAGCACGGAGGCGCACTGGAGATAGTTCATCGCCGACCATGGCGGCATGGCGGCGCTGTGTGGAGGTGCGTCGATCGGCCACGGCAGGTCCAGGCGAGAGGTGCCTCAGCATCACGGTGCTCAGGCGAAGCTATCAATGCTAACTAGGGTTAGTGAGTGCTCTAGGGAAGCCTGCCCGCGGGCATGTCTGCGCAGCGGCGGAGCTCACTCCAGCAAGACTCACACGCCAGCGATGTCAGAGGGGTAGAGGTTTGGCGAGGTAGGGTTAGAGCAACTACGAGGCATGGGGAAGATGAGGCGAAGGAAAAGAAGCACGGAGGCACGGTGGTTAGCTCAGGCCACGACGAGCTCAAAGTCTGGCAAGGGTCCATTCTTGGCGGTGGTGGTAGAAATGGCCAATAGGCCCTCACCTGGTCACAAACGAGACTGCAAATGGGTCGAGAGAGTAGAGCAGCACAAGGCACATCTACGTGCATGAGAAATTGTGCAATGGCTGGCCGGCGGAGGAGCTACGCGGCGGCGGGCTCTCGACGGCGAGGGCAAGTTTAGTTCTACACTTTTGCGTGGCTCGAATGCGGCAAAGCGAAGCGAAGGAGGCCGGCAAGGTGAAGCAGTAGGCGCAGGGCGTTGAGGTGGTCGTGCTCGGACTAACGGCGGTCGGCCATGACGGCCTGAACACGAAGGCCATCAGACTCAGCGTCGGTCGACTGTCAGCGTGTTTTCTCCCCTTCCAAACTCTAAATCCATGGCGAGTTAGCACAAATAACCTTAATAAAAGTTGGAGATCTATGTGAGGGCTACAAAATTGCTTTAGAAAACATTTGCTAATTTGCAAAGGTTTAAGAGTTATATCAACGCAAAGTAGGCTACATCAAACTTTGAAACCCAGTTAGACTTAGAAAATTTCCTAAGTTAGAAAAACAGCATTGCATTAATTTTTGTGATCCAAATTCAAGCATGTTAGGAGCTGAACTAGCCTGTGACCCAAAAATAAAAGTTATTACACTATGTGAATTCTACAACTTTGTTTTAGGGTGCACAGCCATGCAAAGTTTCTAAAGTGCTGTTCAACTCTGTCAAACATACATCATGAAAATGGTACTTTACACTATAGGTATGACTTAGAGACCAAACTAGCCTTAGTCATGAATACCAAAGTTGCTCCCAGTGACATTCTAAACATGTTTAGGGTACCCCTAAGGTCCCACAAGCATTTCACATTGGTTACACACAAATACTTCCTAGGTCAACCAAGCATGTCATCAGGAGCTTAATTAGGTAAAGTGATCTACATGAACATTGTTCCATTAAGCATCCTAAGTGTAGCTAAGGTGTTTTAGTGACCAACATCAACCACTTGCACTTAATCACACATGATTATAAAGCATACATACAATGAAACATAGAAGAACAATAGTATGTTTCACATGTTTCATAGCAATGTTTCATATGAAAAATGCTTATGCTTATGCAATGCAAGTGTAATTATGCAAGCCTAACACCTAGGGTATTACAATATGTCCTCTAGAAATTTCCGACAAAGACCCTCTTGAGATCCGCCCAGTCGTGGATGCTGTCGGGCGGGAGGAATTCGAGCCATGCTCGAACATGCTCCCCCATACAGATGGGGAGATACTGAATGATGAAGTGGTCATCATTCACTCCTCCAGCTCGGTAGGCAAGCCAGAAATCTTTGAGCCATATACCAGGGTTCGTCTCCCTAGTGTATCTGGTGATGTTGGTGGGTGGTCGGAAGCGCTGTGGGAACTGCGCTCTCTGGATGCGACGACCAAAGGCCCGTGGTCCCGGGCCGTCTGGGCTGGGACTTCGGTCGTCAGGTCGGCGACCATGCCTACGGTGCGTGTCCCTGCACTCCTCGATGGTTAGGCCAAGATCCGCGCCGCTTGCTCTGGCCGTCACTCGATAGACGTCATCATCGTGCCGGGCATGGCCTCGATTGTTGATGACGCAGCAAGCGTCACGGTTCAGCCCGAGATGTTTGGGCACAGGTGGTCGGTGTGGAGTGGGTGCCGGGTTGGGCTATGGTGCAGTTGCGCCATCCTGCCCCACTCCCAACAACTGTAGTGGCGAGTGGACAGAGCGATTCGACTGGTGCGGCCCCTGTCCCTCGGTGGGGCAAGAGGCCGTGAGCCGATGTCACAACGAGGAGCTCTCCACCTATTGAACGGCGGTGGTCTCCACTAGCGCCCGGAGGATCCGGTGGATTGCTTGCTCCTAGGGGTCGGTCGGCTCGAGAAAGCCACGCAGAAGCATTGTCACAGCAGCGATGTTCTGGCCAACTCAAGCAAACTGAGGGGGGTCGTTCCCCCCATCCAGGATATTACGCTGGACCTAACGGGCGTAACCCTAGGCGCCGCTCACCGGGTTACGCGCATGTGGCGCAGCGTGCTGCGCCGAGCGCGCCAGCGTAGGCGGCGGTTGTCTCTGTCGCCTTTGTCTTAACTTGTCGCCGTGCTCCTACACATGCGTGAGGGCCTCCGCACGAGGGTCTGGAGGGGTGTGAGTCTATAGAGACCCCGCTACCACCGGTGGCTGTCCCGGAGCGTCCGCCATAGCGCACTCCCGGGACAAAGGGTGGCCAGGTGTCGCGATGTCGCCGATGCTGGAGCCATCACTTTCAACCTCGTCATCCATGAGGGCGTGAAAGGAGGCGGGAGCGTAGCCTGCCATCCCCATGAATTCGGATGTAAGTGGGGGCGGCGTCAGCATCCTTCGGAGCCCCCGTGCGTATGCGTCCGTAGGGGACGTGAAGTCGTAGGGGAACCAGTCGCATGGTGGTCGTGGTGGGGACAACGGGGTCCCTCCAGAGAGTCAGCGGAAGGTGTTAAATAGTGAATAAAGAACAATATGTACATTACTCACCATGGGGTTCGAGCCCAGCATGGGCTTGAGGCAAAGCGCGAGTGTCTCGACGTTGAGGTCGCCGAGCGGCCCGGGGCCGATGGAGGGCGCTCCTCCTCTAGTGCATGCCAGGATAAGTGCCTCCTCACGGAGGCGGAGTACGCCGAGCTGGTCGGCGATGAAGTCTAGACTTCCAAAGAGGAAGGTCTAGAGCGGCTCGAAGACAGGAGGAACCACCATCCCAATAGGTGAGAGCGTAGGAAACTCCAGCGAGCCGAAGCGAATCGTATCGCTCGAGCCCGTTATGCCAAAAATGGTGGAAAAGTGGGCCATCTGATGACCAAAAGCGTGAACGCACGGCGTCTTCCCCATAGACGGCGCCAACTATCGGTGCGAAAAGTGACCAACAAGTAAATATTTGTAGTTTTGCCGTGCGTTGTGATCGGATGTGGCCTAGCACTCAATGACACAGGATTTATACTGGTTCAAGCAACGTGCCCTACGTCCAATTTCGGTCGATCGATGACTTTATTCCTGAGCCCAGGTGCTCAAAGTTTGTTGTGGGGTTACAAACAGGTATGGAAAGAGAAGGGGGTGTTAAAGGCCCGGTCGGACTCTGAACCGAAGGGCTGAGAGCGACAGGGGCTCTAACACGCGCTAAGTACTGAGGCGTGTACTCTGTGTAGCTTCAGAGTTCTAGAGCTGTTCGAATGCCCAAATTGTCTAGGGCCAGCCAGAGAGGGTTTGAATGACCGTCCCTGTTGGGAGAGAGCGCATCCCCTTTTATAGATGAGGGGATGGCCTTACAAGTTAGAGAGAAAGAGAGAGTGTGTGTACATATGCTACCTAGTCTTGTTGCTCACGCCATCGGGTACGAGACGATTAGCGGCCCCCACAATACTGTTCATGCCCAAACGCGTCTAGCAGGTTTTACCATGTTCGTCTGGTATGGTAAATGTCGGCGCCTACAATACCTTAAGACAAATGTCGGCGCCCACAACATTGTTTAGGTTCTGACACGCCTGAAAGGTTGCATAGTACCCGTCTGGCATGACCTGGTGGTACTGCCATGCAGGTGTGCAGGGTATAGCAGGGTACGGTCCTCAGAATTGCGGTTGACTTGAGTGCCTTACCTTATCTGCTCCGCCTGATCCTTGGGTCCTCACCAAGCAGACGTCCCCGGTCGGTCGTTCCTAGTCGGCTCTGACCGCGTCGGTTGGGGAAGAATCACGAGCGGAGGTCCGGCGTATCCCCGGTCGGAAAAGGAGGTCGGAGTCGGACTATGTCCCCTCCTTGGCCAGGCCTTTCGGTCGGAGACCGGACCGTTCTTCTGGCCGGTCGTTAGTTAACTGGGCTAGCCCGGGAGGCACACTTTGCCGCTATGCCGTCTGCTGGGCCGAGTTTTTGCTGGTGAGCGGGCCCATTGGGGACCCCGAGTTTATGAACCCGACAGGGGGTGTTTGGATTAGAGAGCTAATAATTAGCCCATGTTCTTGGATACCGATTAGAAAGCCTAAATGTAGGCTAACTCTAGGCTAATAAGAACTAATGAGGGTTAATTGGTGGTTAGAGTCCATTAGCCCTTATTAGCCCATAATTACCTTATGTTTAATCCATTTTTCACAAGATGGGCTAATTTTTAGCCATGGGATCCAAACATGTCTTAAACATTGTCTTAAAAAGAATATAACTCTAGCACCTACAATCTTTAACTGTAGGCACAGTGTTCTAAAAAGAAGTGTCATATACATGCATGATAAAAATACTATATAGAGTTTTTGTGGATGCAATAACTTTAGTTACACATGAAAATAAAAAAAGTGAGGTGCCTATCTCATTTTAACTGTTCACTGAGTTACCTTCATTGAGCTTATACTATCTGAATTTCCGGAACGAACGCCACATATGCTGTCTTCGTGAAAACTAGCCCGCATGAATACACGCGGCTAATCAGTAAGATCGAGGCAACTTCCCGGCAGATGCCGAGACAGTCACGGTCACGGGTGGCCTGGTGATTCTTTCGCTTTTCCTTTTGCCGACTGACGACTCCCATGCTGCGTGCTATGGGTTCTGTCCCTATGACTGTACATGGGTGGGAACCAGGGCCAGGGCAGCTTCGTTGATGGGGCATCTGTGCATCCCTCTCGGTGCCAAAGCGACATGTGCAGTGGAGCAGTGAGCCAGGACTTTATTCAGATCAGCGGCACTTTATTCAGATCAGCGGCACCGAAAGCCAATAGTAGCTAGAAGAGACTTAGGCCCTGTTTGGTTCCCACCTCCTAAATTTTTTAGGAGCTAAAAGATTTAGGAGCTTTTAGCAGCCATCTAAAACCTCCTAAAAATATGTTTGGTTCCACCTTCTAAAGGTGACTAAAAGCAATAAGTACTGTTGAACAAAGACACTTTTGCCCTGCCTCCTCCTACCCCTGCTACCCCTGCACCCGCCGCCTCCCGCTCCGGTGAGGCCGGCTCCACCGCAGGCGCGCGCCCCTCCACCCGTCGCACCACCAGCCTGCCCGCGAGCTCCGCGGCGAGGCTGGGCGCGAGCTCAACGGCGGCGAGCCTTCCCGCGAGCTCCGCGGCGAGGCTGCCCACGAGCGCCACGGCGAGCCTGGGCGCGAGCTCCACGGCGGCGAGCCTGCGCGCTAGCTCCACTGCGAGGCTGCTAAAGAGCTCCGCTGGCGCCGGAGCACCAAGCCAACACAGGAGCGCGAGGTGATTCCAGAGCGCAAGATGTGACGGCGGAGGAGGAGCGACCCGCGCCTGCCCGGACAGCAGCGCTCCCGTGGCGCAAGCGGCGACGGTGGAGGAGGAGCGGCCCGCGCCTGCCCCGGCACGCGAGGTCACGCAGTGCCTCGGACCTGCCCGGAGCGCAAGGTCACACCGGCGGCGAGCGAGATCCGCCGCGCAAGGTACCATCGGCGGCGAGCGATGTCCACCGAGCGAGAAGACGGCTTCACGCATGAGATCCCAAGTGCCGATGGAAACCAATGCTCTCCTCCAGAACGCGGTTTCGGGTGGTTTTAGGAGGGAGGGAGCGGCGGCGGGGTTCGGGAGGGAGCGGGGGCGGTGCGGGGGCGGGCCCGTGCGGCGGCAGCGGGGGGAGGGAGGGTGGGAGAGAGAGAGAGGGGAGGTAGTGGGGGTCCAGATGGACTTTAAGAGGTTTTAGGAGGGGGTGGAGCTCCTAAAGTTTTTGTCCCCTCCTAAAGTTTTTAGTAGGTTTTAGGAGAAAGTATTTGGTTCTTTAGACAAATTCTATCTAGATTTTAACTCCTAAAATTTTTAGGAGGGGTAACAAAACAGGGCCTTACATCATGTTCTCTGGTTGGTTTTAGTCAGGGCTTATCAACCAGTCAATAATATTTTTCTCTCACAATAAGCCAGCCAACAGCCATGACTTATCAGCCAAGAATCGCATTCTCTGCGGCACATCCATGACGCCCCAAAGCACAGGTGGGAACCCATGTGACTAAGCATAAAGTCATTGTTTGACACAAAGAATCACCGTACGGGGTCACGTCAGGGTAGTGGCTAGCTCAATTCGCGCAATAATGTAACTTACCGCAGGTGTGTATCACTTGAACCCCACTAATCACCAAACACTTGTTAGACAAAAAATCAGCGAATGATTGGATGAGACATGACTTTACTTTTTTGAAAAAGATTACTTTCATGATTTTTAAAAAAAAAATTACAAAGTTATGTTCATAACTTTTGTGTAATGCATTTTACAGGACGAAACTTATAACTATAACTTTTTATTATAACGTTTTTGATACAGTGTTTGGCATAATTTTATATCATGATAACTTTTTTATGATTGAAGAAAAATCTGTAGGTCAATATGAAAAATAAAGAGAGAAAAAAGAAGATAAAAATAAAAGGAGAAAAATGTGAAAACTTCATGGATATACACAACGATCGTCGTTTGCTTCAAACCGGGTAATAACGTGGGAAACCGCCAGGCCGAGTGGAGCGTTTCGTTCCGGGACGAACGATTGCCAATCTGAATTTGCGGTATCATTTGAGCTTATACTATCTGAATTCCCGGAACGAACGCCACATATGCTGTCTTCGTGAAAACTAGCCCGCATGAATACACGCGGCTAATCGGTAAGATCGAGGCAACTTCCCGGCAGATGCCGAGACAGTCACGGTCACGGGTGGGTTGGCCTGGTGATTCTTTCGCTTTTCCTTTTGCCGACTGACGACTCCCATGCTGCGTGCTATGGGTTCTGTCCCTATGACTGTACATGTGTGGGAACCAGGGCCAGGGCATCTTCGTTGATGGGGCATCTGTGCATCCCTCTCGGTGCCAAAGCGACATGTACACTGGAGCAGTGAGCCAGAACTTTATTCAGATCAGTGGCACCGAAAGCCAGCAATTGTGTGAACGCATATGATTCAGATCAGTAGCTAGAAGAGACTTACGGCCTGTTCTCTTGTTGTTACAGCAAGAGCTTATCAATCAACCAATAATATATTTTTCTTTTGTAACAAAAATAGTCAACAATTTTCGGTCGTGCGATGAAAATAAAATATGAGAATCGCGTTCTCTGCGGCACATCCATGACACCCCAAAGCACAGGTGTGAACCCATGTGACTAAGGGGCTGTTTGGTTCCTTCCTCACCTCCTAAAATTTCTGTCACATCGAATGTTTGGACACATGCATGGAGTATTAAATATAGACTAATTACGAAACTAATTGCATAACTTGCGACTAATTTACGAGACGAATCTTTTAAACCTAATTAGTCCATGATTTGACAACGTGGTGCTACAGTAAACATATGCTAATGATAGATTAATTAGGCTTAAAAAATTCGTCTCGGAAATTAGCCTCCATCTATATAATTAGTTTTATAATTAATTTATATTTAATACTCTTTATTAGCCTCTAAACATTCGATGTGACATAAATTTTAGAAGCGCCTAGAGAACCAAACAACCCCTAAGCATAAAGTCGTTGTCTGACACAAAGAATCACCGTACGGGGTCACGTCAGCCTAGTGGCTAGCTCAATTCGCGCAATAATGTAAGGCCCCGTTTAGTTTCATCCAAAAACTAAAAATTTTTGCATAGTAACCGTCACATCGAATCTTGCGGTACATGCATGGAGTACTAAATGTAGACGAAAAAAAAACTAATTACACAGTTAGTCGAGAAATCGTGAGACGAATCTTTTAAGCCTAAATAGTCTATAATTGGACAATTTTTGCCAAAAACAAACGAAAGTGCTACAGTAGCCAAAAGCCAAAAATTTTCAGAACTAAACACGCCCTAACTTACAGCAGGTGTGTATCACTTGAACCCCACTAATCACCAAACACTTGTTAGACAAAAAATCAGCGAATGATTAGATGAGACATGACTTTACTTTTTTGAAAAAGATTACTTTCATGATTTCTTTTAAAAAAATTATAAAGTTATATTCATAACTTTTGTGTAATGCATTTTACAGGATGAAACTTATAACTATAACTTTTTATTATAACGTTTTTGATACAGTGTTTGGCACAATTTTATATCATGATAACTTTTTTATGACTGAAGAAAAATCGGTAGGTCAATATGAAAAATAAAGAGAGAAAAAAGAAGATAAAAATAAAAGGAGAAAATGTGAAAACTTCATGGATATACACAACGATCGTCGTTTGCTTCAAACCGGGTACAACGCTGCATATAGGGGAAAAAAAGAAAGAAAGTACACCCTATCACGACTAAAAAAACGTTTATAGTAACGGGATAATTTTTTTTTAGGGGCGGCCGGTGATGTAGCCGGTCCAATAGTGGACATGCTCGAGATCCACGAGGTCAGCCGCTCCTACAAATGGCACAGTAGAGGCGACTGATGATATGAGCCGCCCCTACAAATGAGTCGATTTGTAGAGGCGGCTCACTCATCAGCCGCCCCCAGTGTTGCGATTTGTAGGGGCGGCTCAATCAGTAGTCCCCCTACAAATCACACTTGTTTATCATTGATCATCATAAACAGTTGTTATTTTTCTTTTTAATCTCTGGGTAAAATTTGTAACTAGTCTTTCTCCCTCATACTAACTCCAAATGTAATGATTTCTTTCTTAAATTTTTCTAAAATCATGCCCTATCAAGTTACTGTGTTGATTTGGTCATTTTTCGTTTGACAAAGTTTGAGCAATTCAAAATTTTAAATTTAAAAAAATTACAAGTTCTAACAAGATTTTGAAACACCAAATGATTTCAGCTGAAAAGTGATGAATACCAAAGATGTATAACTCATCAAGATCTACAATTTTTATTTTAATTATTTTTTTATCTGACAAAGTGATAGTAAACATTATTCACAAATCAACATGTCTCTTATATAGTTCATGAAACTATGAGTGATATGTGAATTTATGAACAATGTTTACTAACACTTTGTTAAATGATGAAGTGATCAAAATAAAAGTTGTAGATAGTGATGAGTTCAACAACTTTTATGTTCACGACTTTTGTAGTTGAAATCATTTAAGGTTTCAAAATCTTGTTTGAAGTTACCATTTAATGAAATTCAAATTTTGAACTGTTCAAATTTTATCAAATAAAAAGATAACCAAAATAAAAGTTGTCGATAGTGATGTGTTCAACAACTTTTATATTCATCACCTTTACAGCTAAAATAATTTATTGGCTGAAAATCAGGTTTGAAGTTGTCATTTTCTGAAATTCAAAATTTAAATTGTCCACAATTAGTGACAAAGATAGATGACTAGACTAAAATGATAGAGAATGATTTTAGAAAAAAATCATCATATTTGGAGTTAGTATGAGAGAGAAAAACTAGTTACAATTTTTAGCCACAGATTAAAAAGAGAAATCACACTTGTTCATCTTTGATCATCGTGAACAGTTATGATTTTTCTTTTTAATCTCTGGGTAAAATTTATAACTAGTCTTTCTCCCTCATACTAACTCTAAATGTGATGATTTTTTTCTAAAATTTTCTAAAATCATGCTCTATCAAGTTACTGTGTTGATTTTATCATTCTTTTTGTTTGACAAAGTTTGAGCAATTAAAATTTTCAAATTTAAACAAAAAACAAGTTCTAACAAGATTTTAAAATAACAAATGATTTCAGCTAAAAAAGTGAT